>NC_056733.1:1166260838-1166560838 GCF_019279795.1 Protopterus annectens | reverse complement strand
TTTTACCCCATCTCTCTAAGGACCTGGATTCCCTTTCAGAGGGGAGGGGGTTTTTAGAAGAAGTTGCTGCTACAGCTTTAGGGCCCTGGGAGATAGTCTCTGGATCTGCAAAAGGAGCCTTATACAAGTGGTGATGAGTGTCCGGGACCCTGTAGTACCTATCGGGCTTAGCAGGAGCCGGAGGTAAAGTATCAGGAGCAGTGCAAGCATCATTAAATGCATCATCAACAACAGATAGAACTGGAGGTATAGCTAAAGGCCTATGCTGTGGCAAATGTAGAAAGGTCCTAAGCCTTTTTCTAGAGTCTGAGAAATCTTGTCCCTGCCACTGAAATTGTTCCCTCATAGCATGCAAGGTTTCCCCAAAGGAAAATTCCTCAGGAGGAGAGGCTGAAGGGATGGACTCCTCAGCATCAGAGTCTTCGTAAGGAGAATAAGAAGCCTCAGGAGGGTCTGTATGTTCTGAGTCATCAGAGGAATCATCTGTGGATACTGGCTCAGGGGGCTCTGCTCTAGGCCTCTTTTCTGGTGGAGGGAGAGGCCCTGTCTGGATGAGGCTGGGCTCCACGAATTAAAGAGATGAGATCCTCTGCCAAAGAAAGCATATGGGAGCTGGTGCTGGGCCTGTGAGAGGGGGGCTTGGCAGGCACAGGTTTTGATGCTTTGGCTGCTTTAGCCCTGGCAAAGGCCTTAATAGACATAGCTGGAGGAGGCCTAGCAGCGCCACGTGCAGGGGTAGAAATATCTAGGGGAATGGTGTCTGATAAATCCTGTGAAATCGCAACAGAAGGTTGGATTTCAGAAGCCGTTTCTACCAGGTCAGAAGAGGCCTCGGTAGAAGGCAAGTTATCGGCTGAAGAAAGAACCGCTTGCTCAGTTTCGGCCGAAACCGAGACACTCGTGGTTTGCTTAACCGCGGTTTCGGCCGAAACCGCGGACCGCGAGTGTCGGTCCTTTTCTTTGCGTTTTTTGGTTATTTGCGTAGTCGGAGGATCCGACGGCATAATGTAGGCAAAATCGGAGGCGAAAATCTGTTCAGCAAAGTCCGACCGGCGACTAAGCGTACGACGGTTAAAAGAAGCACAGGCTAGACAAGCTGCTACGTCGTGGTCTGGGCCTAAACAATGTATGCAGTAGGAGTGGAAATCTTTATGAGGTATTTGTTTCCCACAAGATAAACAGTTATTAACTTTCTCTGACATCGGCTGAGGCAAGAAAGAGTCCCCAACGGGGTACTTAGCTTTATAGAAGTCTTCGAAGTAGTATTCGGTAGTAGTAATCTCTGGATCTGACCGACCGGCACTTGCGAACAGCTTCTGCTTCGGGCGCCACGCGGCAAGAAAGACTGGGGAAAATGGCGTCGGCTGATGCCTTTATACCCGAATAACTGCCGCAATGATGTCGGGTGAAGTGCGACACCAGCCGAAGCCAGACCCAGACTTTGGAATCCGGCCGACCGAAGGGCTGCCTGACGACAGAACAACCCATTTGTAAAGACTGCAGATGCATCCTTGAAGGACATCCAGTCTACTACTCAGGGGGAGGGCAGACTAGAAATGGTCTGGGAATTGTGACAGTCTACAGAAGGCAGTGAGGGATGAAATCAGAATCAGTGACACACTCATGACATTCAGACTCCAATCTAATAACACAGCAATATTTATAATCTAAGCCTTTGCCCCACAGCAAGGTTGTGATGGAGATTCAGAAAACAGCTGCAGGGCCTACTAGGTAAAGCAGGACAACAGGAACGGTTATTGATAATGAGTGAATTGAAAGCACATACCAGGACAGACAAATGGGATACGAGGACTGCCTGGTCCACATGGGAGGAGCAAAGACATTTTTAGACTTGTCTGGTAAATGGCTTGACAGTAGCCAACACATGGTTCAGAAAGAGAGACAGTCACAAGATCACACACGAGTGGTCAACATGCAACTCAAGTTGACTTCCTCCTAGTAAGGAAAGGGCAGTGGCATAGAATAAGAAGTTATGTACTCACCATAACGTTCCATCCGAGTAGATAAACTTCATTTGTCAGCAACCTGTGGGTATCGGATCTGACTTCGGATCCGAGCTGGCAGTTTTCAACAGCTTACATCCGAGCTCCTAGCTCCTCCCTCTACCCATAAACCCCTGCCAACCCTGACTGACCTCAGATCAAGTTTGCCCCCAAGCAGCAACTGCTACAGATTTACCAATTTCAAATGTCATCTCTGAAGACAGCAGATGCGAACAATCGAAGGTCAGGGGGAAGGAATCGGGGATGGTTGCTGACAAATGAAGTTTATCTACTCAGATGGAACGTTATGGTGAGTACATAACTTCTTAATCTGAAGTAGTTAACTTCATTTGTGCAGCAATCTGTGGGACAGAGTCCCCAGCTACCCGAATCTTGGGCGGCCATCATGGAAGGATGTTCCGGAGCATTGCAGAGCCAAAGGATGCTCTCCCTCTGGAGATAATATCCAGCTTATAATGGCTGATAAAGGTATGAAATGAGGCCCAAGTGGCAGCCGAACAAATATCATCTAAAGGTACCCTGGATCTAAAAGCAGCAGAGGTAGACATAGATCGGGTAGAGTGAGCACGAACTCCCTGAGGCACGGGCCTACCAGAACTTTCATAAGCCAAAAGAATACATTGCGAGATCCATTGAGACAACGTAACTTTGGATACCGATTTACCCAAATTCATTTTGGCAAAGGAGACGAACAACTGGTCGGATTGCCTATGACCAGATGTCCTGTGAATATAGAATCAAAGTTGTCTATGCACATCCAACGAGTGTAGTTTGTATTCTCCTTTGTTGTGATAGTTGGGAAAGAAGACTGGCAGATTATTGGATTGGTTGATATTAGATTCGGAAGCAACCTTAGGGAGAAAGGAGGGATTGGTCCTGAGGTAGACTCTATCCTTTTGGGAAAGAAGACTGGCAGATTATTGGATTGGTTGATATTAGATTCGGAAGCAACCTTAGGGAGAAAGGAGGGATTGGTCCTGAGGTAGACTCTATCCTTGTGGAAGGTTAGATACGGAGGTTTCACACAAAGGGCCTGAATTTCGGAAACTCTTCTAGCAGAGATGATGGCGATGAGAAAGGCCGTTTTCCAAGACAAATACTTGAGTTCCACTGAAGCTGCAGGCTCAAAGGGGGGAGCTGTCAAAGCCTGAAGCACTAACGACAAATTCCACGGAGGTACCACTTCCTTTACCGGAGGTCTGAGCAGGAAAGGTCTTGCACAGCTTTGAAGTGAACAAGGGGTGCAGATCATGTCCAACATGGTAGTGAGAGATAGATGCTAGTTGAACCTTGACAGTGGAGCAGCTAGCTCCCTGGTGAAATAATCCTGATAAGAAGTCTAGCACCGCAGGTAAAGGAGCTGTGAAGGGATCCAAGTTTGGATGTTCTGCCCAGGTGGAAAAATGTCTCCATTTGCTACTGTAAACCTTCCTAGTAGAAGGCTTGTGGGCTGCAACTAGAATAGCTTTGACTGGGGAAGAGATGCCGGGAGTCCTGGCTAGGAATGGAACTGGAGCAGCCAAGCTGCGAGCTTGAGGCTGTCCAGGTTCGGGGTCGGGAGTCCCAGTGGGTGGGAGATCAGATCCGGGAGGGGATCTAGAATCCAAGGAGGATTCACCAGATGAGACCAAAGGTAAGGAAACCAGGTTGGACGAGGCCAGAATGGGGCAATGAGGATAATCCTGCTCCCCAACCGACTGGCTTTCTGTAGAAACTTTAGCATCAGGGGGTGAGGTGGATAAGCATAAAGCAGACTGGGAGGCCAAACATGCACCAGAGCGTCTCTCGGGGATTCCCAGACTTGGGGAATTAAAGCGAAATAGCTGTTGTATTTGGTGTTTGAGGGAGAGGCGAAAAGATCCCAACAGGGCTGCCCCCATTTGGCAAAAATCTGATTCGCTACGTGCGGATTGAGAGACCACTCGTAAGGGGAAAGGATGGTGCGACTGAGTTTGTCTGCCAGGATGTTGGACCGTCCCGGAATGTGCGTTGCAATGAGAAAACGGTTGGTGGAGATCGCCCATTCCCACACTCTCATGGCCTCTCGACAGAGCGGGTAAGACCTGGTTCCCCCTTGTTTGTTGATGTACCAGACCACCTTCATGTTGTCCGTCTGGATCGCAATTGTCCCTACAGGAAGAAGGTCCTGAAGTGCTTGCAACGCTAACAGCACTGCCCTCATCTCTAGGGTATTGATATGCAGAGAGGTCTCCGTATCGTTCCACGTGCCTTGGACAGTCCTGCCCAAAGAGTCCCCCCACCCCACCCGAGGCGAGAGGCGTCCGTGGTCACCGTGGCCAGGGGAGGGGCGATAGAGAAGGGGCGTCCCGTGTGGAGATCCGGAGACTGCAGCCACCACACGAGAGCCCTCTTGCAAGCCCTGCTGAGGGAAATGGGATGACTCAGAGGGTAAAGAAGAAAGGACCACTGGACTTGGAGGGTCCACTGTAAGACCCTCATGTTCAGACATGCCATAGGTAATAAGTTGATTGCCGCTGCCATTGAGCCTAGAGCCCTCAGGACCAACTCCGCCGGAGGAGATGAAGATAGAAGGATGGCCTGCACATGAAACCTCAGGGTTCGAAGTCTCTCTGGGGTTAAGAAGGCTACAAGATAGATTGCGTTTAACCTGGCCCCGATGAAATCTATGACTCGGGTCGGGGTGAGAGCAGATTTGTCCATATTTATTGTGCTCCCTAGCCAGGGAGCAAGGCGAAGAAAATAATCCCTGGCTGTACAGAGTAGATGCCTTGTCGAAGCGGTCAGGAGCCAGTCGTCCAGGTATGGGAAAACCTGTATTCCCTGGAGCCTCAGGTGGGCTGCTATCACTGCTAACACTTTGGTAAACACCCTGGGGGCTGAGGTGAGACCAAAGGGGAGAGCCCTGAATTGGTAATGACTGGCCCCTAACTGGAAGCGGAGAAACCTCCTGGATCGTCTGTCCATTAGAATATGATACTACGCATCCTTGAGGTCTATCGAGCACATCCAATCGTTCTCCAGTAATAGGGGGAGATTAGATTGAAGAGTGACCATCCGGAACTTTTCTTTGGTTACTGAAAGGTTCAAAAGGGAGAGATCTAGGATTGGTCTCAAGTCCCCCGTCTTTTTTGGCACCAAAAAAAACCTGGAGTAAAAACCCGATCCGAGCTGGTCTGGGGGGACGTGTTGGATGGCTCTTTTTTCTAGGAGATGCCGGATTTCCGCAGCTGCGACCTCCCTCTGATCGGCTGGGACATCGGGGAGGTGTTTGGGGAAGAGAAGGGGGCAAGAGAAGGGGATCTGGTAATCTCTGGATATGATGCGAAGCACCCAGCGGTCTGTCGTGATGGACTCCCAAGATGCCAGGTGCCTCGTGAAATGCCCCCCCGACTGCCTCCAGAGTGGAGCAGTCGGGCAACCCTTCAGAGCTGTTGCGTGGGCCGGTCAGAGAAAGGTTCTCTGGACCCAAAGTTCTTCGGGCCCCCTCTGCCTCTAGGACGGCGTCCTCCCTGTCCTCCTCTGCCACAGAAGGACTGGTGGTCTGGAGCGGACGGGGACTGTGGCGACTTCCGGAACTACATCATCTTCTGTCCCTTTTGGTTCTTGGAGAAGGACCTCTGGGGAGCAGAGAAGCAGACTCCGACGGCAGACAACGTCTTCCCGTCCTTTTCGCTCTGGACCAAGGTGTCACGAACGGTCTTCCCAAATAGGGCAGAACCATCAAAACGGGCATTTGTGAAAGACGCCTTGAAGGGTTCCGCAAAATCACAATGCCGGAGCCAGGCCTGACGCCTCATGACGAGACCTGCTCCGCTTGCTCTAGCGGCTCCTTCCGTGGCATGGGATAGTAGCCGCATAGAGGTATTGGAAATGGACCTAAGAGTGGCCATACGGGTGGAGTACAACTGTTTGTCCTCCGCCGACATGGACTCCGGGGGCGACGCAGCGTATTCCTTAATAAGATCCCGCTGCAGCCGAATAACATGTGCCATATAGTTCAGTGACCTCACAGAGAAGGACGCTGAACTAAACACCCGCTTCCCTAAGCGGTCCATTGCTCGGGACTCCTTGCCCGGGGGGGTGGACCGAGGGGCTCTCCTGAGCTAGTTCCCTCTTAGTGGCCGCCATCAACATGGCATCTACGGGGGGACCCTTGCTCCAATGGGGCCTGTCGGCAGGGGGACTGAGGATCCTGTCAGGGCGCTTCGGGACTGGCTCCACAGTGTCCGGCTCCTTCCACTCCCTGGTGGTAATCAGGTCCACCAGGGGGTCGGCCGGAGGGGACACCCAAGAGGTAGAAGGGCCTGCTTCAAATGCCTCCAGGAACATGGCTTCGTCCGAGGTCGGCTTTGGGGCAGACCACCCCCCTCTGATCCTGAGCATTTCCACGATGTCCCCAAAGGGGATATCCTCGGGGGGGGTGACCTTGGGGAGCCTTCCCCCTCCTCCAAATCAGTGTCTTCAGTCAAGGACTCAGGGGAGTCCAAGTGCCTCCTCCTGCACGTCCGCGTGTGGGGGATCTCCTCGGGGGGGGCTGTCCGAGGAGGCCTCACCAGCAACATCCTGTTCCAAGGGAACAACCTGGGACATTGAAGCAGGCTGTCCCTGCGGCCGTGTGATGGAAGTCAGACCCAACAGAGGAGGAGTGCGGGGCGGAGCTGTGGCAAGGACCGGGGGCCTGGAAGCAGTCGACAGAGCCCTCTCCACCACGTCGAACACTGAGGGAGAGCCGCTCTCTCTGGGATCCGAGAGCGGGCCCTCACTCGGATCAGACAGGCAGATTCGGGGCTGGCGCCAAAGCCATCGGATCCGACGGCCCAGTATGCTCAGACCTGGACGGCGCCGAAGGCATACTGAAACCCTCGGATCCGAAGCTGAGCCCTCGGTTCCGAGAGCTCGGATCCGACAAAAACGGACCAGACAGGCTCGAGGGAAGAGTCTGCACCGAAGTACCCGAGACTGTTGGTGCCGACCCACCCCCGGTTCCAAGGCTGCCAGGTTCCGAAGGCTCTGAACCCGGGAAGCGGGACGGAGAAGGAGTTATCGGGGCAAAGAAAGGGGTCGAGCTCCCACCCGGAGGGGGGGGGCAGGAGCACTCCCATCTGCAGTTGGGCCTGGAGAAATCTTCGCATCATCCGGTCCATATCTGCGTCGGAAAGGCTGCGAGTAGATCTCGATGAGGCCACCGAGGTGGGACGCGAGTGCCGCCTCGATGACCTCGGAGATCGGGTCTCCTCCTCCTCAGGGCCCGGTGAGAAACAGGGGGACCGGATCAGAGGAGGAGGAGACCGGGAAGCCCTGGAGGGAGAAGACCGCTTAGCCGGGGGAGCCGAAGCAGAGGCCTCGGCCCTCCGCTTATGGTGCTTCTCCCTTCTTTTGTCTTTCCTGGCCTCCCTCTCCTCTGGGCCTACAGCAGGAGGTTGAGTCCCGGCCGGGGGGAGAGAGGCAGGAGCGGCCACCGAAGCTGTGGTGGTAGCCACGGTAGGACCGGAGGCCAAAGCCGAATCTGGGGGCAAAAGACCCGCCAGGATCAGCTTGGATCTCCGGTCCTTAAGTGTCCTGGGGTTGAACGCCGCGCAGATGGGACACCCAGAGGTAAGGTGTCCAACCCCAAGGCACAGAACACACCGAGTGTGGCCATCAGCCGGTGAAAGCTTATTGCCACACTCGGTGCACTTGGAAAAAATAGGTTTTGGGGCCTCCGACATTTTAAACTAAAGAGGAGACGCACACTAGGCCCCAACACACGCACACAGACCCTAACGAACCAGCGAGGGAGAGTGAGGGAAAAAATTATAACTAAAGAGTAGTTTAAACTAAGGTTAACAGGTAAAGGGTCTAAACACATGGTCACTCACACGAAAGATGAAGAAAAAACAGCAAAATTTTTCTAACTTTCTCACAAGAAAAATCGCTAAGCACGGAGCTCGAAAATCCAGCTGCTGTCAACAAGCGCGGCAAACTAGATCTGAGGTCAGTCAGGGTTGGCAGGGGTTTATGGGTAGAGGGAGGAGCTAGGAGCTTGGATCTAAGCTCTTGAAAACTGCCGGCTCGGATCCGAAGTCGGATCCAATACCCATAGGTTGCTGCACAAATGAAGTTAACTACTTCAGTTTCAGTGATTGCAAAGTCACCACAGTGAAACAGTCAGCCCAGAGCATAAACTACTGGCTGCCTAAATCAGCAGCAGGCAGTGGTCAGAGAAAATTCTGAGATCAGAGGCCAGGCTGAGGACCTGGAAGTCGACTGGAGCGAAAGTACAAGAGTTCAAGGAATTACTCAGGGTTCTAGTATCCCAAGAAAGGGAGAAAATAGGTGGAGTTGAAGAAAAATGGCAGCACCTCAAAACAGCATCAGGACTACAAAAGAGATATGTGGTCGAGTCAGGTATGGAAACAAGGTACATAAGGAATGTTTGTGGTGGAATTCAGAAGTCCAGAAAGTTATCAAAAGAAAGGAGGAGTGCAGGAAAAAGTGGGAGATGGAAAAGATGGACCAGGCTAGGAAGGAAAGCTGGTTGGTTAACAAAGAGGCTAAGAAAGGAGCTGCAACAGAAAAAGAAAGTACAGTTGTGTACACTTACCATAGGTTCATAGGTTGGTACTAGGCTATCAGCCCTAGGGCCTATACAAGCCTAGCCATAACAATTCCCTGGCTATTTCTTCCCACATTATTTACTTTCCTGGACCCCTGTCTAGCAGGGCGACTGACGTGATTCCTGGGGTGAATTTCCTTTCTCCCATCCAATCGTCAAGGTTCCTCTTGAAGAGGTCCAAAGAGGCACTCTGCTTGACATGTATGGGCAATCTATTCCAGAGTCTGGGGAGTCTCTGGGTCAGGAACCTATCCCTCCAGCATGTTTTGTTTATTGTGATGACAAGGTTTAGATCCCTGGAGCGTGTAGCTCTGAGGGATTGGGATTTCTTTAAGTGTAGCATGTCCAACAGCTCTGGGTTTGACATGGCCTTGTATGTTAAGCAGAGATCGCCTCTGAGTAGACGATATGCGACAGAGTACAGCTGGAGTTTTTAAAGGCGGTCAGCGTAGGGCATCTGCTTTAGGCCTGTGATTCTTTTAGTGAGGTATTTCTGAGGCCTTTCCAGTTGTTGCAGATGTCTTGAGAGGTACATACCAAATGGGGCGTTGTATTCTATAATGGGTCTAATGAGGGATGAGTACAGTGGGACAATGACCTCCTTTTTTCTGGATGAAAAGCCCTTCATGATGAGGTGTGCCACACAGAAAAATTTCCTGATGGGTCTAATGAGGGATGAGTACAGTGGGACAATGACCTCCTTTTTTCTGGATGAAAAGCCCTTCATGATGAGGTGTGCCACACAGAAGGATTTCCTGACTGTTGTGGCGATGTGGTTATCGAAGCTGAGACCACTGTCCACCTGTGTCCCTAAGTCTCTTATCACACTTTCTGTGTTTAGTGTACTGCCACCTATATGGTAATTCATGGATACATGTTTTTTCCCAAAAGGGATAACAATACATTTCTTGGCATTGAGCTTGAGCCCATGGCTCTGGCACCAAGCATCTGTTTCTGTAAGGCCCTTTTGTAGAGTATCCACATCATTTGGGGATTCCATAATGGCTCCCAGTTTGCAGTCATCTGCAAACTTTGTTAGCCAGAGTCCCTTAGTGTTGACCTGTACTTCAGAGAAGTAGATGCCAAACAAGAGCGGCCCCAGGACTGAACCCTGAGGTACTCCACTTGTCACTTGTCTGGAGCTGGATTTGGAGTCGGCTACTTTTACAGTGTGGGTTCTATCAGTAAGCCATTTAGCAACCCATTGGGTGACATAGGGATTAATGCCCAACTTAGTAAGTTTATCTATGATTCCAGAGTGGGGATGGTGTCAAAGGCCTTGGCAAGGTCTAGATAGGCTGTGTGGACCACCTTACCCTTATCCATGGCTCTGGAGACTGATTCAAAGAAGTCAATCAGGTTCAGGAGACAAGATCGGCCCTTCACAAACCCAAACTGGGTGGGGTCCAGTGTTTGAAGGTTGCCAATGTCTTTGTTTATAAGTTCCATGATAATACGCTCCATGGCCTTGCAGATAAGGCTTGTCAGACTGATGGGACGGTAGTTTCCGGGATCCAAGGTGGATCCCCCTTGTGGATTGGGATAACTGTAGCTCTGCGCCACTCAGTGGGCACAAAACCTGAGGTGAGGCTATGATTAAACATGACACTTAGGTGAGGTGCCAGTTCATATTGTAGTTCATGTAGTACACAGCCCGGGATGTCATCTGGTCCCATGGATGCTGTATTCTTGGCTTTAGAGAGTGCGTTTTGTACCTGTGTGGCCGTTATTACTGGAATTTGGCAATCTTCCGGTATTGAGATGGGCCATTTAGGGGGTGAGAGGGGGGTGAAGTTGGCACTGAATCGATCTGCCAGGATATTGGCAATATCCTCTGGATCAGTATATTTAATGCCATCCTGTTTTAGCTCAGAGCAGATCTGAGCATTGCCATTTAGATTCTTGACATAGTTATAGAATGCTTTGTGGTTGTCTTTGTAGATGTTAGATGTTAGAGTGTATTCACTATTGCAGTCATCACCTCTGTGGGGTATCCCTGCTGTGGTAGCCCTCAGCCAGCCTGAATACTAGAGTCAATGCTTTTTTGCATTGGCTGCTGTCGCTTGCTGCCTGACGTCAGGTTGTCAGTGCTATAAAGGAAGGCAGACGACGCCATTACATCAGTTTTTCTTGCCCTAACCAGGCAGAGGCCCAAGTAAATATGGTAAAGATGGCCCTAGTGGCTAAAAGCCACCATTAGAAATTTATGTCTCCCTAAAGAATGAAGATAAGGGGGAAGGAGGGTGGGAAACCAGGACTGCAACAGTGAATACACTCGAACATCTACATTTATGGTAAGTGTGCACAACTGTGCTATGTTCTTCATATTTCACTGTTGCAGTAATCACCTGTGGGAGAATTACCAAAACTGAGGAGAAGGGTGGTAGGATTAGTAAAAGACCTAGGAAAGGGTCAACATGCCCTGCAGAACTGCAGAGGGAAAACCTGCCCTAGCCTTGGAAAACAGAGGTAGGTGGCAATGCTTGGCAAAGGTATGGACAGAAGTCCAGGTGGCAGCTTCCAGGATGTCCCTGGTGGGAACTCCTCTAAGGAATGCTGTGGAAGTAGAGGCTGCCCTAGTGGAATGGGTTCGAATAGACTTAGGGGGGGTTTCCCATGCAATCTATAGCAGAAATGGATACGGTGAGACATCCATTTGGAAATGGTTTGTTTGGAAATGGGCTTCCCCTCTGCCCCCGGGGGAAAGCTGACAAGTAGTTGGTCTGTTTTCCTGAAGGGTTTAGTATGGTCCAGATAGTATCTGAGCAGTCTGTGCAGGTCTAGTGAGTGCAGAATTCTTTCCCCCTTGTTTTGAGCGTTAGGAAAGAAGGTGGTAGATGTATGGCCTGGTTGAGAGTTACATTAGATACCACCTTGGGCATAAAGGAGGGATTAGTCCACAAGGAGACCCTGTCTGCATGGATGATGATGAAGGGTTCAATTGCCATCAGAAGCTGGATTCATGGTAGACATCATCAACCACCTCTAAGATTGGAGGGATGGCCAAGGGTCTGTGATGGGGCAGGTCTAGAAACTCTTAGTCTTTACTTAGACTGAGGGAAGTCCTGGGATTCCCAGTGGAAATGTTCCCTGAGGGTGTGTGAAGGGGTTCCCCAAAAGGAAATATCTTCTGGTAGGGAGGCAGAAGGGATGGATTCCTCTGTATGTGAATTCCTCACAAGCAGTTAGAGGTTGTTCCTCTTCAAAATCTGAATAATCAGACTCCTTCAGAATCCTGTTCTGTTAGTATTTCATAAAGGTCTCTTTTCCTTTTAGGAGTGGCCTGACTACCCCTGATAAGGGTGATAAGATCCTCTGCCAATTTAAGGATTTGAGCTTGGGGTGGTGGAGGAGGGGTAAAATGGTGGCTAGAGGTAGTTTTCCTAGGAGTGGCCATGCCTCTAGGCCTAAAGGTATCCAACGGTCTGAGAGAAACTGTAGTCAGAGGGGACGACGTTGTTTTTTGTCTAGAATCGGTAGTGTGAAAAACCTCCTCGGAGGCCGGTGCCTGCGTCGTGGCTCCAGACCCAATCAAGGCAGAGACAACCAAAGGCTCGGAAGATGAAGATTTTTGCACCATACAGAAAGGGTCTCAGTACAAGACTGCGAAGGTATCGGATCAGGCATCAGGGGCTGCACGGACCCCTCACTGAATTCCAGAGAAGTGACGACCTGCTTAGCGGCAGAGTCGTCGGAAGGCTTAGCCTTGTGTGGTCTGTCTCCATCTTAACCCTTACATTTTTTCGGAACATCTACAGATTGTTGGCTGACTGATGCCATTTCGGAAAGAAAATACCTGGCTACAATAAGAGCTCTATGATGAATGGTTCTCGCGTTAAAGAGGGCACAGAACCGGCAACAGGGGATGTCATGGTCTGGGCCTAAACAAGCGACGCAGTATGACTGGAAGTCTCGGTGTGGTATTTGCTTTCCACAGGCGAGACAATTGTTAACTTTCGGACATTGGTTAGTGCAAGAAAAAAGGATCCCCAACGGGGTGCTTAGCTTTAGAAGTTTTCAGCTGTAATTCAAACTCTGGTAGCGACCAACCAGCACACTTGCGAACTGCTTTTGCTACGGGCTCCAAGGCAAGAAAGACTGATGTAAAGGCGCCGGCTGCCTTCCTTTATAGCACTGATGACCTGACATCAGGCAGCAAGCAATAGCAGCTGACGCAGAAAAACACTGACTTTGGTATTCGGGCCGGCCAAGGGCTACCACAGAAGGGACAACTCACAGGTGATGACTGCAACAGTAAAACACAAACATCAGGGTATCAGAGGCACTTTACCAGCTTCTGGTAGTAGATAGCACAAAACTATCAGGTTGCATGGCAAAGACAGAAAGATAAGGAAGAGACAACCTTCCTAACGGATGGAAAAAAACAACCTGGTCACTACTCCACAGGACATCAAAGCAAAATGGAAGGGGTATATCCAGCAGCTTCTGAATGAAGAAAACCCCACAGAAGCTGTACTGCCCCAGACACAGCCTACAATGAGGGGAGCCCAACTCTAGAAGAAGCAAGAAAGTACAGATGTGTACTCTTACCATAAATGTAGATGTTAAGAGTGTATTCACTGTTGCAGTCATCACCTGTAGGTTATCCCTGCTGTGGTAGCCCTTGGCCAGCCCGAATACCAGAGTTAATGTTTTTCTGCATCGGCTGGATGTCACTTGCTGCCTGACGTCAGTGCTACAAAGGAAGGCAGCCAACGCCATTACATCAGTTTTTCTTGCCCTAACCAGTCAGACGCTCACGTAAATATGGTAAATGTGGCCCTGGTGGCTAATAGCCACAGTTAGAAACTTATGTGTCCCTAAAGAAAGAAGATACAAGGGGAAGGAGGGTGGGAAACCAGGACTTCAACAGTGAATACACTCAAACATCTACATTTATGGTTTCACTGTTGCAGTAATGACCTGTGGGAGGACTCCCACGGCTGAGGAGAAGGGTGGTAGGATTAGTAAGAGACCTAAGCATGGGTCAGCATGCCCTGCAGAACTGCAGAGGCAAACCCTGCCCTAGCCTTGAAAAATAGAGGTAGGTGGTAATGCATGGTAAAGGTATGGACAGAAGTCCAGGTAGCAGCTTCCATGATGTCCCCGGTGGGAACTCCTCTGAGGAATGCTGTGGAAGTGGAGGCTACCATAGTGGAATGGGCTTGAATAGACTTGGGGGGGGGGTCCCCATGCAATCTGTAGCAGAAATGGATACAGTGTGATATCCATTTGAAAATGGTTTGTTTGGAAATGGGATTCCCCTCTGCCCCTAGGGCAAAGCTGACAAGTAGTTGGTCTGTTTTCCTGAAGGGTTTAGTACAGTCCAGATAGTATCCGAGCTGTCTGTACATGTCTAGTGAGTGCAGAAATCTTTCCCCCTTGTTTTGAGGGTTAGAAAAGAAGGTGGGTAGATATACGGCCTGGTTGAGAGTTACATTAGATACAACCTTGGGCATAAAGGAGGGATTAGTCCTCAGGGAGACCCTGTCTGCATGGAAGATGATGATGAATGGTTCAACTGCAATTTGTGCCTGAAGTTCTGAAACCCTTCTGGCTGAGGTGATAGCCAGGAGAGGTATCTTAGTTCTGCTGAAGCAGCAGGCTCGAAGGGTGGCAAAGTAAGTTTTTCCAAAACATAATTCAAGTCCCAGGCTGTAGTGGGTGGCCTTTTGGGAGGTCTGATATTAGAAGCCCCTCTGAGGAATTGTTTAATCAAAGGATGGGAGAACAGGGGCTGTTCTGTATCAAACTGAGCTGAAATGGCTGAGGCGTGGATTTTAATAGAGGAAAAGGAGAGGCCAGTATTAAGTAGCTCCGGTAGGTAGCCCAGGAAAGAGGGATGGAAGGTTGCAAGTTACTGCCCCCTTTGGAATGGCTACAGGAGCAGAATCTTTTCTATTTTCCTGTGCAAGATTTTCTGGTGCTGGGCCTTCTGGCCTCTGTGATAATGTCTAGGACCTGTTTGCTTAACAGAGGCCCCTTGTTTGCCTTTAGAGTACTAGCCATGCTTACAGTTTGAGAGTGTGCAAGTCTGGGTGCAGCATCCACCCCCACCAGAGTTAAGAGGTCTGAGATCAGGGGAAGCTGCCTGGGAGGCTATAAGGTCAGGCTGCGCAGTAAGGGATACCAATGTTGTCTGGGCCAATGTGGAGCAATGAGGATGGCCTTTGGTCTCTCCTCCCTTATTTTGATCAGTACCTTGGGAATAAGAGACAGAGGAGGGAATGCGTACACATAGGGGGTGTTCCATGGGAAGGTCAAGGCATCCACCCTTCCACGCTAGGTGGTGATGCTCCCTGGTACACAATTTTTCAGCTGATAGTTGAGATGCGAAGCAAAGAGATCCACTTAGAGTCCCCCACGCCTGAGTGATTTGTAAAAAGATTTTTCTGTGGCGCTGACATTCGTGGGGGTCCAGTAAGTTTCTGCTTATGTGGTCTGCCAGGGTACTGTTGATCCCTGGTAGGTATTGGTCTATCAGGTGTAGTCCCATGGAAGCGGCTGTAAAATCCAGAGGTTCATGGCTAGCCTGCAGAGAGGGTAAGATTAGGTCCCTCCCTGTTTGTTGATGTACCACATTACTGTGGTGTTGTCTGTTTTGATAAGGAGAACCCCTGGCTTGAGATGGGGTTTGAAGGATGTCGGAGCCTTTTGTACTGCCATCATTTCCTTCTGGTTGATGTGTAAGGGAAGGTGCTGGGCATCTCAAAGACCTTGGGTGCACCTGCCTTCTAGGTGAGCGTCCCAAGCTATGTCTGAGGCATCGGTGGTAATGGTCTGCCCGGATGGGCAGAGGGTGAAGGAAAGACCCTTGTTCTGGGCACAGGCGCCTGTCCACAACAGAAACTCTGCCCTTATACAGGGGATCAGAGGAAGAGAGGTCTCTAGAGGTTGTGTGTGCTGACACCAAAGGTTCTTTAGGTACCACTGAAGTTTACTCGTGTGAAGCCTGGCCAGAGGAATTAGACGTATGCAAGATGCCATGTACCCCAAGGCTTGCAGGAACTTCCTCGCAGTGAGGAGACTTCTGGAAGCCAGCTGGGTAAAAGAGAAAGGCAGGAACTCTGCTTTTCTGGGGATAGGAAGGCCATTTAAGATGCTGTGTCTAGCAGTGCTCCCAAGAAAATTATCTTCCTGGAGAGTGTTTGACTTGATTTCTTCTCATTGATGGTGTACCCTAACGAGGTTAGGAGGGTTTTGACAAAGAGGAGGTCCATGAGGAGCTTTTCTTTGCAATCTGCCTGAATGAGGTAGTCATCCAGACAAGGGTAAATTTGTATATTTTTCTGTCTGCAAAAGGCTACGGCCAGAGCTAAGCATTTGGTGAATACCCTGGGAGCAGGAGATAAGCCAAAGGGTAGTGCAGAGAAGTGAAAGTGTTGTGAGCATACTCTGAAGCAAAGGAATTTCCTGCAGGACTCCCTTATGGGGATGTGGAGGTGGGCATCTTTAGATCTAGGGTAACTAACTAGGCATTTTTTTTGTCAGCATAGGCAGCAGCTGCTGCAAAGTTAGTATGTTCAATTTGGGGACCACCAGGAAGGTATTCAGAATGGATAGATCCAGGATGGGGTGCCAAGTGCCCTCTTTTCTGGGAACAAGGAATAGTCTGGAATAAAAGCCTTTGCCGGTTTGATCTGAGGGGACAGGTTCTACTGCCCCTTGGGATACAAGTGTTTGAACTTGTTTCAATGCCTCTGCCCACTGATTTGGAGGTAGGTCTGGGTACCCTCTTGGAATTGGGAGTTCGTTGGAGAATTTGTATCCCTGAAAAATTATCTTTAAGACGCATTAGTCCTTTGTTACAGAAAGCCTATTTTCTTTACAGAGGAGGAGCCTTTCTCAAAGTTTTTGGTGACTGAAAATAGAGCAGAGGAGGGAGAGGGAGTCATTGAGAATTTTTGCCACAGAGGGATGGCTTAGAATTCCCTGCCTTTGGAGTGGAAGTGGTCCACTGTTTGGTTCTTTGCTGTCCCTGGGATAGGTGTCTGGGTGGTCTGTCCCTGCAGGGCTCACCTTGCCCCTGTCTGCTAGGTGCAGGAAAGGACCAGTGTTTTGAGGGAAAATTCCTGCTGAACCTAGGAGGTTGTACCTGAAGGAAATATTTTACTGTTTGCATAGATTTTGCTTCGTCTTTCAGCTTTTAAGCACCTCTTCTGCTTTTACTCCAAACAAGCAATCCTTATCAAAGGGTACATCAAGTAATTTAGATCTGACATGATCAGGAGAGGTTGTTCCTTCAACCATGCATGTCTCCTAATGACAGACCCCGACACTGCTGCTCTGCTTGAGGCTTCTAGGGCATCATATCGAGTGCAATGAGTGTTCATCCACCTGACAAGTAGAGAGCAGTAAATCTGCTAACTCTTTTGAATTGGCACAGTCAGGAAAGGTTGAGATCTTTTGTTATAATAGTTCCAAAGTGTGTTGTTGATATTTTAACATGTGGAACTGACATTTGAGTGCTCTGATAGCTAAGGTTGCAGAGGTGTATACTTTTTTACTCCATCTGTCCATAGCCCTGTAGTCCTTGTCAGAAGGAATAGGATTCTTTGCAGAACTAGCCTTAGCTCCTTTTGGTCCCTGTGTAATGACCTCCAGGTCTGCAGCAGGATTTCTGTACAAGTATTTGGGAGAATCAGGTACTCTGTAATACCAGTCAGGTTTTCTGTGAGCAGGTGAGGGGGCGTCAGGAGTTAAGCTGGATTCATGGAAGACATCATCAACCACCTCTAAGATTGGAGGGATGGCCAAGGGTCTCTGCTGGGGCAGGTCTAGAAACTCTTGGTCTTTTCTTAGACAGAGGGAGTCTTGGGATTCCCAGTGGAAATGTTCCCTGAGGGTGCAAAGGGGTTCACCAAAGGAAAGATCTTCTGGTGGGATGGCAGAAGGAATGGATTCTTCTGCATCTGAATCCTCATAAGCAGTTAGAGGTTGTTACTCTTCAAAATCTGAATAATCAGACTCCTCAGAATCCTGTTCTGTCAGTATTTCAGGAGGAAGGTCTCTCTTCCTTTTAGGTGTGGCGTGACTGCCCCTGATAAGAGTGATAAGATCACCGCCATTTTAAGCATTTGAGCTTGGGGTGGTGGAGCAGGAGTAAAATGGTGGCCAGAGGTAGTTTTCCTAGGAGTGGCCTTGCATCTAAGCCTAAGAGTATCCATAGGTCTGAGAGAAACAGTAGTTGGAGAAGATGTCGGTTTTTGTCTAGATTTGGTAGTGTGAAAACCCCCCTCGGAAGCCAGTGCTGTTTCACTGCTCCAAACCCAACCAAGGCAGAGACAACCAAAGGCTCGGAAGACTAAGAAGATTTCTGCGGCATACCAGACTCCCTAAGGGTCTCAGGAGAGGCCTGCGAAGGTATCGAATCAGGCATCAGGGGCTGCGAAGGCGCCTCACTGAATTCCAGAGAGCTGATGACCTGCTTAGTGGAAGAGTCGTTGGAAGGCTTAGCCTTGTGTGGTCTGTCTTTATCCTTACATTTGTTTGGAATGTCTACAGATTCTTGGCTGATGAACATCATTTCGGAAACCAAAGACGGAAGACGAAAATACCTGGCTACATTAAGTTCTACAATGAATGTTTCTTGCGTTAAAGAGGGCACAGAACTGGCAACAGGAGACATCATGGTCTGGGCCTAAACAAGTGACGCAGTATGAATGGAAGTTTCGGTGTGGTATTTGCTTTCCACAGGCGACACAATTTTTTGAACATCGGTTAGTGCAAAAAAAAAAAAAAAAAAGGATCCCAATGGGGTACTTAGGTTTAGAAGTTTTCAGCTGTAATTCAAACTCTGGTAGCGACCGACCAGCACACTTGCGAACTGCTTCTGCTATGGGCTCCATGGCAAGAAAGAATGATGCAATGGTGTCGGCTGCCTTCCTTTATAGCACTGATGACCCAACGTCAGGCAGCAAGCAACATCAGCCAATGCAGAAAAACACTGACTCTGGTATTCGGGCTGGCCGAGGGCTACCACAGCAGGGATAACCCACAGGTGAGAACTGCAACAGTGAAACCCGAAGAACATCCTGATCTTATGGAATTCACCACCAAAGGTACTTTTTGCATGCCTGGATAATCCCGAACTGGGTGGACACATGCTGATAAAGAATAGACCATTGTGTCGCCAACATAAATTGAAGAATTTTCATGTGAAATCTTGCTAAGGGAACTAGCCGCAGACACCGATTCCCAAGGCTCGTAGGATCAATCGAGCTGAAATTGTGAATAATCTTTCTGACCTGGAATCAGATGCTCTGTACTCTTGAGAGAGGAAATGAAGCGGTCACTGACACTGCATTGAAAATTGCCCCTATAAACTCAAACGTTTGAGTGTGTTCTAGCTGAGATTTGTTGTAATTTATGGTGATCCATAAATTGGTGCATGTTTGGAGTACCTGGTCTCGAGCTCTCATCAGTCGACGCCTGGTCAGTTTGATGAGCCAGTCAACCAAGTACTGAATCACTCTGAATCCCTGCAGTCTCAAGTGAGCTGCTACTGCCGCCATGCATTTGGTGAACACCCTGGGGGCAGTGGTGAGGCCAAAGGTCAGTGCTGTGAACTGGTAGTGACTGGCTCCCAGCTGGAAGCGTGAATACCTTCTGGATTGCACGTTCAGTTTTATGTACTCATAGGCATCCTGAAGATCTATCTAGCACAACCAGTCGTCCTTGCACAAAAAGGGCAGAAAATACAGTTTTGTACCTACCATAAATGTAGATGTTCGAGTGTTCACACTGCTGCAGTCATCACACTTGGGTTATCCTGCCGTCAGGCGGTCCCGCAGTCTGTCAGTGCCAAAGTCTTAGTCCGGCGTCGGTTGCTGTCACTTCTTCCCTGACGTCAGTGTGCCAGGGGTATACAAGAGGCATCCAAAGCCATTTTCTTCAGTTTGTCTTGCCCCAGATGTCAGGTGCCCCCTAGTAGGAGGGCAATACATATTGCCAATGAAACATGTACTGAAAAATACAAATAACACCTTCAGTTACAAGCAAATACACCACAAAGGTTGAATGAGATAAAAAGGTATAGAAAGGTTCAGCTAGTTCAGAGGGGGATGGAGGAGGGTAACCTGGACTGCAGCTGTGTGAACATTCGAACATCTACATTTATGGTAGGTACAAATCTGTACTATATTCATCGTGTTACACTGCTGCAGTCATCACACTTGGGTTGAATCCCAAAGCTAAGGATGGGTGGTGGAGTTAAACAGGGTTTGGAGAAGCTAGTAGGCCCTGCAAAACTGCAGTGGCAAAGCCAGCTCTAGTCTTAGAGTATAGAGGAAAGTGATAGTGCTTGGTGAAGGTGTGCACTGAGCTCCAAGTTGCAGCTTCCAAAATATCCTTGGTTGGTACCCCCCTGAGAAAGGCTGTTGATGTAGCTGTAGCCCTGGTGGAATGGGACCTAATGCTAGTAGGTACCGGTTTCCCATGATGTGTGTAACAAAAATGTATACAATATCCTATCCATTTTGAAATGGTCTCTTTTGAGACAGCTTTTCCTTGTGATCCTGAGGCATAGGATACAAAGAGCTGGTCAGATTTTCTGAAAGCCTTAGTTTTATCCAAGTAGTAACGTAATTGCCTGTGAATGTCCAAAGAGTGCAGGAGTCTTTCTCCTTTGTTCTGGGGGTTTGGGAAAAAGGTGGGTAAATGAATGGTTTGGTTTAGGGCCACACTGGATACCACCTTTGGCATAAAGGAAGGGTTAAGTCCATAGAGCGACTCTGTCTTGATGAAAAATGAGGAAAGGCTCCACTGCCATTAGGGCTTGTAGCTCTGAGACTCTTCAAGCTGAAGTTATTGCTAGTAGCAGGGCAGTTTTCTATGAAAGAAACTTTAAATCAGTTGAAGTAGCTGGTTCAAAGGGCGGTAGTGTAAGTTTTTCCAGAACAAAGTTGAGATCCCAAGTTGGTGTTGGTGCTCTCCTGGGCGGTCTTATGTTCTTAGCCCCTCTGAGGTACGGTCTTAGGAGTGGATGTGAAAATAAAGGAGGATCAGTTTTGTAGCGAGCTGAAATCGCTGAGGCGTGGATCTTAATAGATGAAAAGGAAAGTCTTTTGTGCAGCATCTCAGTTAAATATTGTAGAATCTGAGGAATGTTTGGAGCAAGTGGGTTTTGGCCTTTAGCCTTTTTCCAGGCAAAAAATCTTTTCCATTTGTCTAAATAGGTTTCCCTGGTGCTGGGCCTCCTGGCCTCCAGAATGACATCCATAACAGCTTTAGGAAGAGGTGTTGGCTGGTTGTTTAGGTAATTTGCCATGCAGCCAGGATTTAAGGTCTTGAGCTGGCTGTGTAGAATCTGATTGTTTTGCTGAGTGAGCAGGTGAGGAATTTGGGGTAAAAATCCATGGTGGGCCATGGGCCATGTTCCTTAGTATTGGATACCAGTGTTGGTGTGGCCAGTCTGGAGCAATGAGCATCATTTGTGGTCTCTCTAATCTGACTTTCAGCAGCACCTTTGCTAGAAGAGGCAGTGGAGGAAAAGCATACACTGTTAATGTTTTCCAACTGAATGAGAGGGCGTCCACTTTCCAAGCTAGTGGGTGGAATGTCCTTGTGCAAAATTTTTGAAGTTGGTAGTTTTGGGGGTTGGCAAACAAATCTATGTCTGGGCATCCCCATTTTTGAGTTATCATTGCAAATACTTGTGGATCCAGTTTCCACTCGTGGGGATCCATGATGTTTCTGCTTAGGTCGTCTGCCAATGTGTTTTTCTTTCCTGGCAGGAATTGTGCTTGTAGTTGAACTTGGTAAGTCAGTGCTGTGTTCCACAAGGTCATTGCTTGCCTGCATAGGGGGTAGGAGTGCGTGCCCCCTTGTTTGTTTATGTACCACATTACTGTGGTGTTGTCCATCTTTATTAGGAGTTGTCCTGGATGAGGTCCTTGAAAGCTGTTAGGGCATTCTGTACAGCTAGCATTTCTTTTTGATTGATATGCAGATGCCTTTGATCTGTAGCCCATTTGCCCTGAATGCACTATCCTGCCATGTGTGCTCCCCAGGCATAGTCCGACGCATCTGTTGTGATAGTTTGCCTGGCTGTGGGTAAAGTGAAAGGCTGACCCTTGTTGAGGTGACATGCCTGTGCCCACCATAGAAACTCCTGTTGAAGGCAGGGAATGAGTGGTATCATTGTTTCCAAGCTGTGGCTGTGCTGAGTCCATACGCTTTTCAGGTACCATTGTAATTTCCTCATATGCAGTTTTGCAAATGGTATTAAGAGTATGCAAGATGCCATGAATCCCAAGGCCTGCAGAATTTTTCTTGCAGGGAGTTGGGTCTTTGTTGCCATCACTTTGAAGTATTGAGTCAGCTGTTGCTTGTCTGGCGTGAGGTAAGCCATCTGGGCCATTGTATTCAAGCTGGCACCCAGGAATGTTATGTTCTTTGAGGGCACTAGTTTTGATTTCTTTTCGTTTACTGTGTACTCTAGGCAACTTAAAAGGTGTTTGACAAACGCCAGATGCTTTAAAAGAATGTCCTTGCTTTCTGCTTGAATAAGGCAGTCGTCCAGGTATGGGTATATTTGAATTCCTCTTTGTCTGCAGTATGCAATTACTGGTGCCAGGCATTTTGTGAAGACCCTGGGCGCAGTAGATAAGCCAAAGGGCAGTGCAGATAAATGATAATGAGTTGAACCTGCAATGAAACGGAGGTATCTTCTGCAATTTTGTCTGATAGGGACATGCAGGTATGCCTCCTTGAGATCCAACGTTACTAGCAAAGCCTTCTTGCCCAGCATGGGAAGAAGCTGCTGTAGTTGAGCATCTTGAATTTGGGTACTTGGAGATAGGTGTTTAGAACTGAAAGGTCCAGAATGGGTCTCCAGGCTTTGTCCTTTCTGGGGACTAGAAAGAGTAGAGTAAAATCCTTGTCCTTGCTCCTGTGTAGGTACCTGTTGAATGGCTCTCATGTTCATGGGAGCTGTAATTTGTTTTTGTGCCTCCGCCCATTGATTTGGTGGCAGGTTTGGCATTCCTTTTATCCTTGGCAAGATGTGAAAGTGGAATTTGTATCCTTGTGAAGCAATGTTTAGGACACATTTGTCTTTTGTGATGATGTGCCAGTTGTCTGCAAAAAGTGCTAATTTTCCTCCCAAGGGAGCTGCCAAGAGAGATTTGCTTGGCAGTCTGAGGATTAAGTCATTGTGTTTGTCTTCTGTTAGTTTGGGGCCTGTCTTCCACTCCTTTCTGGGTAGCGGCTCCCCATTGGTGAGGTTTGTAAGGGCCTTGTGACTGACCTCTGCCCCTTGGGTGTCTGTATTTGCCCCTCTGTGGTCTGTCAGATGCTGGAAAGGACCAGTTTTTTGTTGGACAATTTCTGCTGAAGTGAGGGGGTTGAATCTGTAAAAAATCCTTGACCGTCTGCATAGATTTTGCCTTATCCTCCATTTTCTTTAAAACCTCTTCTGCTTTTAAACCAAATAAAACATCCTGTTGTAAAGGTGCATCCAGTAACTTTGCTTTAACATGATCTGGTAGGGTTTGTTCTTTTAACCAAGCATGCCTTCGTATGACAGACCCAGTCACTGCTGCTCTACAGGAAGCTTCCAATGAATCAAATCCACATTGTAAAGTATGTTTGCCCACCTGTTCAGCTGCATGTAACAGATCCTGCATTTCCTTAAAATCAGGCTGCTCTGAATGTGTGCTCATTTTTTGTTTTAATTGAGACATCAGAAATTGTTGACATTTCAGCATGTGGAACTGGCAATTCAAGGCTCTCATAACTAGAGTAGCTGAGGTGTATAACTTCTTTCTCCATCTATCTAGTGCTCTGGAATCCCTTTCAGAGGGTACAGGATTTTTAGCAATAGAGGCCTTAACCCCTTTGGGACCCTGGGAAATTGTTTCTGGGTCAGCAACAGGGCTTTTATATAGGAACTTGTGCGAGTCAGGGACTCTCTAGTATCTGTCTGGTTTGGCTGGAGCAGGAGGTAGAGAGTCTGGATTAAGACTAGATTCTAAGTAAACATCATCCACAATGTCTAACACAGGAGGGATTGCAAGCGGCCTGTGCTGGGGAAGTAAAAGGAACTCTCGGAGCCTTTTCTTAGAATCAGAGTAATCCTGGCCTTCCCAGTGAAAATGTTCCCTCATGGTATATAAAGTTTCCCCAAAGGAGTAGTCTTCTGGAGGAGATGCTGAGGGAATAGACTCTTCAGCATCAGAATCTTCATAAGGGGGAAAAGAGTATTCCTGATCCTCTGAGGTATCTGAGGAAATGGAAACCTGGTCAGAGGAAGCATACTCTTCCTCTTGTGTTAGCCTTTTATCAGGAGGGGGATGGGAACCCCTGATTAGGGTAATTAAATTTTCAGCCATCTTAAGCATCTGTTTCTTAGGCATGGGGCCTTGCACTGGAGACTGATGCAGTCTTTTTTGTTTTTAATTGAGTTTTTAGCTTAGCATAAGATTTAATGGCGAGTGTAGTCGGTCTGAAGACACCTTCTGCAACCGAAGGCGTTTCTACTGCACCGGAATCTCCTTCTGCTCTGGAGTCGGAAGGGTCTAATGAAGAAGACTGCGGCAGCCTAGTGCTCTCCGCTTGTGAATCAGAAGCAGTCTGTGGTTCTAAATCAGCGGTCGTCAGGGGCTGCGTAGGCACCTCACTGAAGACCGGAGAACCGGCGACAGGCCCAGCAGAGGCCTCGGAGTCTGGTTTGGATCTAGGCTGCCTGTCCTTATCCTTGCGTTTTTTATGCATACCGGTCGTCGGTTGCTCCGACGGCATGGCATAATTAAATTTCCTACCAAAGTAATGTCGGGCGAAATCAAACAGACGTTTGATAGTTCGTTTATTAAACCTAGCACAAAACCGACAACCAGTGACGACATGGTCAGGGCCTAGGCAAGGAATACAATAAGAATGAAAGTCCTTATGAGGTATTTGCTTCCCACAAGAAATGCAATTGTTAGCTTTTTCTGACATCGGAATGAGGCAAGAAAAGGTTCCCCAACGGGGTACTTAGCTTTATTGAAGACTTCGGTCTGAAATTCGATTTGAAAATCTCAGGAGTTGGCCGACCGGCACTTGCGAAAGTACAGTTTTGTACCTACCATAAATGTAGATATTAGAGTGCTAATACAGCTGCAGTCATAACAGATGAGTTCTCCTGCCGTCAGGCGGGTCCTCGGTCGGCCGAATTCCAAAGTCTAGGTCCGGCGTCGGTTGTCGTCGCTTCTTCCTTGACGTCAGTGCGACAGGGGTATTAAAGGAACCAGCCGACGCCATTTACTTCAGTTTTTCTTGCCCCAGATGTCAGGTGCCCCCAGAAGGAAGGCAATACATAAATTTGTGTAATAAAGCAATGCAATATAATCAAAATACAGTAGTTGCAAGCAAATACACCATAACTGAATACCCCAATCAGGTTGTATGAGGATGTGTTAGCCTATAGGCCTGTCCCATGAGGGGAAGGAGGGAGGGAGGGAAACCTGGACTGCAGCTGTATTAGCACTTGAACGTCTACATTTATGGTAGGTACAAAACTGTACTATGTTCATCGTGCATACAGCTGCAGTCATAACAGATGGGTAGAATCCCAAAGCTAAGAAAGGGGTGGTAGGCACTAGGTGGAACTAGGAGGAGCCAGGATGCCCTGCAAGACTGCAGTGGAAAAGCCTGCTCTAGTTTTGGAGTATAATGGTAGGTGGTAGTGCTTGGAGAAGGTATGCACAGAACTCCAAGTGGCTGCTTCCAAAATATCTTTGGTAGGAACTCCTCTGAGGAAAGCTGCAGAGGTAGCTGTGGCCCTTATGGAGTGAGATCTGATGCCTGTAGGTACACAGTTTTGCCATGAAAAGAATAGCAAAAGCGTATGCAGTGGGCTATCCATTTTGAGATTGTCTGTTTGGAAATTGGCTTTCCTTGAGCTCCTACAGCATAGGACACAGAGCTGTTCTGATTTTCTGAAAGGCTTTGTTCTGTCCAAATAACGCAGTTGTCTGTGGATGTCCAAGGAATGTAGTAATCTCTCCCCTTTGTTTTGAGGATTAGGATAAAAAGGTAGGTAAGTGTATGGCCTGATTCAAAGCTACCCTGGATACCACTTTAGGCATAAAGGACGGGTTGGTTCATAAGGAAACTCTGTCCTGATGGAAGATGATAAAAGGCTGCACAGCCATGAGAGCTTGTAGTTCTGAAACTCTACGAGCTGAGGTAATAGCCAGAAGGAAATCTGTTTTCCAGGACAAATATTGCAAATCTGATGAGGCAGCTGGCTCAAAGGGAGGCAAGGTCAGTTTTTCCAGAATGAAATTGAGATCCCAAGCAGGTATTGGTTGTTTCCTTGGGGTCTTAGATTCTTAGCCCCTCTGAGGAACTGTCTTAAGAGAGGGTGAGAGAATAAGGGTGGATCAGTGTTGTATTCTGCAGAAATGGCTGAGGCATGGATTTTGATGGAGGAGAATGAAAGTCCACTGCTTAGCAGCTCAGCTAGATACTGTAGTATTTGAGGTAAATTCAATTTTCCAGGATCCTGGCCCTTTTTCTCATTCCAGACACAAAACCGTTTCCATTTTGCGGAGTAAGCTTTTCTAGTTGACGGCCTTCTGGCCTCCAAAATGACATCCTGCACCTCCTTGGAGAGTAGAGTCTGTTGTGATGCTAAGGAATCTTCCATGCGGCTAGATTGAGTGTTTTTAGCTGGCTGTGAAGAGTTTTGAAGCTGTGCTGAGTTAGAAGAGGCATTAGAGGCAGGGTCCATGGTAGGGAATGCGTCAGGCTCCTCAGGAGTGGGTACCAGTGTTGTCTTGGCCAGTCTGGAGCAATGAGAATCATCTTTGGTCTGTCTGCTCTGGTTTTCAATAGAACTTTGGGCAACAGAGGAAGAGGTGGGAAGGCATAAACTGTCATTGATGTCCAACTGAAAGAGAGAGCGTCCACTCTCCAGGCCTTTGGCTGGAAAATCCTTGAGCAGAATTTTGTCAATTGGTGATTTTTGTGTGAGGCAAAGAGATCCATGTCTGGCCTTCCCCATGCTTGGATTATTTCTGTAAAAACATTTGGATGCAACTTCCATTCGTGTGGATCTGTCATATTTCTGCTTAGGTTGTCTGCCAGCGTGTTTTCCTTGCCTGGCAAGTACTGTGCTTGTAGTTCGATTTGTAAGTCCATGGCCATGTTCCAAAGTGACATGGCCAGTCTGCATAGGGGGTATGAATGTGTTCCTCCCAGTTTGTTTATGTACCACATAACTGTGGTGTTGTCCATTCTTATCAATAGTTGACCTGGTTGCAGAAGGTCCTTGAAAGTTATAATAGCATTTATTACTGCTAGCATTTCCTTTTGATCGATGTGAAGGTGCTTTTCTTTTTGGGACCATTTGCCCTGAATGCACCGATCTGTCATGTGCGCCCCCCAGGCGTAGTCCAAGGCGTCTGTTGTGATGACTTGGTTTGCTTGAGGCTTGCTGAATGGAAGACCTGTGTTTGTTTGGCATGCTTGAGCCCACCACAGAAATTCCTTCTGTAGACATGGAATTAGTGGTATTATTGTTTCCAAACTGTGGCTGTGTTGAGACCATAGGTTTTTTAGGTACCATTGAAGTTTCCTCATATGCAGCTTTGCACATGGGATTAGTAAGATGCAAGATGCCATGAATCCCAGAGCCTGCAATGAATCCCAGAGCCTGCAGGATTTTCCTTGCAGTCAGCCTGGTGCAATTTGCTAGTGCTCTGAAGTATTGAGTTAGTTGCCCCTGCTTCTCTGGCGTGAGGTAGGCCATATGGGTGTTTGTGTCCAAGTTGGCACCCAGGAAAATTATCTTCAGAGAGGGTATTAGCCTTGATTTTTTTTTGTCGACTGTGTATCCCAGAGAGTTCAACAACATTATTACATAAGCCAGATGTTTCAGAAGAATGTGCTTGCTGTCCGCTTGGATCAGGCAGTCGTCCAAATAGGGGTATATTTGTATCCCTTGAAGTCTGCAGTAGGCAATTACTGATGCCAGGCATTTCGTGAATACTCTGGACACAGTAAATAAGCCAAAGGGCAATGCAGAGAATTGATAATGGGTTGAACCTGCAAGAAATCGGAGGTATCTTCTGCAATTTTGTCTGATTGGGTCATGCAGGTATGCCTCCTTGAGGTCCAATGTTACCAGCCAAGACTCCTTGCCCAGCATGGGAAGAAGCTGCTGTAGAGTGAGCATCTTGAATTTTGGTACGAGTAGAAATGTGTTTAGGATGGATAGGTCCAAAATAGGTCTCCAATCTTTTCCCTTCCTTGGTACCAGGAATAGTCTGGAATAAAAACCTTGACCTTGTTCGTGCGTAGGTACCTCTTGAATAGCTTTCATGTCTATGAGATCTGTAATTTGCCTTTGTGCCTCTGCCCTTTGATTGTGTGGCAGGTTTGGCATGCCTCTCATTTTTGGAAGGGTGTGAAAATGCAATCTGTAGCCTCTGTTTATAATGTCCAGGATCCATTTGTCTTTTGTGACAATAAGCCAATTTTTTGAAAATAATGCCAGCTTTCCTCCTAAGGGGGCTGCCATTTGAGTCTTGCTTGGCATGCAAAGGGGAAAGTCATTGGGCTTGCTTTCTGAATGTTTGCGAGCTATCCTCAGCACCTCTTTGTGTAGGAGCTTGCCATTGTCTGCCTCTAAACGATCCTTGGGATTGTCCTCTGCCCCTCGGGCGCCTGTATCTACCTCTTTGGGGTCTGTCCATGGCTGGAAAGGACCAATTTTTGGAAGGCCAATTTCTACTGAAACGTGGGGGTTGTACCTGTAGAAAATCTTTCACAGTTTGCATTGATTTAGCCTTTTCCTCCATTTTCCTTAATACCTCCTCAGCATTAGCACCAAATAATACATCCTTTTGTAGAGGGGCATCTAGTAATTTAGCTTTGACATGATCAGGCAAGGTTTGTTCCTTGAGCCAGGCATGTCTACGTATGACTGATCCTGTAACAGCAGCTCTACATGAGGCCTCTAGAGCATCAAAACCACATTGTAAGGTATGCTTACCCACTTGTTCTGCACTATGCATCAAATCCTGCAACTCCTTCAAGTCTGGTTGTTCAGGTTGTGACATTTTACTTTTCAATTGTGATAACAAAAACTGTTGGTATTTTAGCATATGGAACTGACAGTTTAAGGCCCTCATGGTTAAGGTAGCCGAGGTATATACCTTTTTTCCCCACCTTTCTAAGGATCTGGAATCTCTCTCGGAAGGTAATGGATTTTTAGCAGTGGAGGCCTTAATTCACTTGGGGCCCTGTGAGATGGTTTCTGGATCAGCAGCATGACTTTTGTATAGAAATTGGTGTGAGTCAGGAACCCTGTAGTACCTGTCAGGCTTGACTGGGGCTGGAGGCAGAGAGTCCGGGTTAAGGCAGGACTCCGAGTAAACATCATCTAGGATGTCCAAGACAGGAGGGTATAGCCAGAGGCCTGTGCTGAGGAAGCAAGAGAAATTCCCTAAGCCTTTTCTTGGAATCTGAATAATCTTGGCCTTCCCAGTGGAAGTGTTCCCTTAAGGTATGCAAAGTTTCCCCAAATGAGTAATCCTCTGGGGGGGATACAGAAGGAATGGACTCCTCCGCATCAGAGTCTTCAAAAGGAGAGTAAGAATGTTCCTGATCATCAGAGTGCTCTGAAATAATGGAGCCCTGATCAGGGGATGGGGATTCTTCCTCCACTCTGGGCCTTTTGTCCGGTGGGGGTTGAGAACCCCTGATCAGAGTAATTAAATCCTCAGCCATTTTAAGCATCTGTTTTTTTAGGCATGGGGCCTGGAGATGGGCCCTGTGTAGCTGGTCTCTTAGAATGCATGGCTGCTTTAGACTTCGTGAAAGCCTTGATGGAAAAAGAAGAGGAAGGTCTGAAGACACCTTGAGTGGAGGTAGACCTGTCCATATTTTGAGGTTCAACGCCAAGAGTGGCTTCGGTATCTGTAGTCGGGGTGTGGGCCGAGGAGCTTGCGACCTCGGGCACAGGAGACACCGCCGATGGAGTGTCGTCGGTAGTCAGGGGCTGCGTAGGCGCCTCGCTGAGAACCGGACCACGTGTAGTCGGCTTTGGCATGGTGTTGGTAGAGGCCGCGGACCTCGTGTGTCTGTCCTTATCTTTGCGTTTTTTAGACAGAACTGGAGTCGGAGTATCCGATGACATAATATAGTTAAAAGTTTTTCCAAAATAATGCTGGGCGAACTCCGCCTGACGCTTAATGGTGCGTTTGTTGAATGTAGCACAAAAGCGACAGACCGAGACGTCGTGGTCTGGGCCTAAACAAGGTATATAGAGGGAATGGAAATCCTTATGCGGTATTTGCTTCCCACATCAAATACAATTATTAACTTTGTCTGACATCGGTCTGAGGCAAGAAAAGTTTCCCCAACGGGGTACTTAGCTTTCAAGAAGACTTCGGTTTCAAAATTTTCGTAATTTCAGGTGCTGGCCAACCGGCACTTGCGAACTGCTTCTGCTTCGGGCACCGCGCGGCAAGAAAGACTGGAGAAAATGGCGTCGGCTGGTTCCTTTATACCCCTGTCGCACTGACGTCAGGGAAGAAGCGACGACAACCGACGCCGGACCTAGACTTTGGAATTCCGCCGACCGAGGACCCGCCTGACGGCAGGAGAACCCATCTGTTATGACAGCAGCTGTATGCACGATGAACATCTGCTTCTGCTTCGGGCACCACGCGGCAAGAAAGACTGAAGAAAATGGCGTTGGATGCCTCTTATATACCCCCTGGCGCACTGACGTCAGGGAAGAAGCGACAGCAACCGATGCCGGACCAAGACTTTGGAACTCTGGCCGACTGCGGGACCGCCTGACGGCAGGATAACCCAAGTGTGATGACTGCACCAGTGTAACATGATGAACATCAGACTGAACAGTAACCATCCGGAACTTGGTGTGCAGAACCAATCTGTACAGACTGCTGAGATCCAGAAACACTTTCCAGTCCCCTTTAGCACTAAAAAGAATCTTGAGTATGTTACAGATTCTATCTGGTCTTGTTGGACCTCTCAGATGACTCTTTCTAGCAGCTTTTCTACTTCTAGTGCTGTTGCTTTCCGCTGAATGCATGGTACATCAGGAATTTTGCATACAGGTGTAGGTGGTAGGGAAAAAGGGAATTATACAAACTTCTGGAAATAATCCTCTGCACTTTTTTTTTTTTTAAATTTCTCCGAGTTTGGGTTTTTAATACCATGATGGGAATAGTCCCATTCCTAAGCCAGAGTATGATTAAAATTCATGAAATTAGTATTGTTTCAGTCTTTGTCAGCCAGAAGTGCTCTTTGCAGCACTCACAATGGTGCCCAGTAATGACTCCTCCTGCAATTTTACATGTATAGGTAACGCATCTAAATAAGACTGTAAATTATTTTTTTTTTTATAAGACCCATTGCTCCTACTATTATCGGAAAGTACAGTTGTGTATACTTACCATAAATGTAGATGTTAGAGTGTATTCACTGTTGCAGTCATTACATTTGGGTAATCTGCTGGCAGGTTGCCCTCAGTCGGCCTGATTAACAAAGTCTTGGGTCCTGCATCAGTTGCTGTCCCTTCTTCCATGATGTCAGGTCGTCAGGGGTATAAAACATGCAGCCAACGCCATTACATCAGTTTTCTTGCCCCAGATGTCAGGTGCCCCCCCAAAATGGGGAGCAAATAATAATATTAAAAAACACATAAAATATACCTCCAATCCCAAAAGCAAATACACCAGAAGGGCTTTTAAGCATACTGGGAGAAAGTAGAAGTAAAGCCAACAAAAAATAGGGGGCTGGAGGGTGGGTAACCAGGACTGCAACAGTGAATACACTCGAACATCTACATTTATGGTAAGTGTATACAACTGTACTATGTTCTTAGTGTTTCACTGTTGCAGTTGTTACATTTGGGTAGATTCCCAAAGCAATGGTTGGGTGGATGGAATTATACAGCATTAGGAGCAGCTGTAAGGCCCTGCAGGACAGCAGTGGCAAAACCCACTCTAGATTTAGAGAAAAGTGGTAAATGATGATGCTTGGTGAATGTATGAACTGAGCTCCAGGTAGCAGCTTCTAGAATGTCGTCCCTGGTAGGAACACCTCTGAGAAAGGCTGCAGAAGTAAATGCAACTCTGGTGGAATGGGATCTGATCCCCTGGGGGATAGTTTTTACAAGGTGCATATAGCAGAAACGAATACAATGGCTTATCCATTTGGAAATGGTTTGTTTTGAAATAGCCTTCCCCTCTGCCCCTGCAGGAAATGCCACCAGCAGTTGTTCAGATTTTCTGTGAGGTTTTGTTTTGCTTAAGTAAAATCTAAGTTGTCTGTGTACATCCAATGAATGCAGAATCCGCTCCCCTTTGTTCTGTGGATTGGGAAAGAAGGTAGGTAAATGTATGGTCTGCCACATTGGATACCACCTTAGGCATGAAGGATGGATTGGTCCTGAGAGAGACCCTGTCCACATGAAAAATGAGGAAAGGCTCCACTGCCATAAGAGCCTGCAATTCTGAAATCCTTCTAGCTGCGGAGAGAAATTTCAAGTCTGCAGTTGCAGCTGGCTCGAAAGGAGGAAGAGTGAGCTTTTCCAAAACAAAACTGAGGTCCCAGGCAGGGGTTGGGGCTCTCCTGGGTAGTCTTAAGTTTTTGGCCCCTCTGAGATACTGCTGAAGCAAAGGATGAGAGAAGAGGGGAGGTTCTGTGTTGTAATGAGCTGAAATGGCTGAGGCATGGATTTTTATGGATGAAAAAGGCAGGCCCTTGTGAAGCATCTCAGTTAAGTTAAATATTGTAAAATATGAGGAATGTTGGGCACTGCTGTGCTTATACCTTGAGATCGATTCCGGGCACAGAATATTTTCCATTTGTCAGCATAAGATTTTCTAGTGCTAGGCCTTCTTGCCTCCAAAATGACATCCATCACAGGTTTGCTGAGGGATGTTAAGGGTGAATTTAGGTGATGACCCAGGCTGCAAGATTCAAAGTTTGTAGCTGAGTGTGCAGAATTTGGTTGTTCTGCTAGACAGTAAGGTGTCTGAGGGCAGGTGCTACGGTGGTAGGTGTGACACATTGCGCAGGAGTGGGTACCAGTGCTGACAAGAACAGTCTGGAGCAATCAAAATCATCTTTGGTTTGTCCTGTTTGACTTTTAGTAGAAATTTGATGAGCAGAGGCAGAGGAGGAAAGGCATAGACTGATAGTTTTTTTCCAGCTGAAGGATAGAGCGTCCACTTTCCAGGATTTTTTGTGATAAGCTCTTGTGCAAAACTTGTCCACCTGATAGTTCTGGGGTGAGGCAAAGAGATCTATGTCTGGGCACCCCCATTTGTGTGTTAACATGTTAAAAGTCCGTGGTTCGTTTCCATTCGTGTGGGTCCATGAGATTTCTGCTTAGTCTGCCACAGTATTCAGCATTCCTGGCAGGAATTGAGCTTATAGTTGTACTTGATAGGTCAAGGCCGTGTTCCACAATGTCTTGGCTAGTCTGTACATGGGGTAGGAGTGTGTACCCTCCTGCTTGTTTATGTACCACATAACTGTGGTGTTGTCTGTCTATCATTAATTCTCTGGAAAGAAGGTAGTCCTTGAAGGCTGTCACAGCATTCTGTACAGCTAGCATTTCTTTTTGATTGACATGAAGGTGCATTTGATTTGGGCTCTATTTGCCCTGAATGCACTTCCCTGCCAGATGCGCCCCCCCCAAGCATAGTCTGAAGTTAAGGTTTGGGCAGCAGGGGTTGGCGTGAATGGCAGTCCCTTGTTTTGGTGGCAGGCCTCTGCCCACCATAGGAACTCTAGTTGTAGGCAAGGTATGATGGGAATCATTGTTTCCAGACTGTGGCACTGCTGGCTCCACAGACTTTTTAAGTACCACTAAAGTGTCCTCATATGCAGTCTTGCATGTGGAATTAGAAGAATGCAGGAGGCCATGAAACCCAAGGCTTGCAGTATTTGCCTTGCAGAAAGCAGGGTTTTTGTGGCCACCTGTTTGAAGTAAGTCACCAATTGAATTTGCTTTTCTGGTGTAAGGAAAGCCATCTGGGCAGTTGTATTCAAGCTTGCACCCAGGAATGTAATTTTTTAAGAGGGTACCAGTTGAGATTTCTTTTCGTTTATGGTGTACCCTAGACAAGTTAGAACCCTTTTTACAAACGCCAGATGGTTTAGAAGAGTGTCCTTGTTTTCTGCCTGAATGAGACAATCGTCCAGGTAGGGATACATTTGAATATTTCTTTGCCTGCAAAATGCAATTACTGGAGCCAGGCACTTTGTAAAGACCTTGGGCGCAGTAGAAGTCAAAGGCCAGTGCAGAGAACTGGCAATGCAAGTAGCCTGCTTTGAAGCAGAGGTATCTTCTGCAAGACTCCCTGATTGGGATATGCAGGTAAGCCTCTTTTAAATCTAAAGTTGCCAACCAGGCATCTTTGCCTAGCATAGGAAGTAACTGGTGAAGAGTCAGTATCTTGAATTTTGGAATGTCCAGAAAAGTGTTTAGTATAAAGTCCAGTATTGGATGCCATAATTTGTCTTTTCTGGGAACCAGGAAAAGTCTTGAATAGAGACCTTGCCCCTTTTCCTCTTCTGGGACTGGCTGAATAGCCCCCATGCTCATGAGGGAAAGTACTTGTTTCTGGGCCTCTGCCCACTGATTTGGGGCAGGTCTGGCCATCCGTTTGGAATTGGCAATGTGTGGAAATGAAAACTGTATCCTTGGGATACTATGTTTAAAACCCATTTGTCCTGGGTTATAAGTTGCCAGTTTTTTGCATGAAGAGCCAGTTTTCCCTCCAAAGGGGCAGCTAAAAGTTAAGTGCTTGTGTAAAGGATAGCAATTGAGACTGCTTACCATAGGGAGGGTGTGGAGGCACCCCATTGTTTTGTTCTGAAAGTCCCTTGTGACTGAAACCTGGAGCCTTTGGAAAGTCTGGGTTTGGCTTGAGTGGCTCTGGAAGGGACTGGAAAGGACTAATTCTTAATAGGCCAGTGCCTACTAAATCTGGGAGGTTTATGAAATCTTTCACAGTTTGCACAGATTTAGCTTCATCTTCCATCTTATTTAAAACTTCTTCAGCCTTATTACCAAAGAGATGATCCTGTTGTAAAGGAGCATCCAACAATTTTGCTTTAACACGATCAGGCAGACTTTGTTCTTTGAGCCAAGCATGCCATCTTAGCACATATCCAGTTACAGCAGCCCTGCAGGAGGCCTCCAAAGAATCAAAATCACATTGCAAAGTATGTTTTCCAACTTGTTCAGCTGAATGCAATAAATCCTGTAAATCTTTGTTTTCCACACAGTCAGAAATTAACATCATTTTTTGTTTAAGCAGTCCCATGATATGCTGTTGATATTTAAGTATACGAAATTGACAGTTTAAAGCTGATTGCCAAGGTTGCAGAAGTGTAAACCTTCTTACCCAATCTATCCAGCGCCCTGGAGTCTCTATCAGAAGGGGGAGGATTTTTAGCAGTAGAGGCCTTAATGCCCTTGGGACCCTGAGAAATGGTTTCAGCATCAGCAATAGGATTTTTGAAAAGGAATTTGTGGGAGTCAGGAACCCTGTAATATCTGTCTGGCTTACAAGGAGCCGGAGGTAGAGAATCAGGAGTCATACTAGAGTCTGGGAAAACATCATCAACAATGTCTAGAACAGGAGGTATAGCCAAAGGCCTATGCTGAGGAAGAAGGAAATCCCCAAGTTTCTTTTTAGATTCTGAGAAATCCTGACTTTCCCAGTGGAAATGTTCCCTTAAGGTATGTAAAGTTTCCCCAAAAGAAAAATCCTCTAGGGAGAAGCAGAAGGAATGGAATCTTAGAGTCCTCTTAAGTAGGTAAAGACGCATCCTGTTCATTAGAAGAGTCAGACGAAATTGAATCCTGGTCAGAGGATTCATAATCAATGTCTTGCCTAGACCTCTTAGAAGGGGGTTGGCTACCCCTGATCAGAGTAATTAAATCTTCAGCCATATTGATCATGTGTTTTTTAGGCATAGGGGCCTGCACATGCGGCCCTGGCGTCGTTTTTTTTACACACAGATTTTGGCCTTAGTTTTGAAGATGGCGGCAGTCTAATATATAAATATGTAGGCCTGAAAACACCCTCAGAAGCCGGTGCCTGCACAGCAGTTCCGGACCCATCTAAGGTAAAGACATCCACGGGTTCCATAATTGAAGCATCGGCGGCATAGCGGACTCCGAATGGGTCTCAGCAGAGGCCTGCGAATCAGAATTAACGGGTATCAGGGGCTGCGAAAGTGCCTCACTGAGTACCGGTGACTGGCTTAGGAGAAGTGTCGTCAGTTTTGGACCTAGACGGCCTGTCTCTGTCTTTTTCTTTGCGTTTTTTAGGTACTCCGGTAGTCGGAATGCTAACAGACGACATATCTGGATAATTGAAACGTGAGCCAAAATATTTAGAAGCAAAAATATACAGACATTTAATAGTGCGTTGATTAAATTTAGCACAAAACAGACAGCAAGGCACATTGTGATCAGGGCCTAGGCAAGGAATACAGTACAAATGAAAATCCTTATGAGTTATTTGCTTCCCACAAGTAATGCAATTATTAACTTTTACTGACATCGGTAAAGAGCAAGAAAAAAAGTTTTCCCAACGGGGTACTTAGCTTTTTAGTAGAAGACTTCGGTTCTGAAACTCTAAAACGAAAATTTCAGGAGTCTGCCGACTGGCACTTGCGAACTGCTTCTGCTTCGGGCACCGAGTGGCAAGAAAGACTGATGTAATGGTGTCGGTTGCATGTTTTATACCCCTGACGACCCGACATCATGGAAGAAAAGACAGCAACCGACGCAGGACCAAAGACTTTGTTAATCAGGCCGAATGAGAGCAACCTGCCAGCAGATTACCCAAATGTAATGACTGCAACCGTGAAACACGGAGAACATCTGTCTGGGAATCTTCCACATTGCCTGCAAATCCTGATATTTCATTTCTCTCTGTATGCAGGACACTGTAGTCACTGGGTGTGGCGATTTCAATGATCAATGCTACTTTTTGTCTTCTTTTCATGGACCACTATATCCGGTTTTCTAGCATCTATCTTTTTAACTGTTGGTAATGGGTGATCCCATGTGATGTAGACTTCATTTTCTATGATGGTTTGTGGCTCATGTTTTCAGTGTTTTTCAGCCACTTCAATACCATGTTTGCACAATTCTCTGTGCAACAGTCTTGCCACATTATTATGCCTTTCAGCATACAGTCCCTTCTGCCATTAGTATGTCACAACCAGCAACAAGGTGTGTAAAAGTTTCCAATTCTGTTTTACAAAACGTACATTTGTCTGTTTCTCCCTCCCACATGTTCAATGGACTTTGTAAACCAACGTGCATGTATAACCCACTATCGTGGGCCACCAATATTAACCTTTCATCTCTTGGTTTAAATTTGCCTCTCAACCATTCCTGCGTTCGATCCTAATCACCATGAGGTTCTTCCAGAAGTTTTCTATACTTGCAACTATATTTATACATTTTCTACATTTCATGCCTTCTCATCTGGTCCTTCACCTTATATTCTTTCATTTGTTTTTTGGCACATTCAGTTGCTGCCCGATTTCTATCTACTTCTGGTTTGACTTTCATTCCTGCTTGATGCCGACATGCTTCTGCCAGATTAAACAGATAAGTCATCTGAGATATACTCTCCTCCTGTTTCAAAACTTTCACTACATTTGGGTCTTGGGATGTCAGCAGATGTGTGCAGTCCCATGACTACAGATCTATACATGTAATCAATTTCAAGGAGGCCCATCCCTGGGGAATATACAATCTTGGTATGCACTAATTTTTATAAATCATTTGGTGAGCATGAAGCATTTTTCTTGTTTTCCTGTCTTGTCTATCCAACAGATTTTGCGGCCAGAAAATCACTCCACAGTTGTAAGTTAGGACAGCAATAGCAAACTGGTTTACAGTTTGAATTTTGTTCCTAGATGTCAACGCTGTTTTCAGGATTAATTTAAGTCTTCTAAAGTATTCCTTACTAGGTTTTATTCACATTTGTTCATGTTTTATTGTTGATCTTTCATCACTTCCCAAATATTTGTACACTCCCTCTTGCTCAAGTTCTTTTACATCAACATTCATGTCCCAAAATGATATTTTCTTAGTGCTGCTGTTTTCCTGCTTTAAAGGTTGTACCCATGTATTTTTTTGCAATATCTAGCCAGGGTCTCTGGTGCTGGGATAAATGACCTCAAACTGCCTCCAGAAGTGGACAATCGGGCCTCCTTTTAGAAGCGCTGGTAGGGTCTGTCGGAGAAAGAATCTCTGGACCCCCTGATTCCTCAGGCGTCTGCCACGTGGGCAGCATCTTTCATTTTAGTTCCCCCCTCTGCCCCTTGGGGAACTATCTACACAGGGGATCTTGGTAAGGACTCAGACTTCTTGAACCACATTTTCTGACCTCCTCATCGATTCCTGGAAAAGGTCCTTTGAAGAGCTGGAAAAACATACTCAAACTGCAGAGAGAGACTTTCCATCTTACTCACACTTGGAGAGGGTGTCCTTAACTTTAGGGCTAAACAACGAGCTTCCGTCAAAAGGAGCATTGACGAAAGAGGACTTGAAGGGCTCCACAACGTCGCCCACGAACATCCAGGCATGTAGCCTAATAGAAATGCTTGAACCCTCCACCCTCTAGTTATCTTCTGCTGCATGAGGAGTAAGCCTCATGCATGAGTTAGTGATCAACTGAAGGGCAGCCAACTGCGAGGCCAGAGAAGACAGAGTCTCAGGAGTACTGGTCCCAGAGAGGGAATCTGAAAGTTTCTTAATCAGATCCCTCTGTAATCTTGTGAAGTCTGCCAAATAATTCAGCGATCTCAGTGCAAAGGTCACTGAAAATACATATGCTTCCCAAGTATGTCCAATGCCCTAGACTCTCTGTTAGGGAGACGGACAGAAGAAAGCTGCTCTGCAAGTTCTTTCTTGGTGGTCGCCACCACGACCATGGCATCCATGGGAACTCCCTTGCTCCAAAACTCCTTTCCTGCAGGTAGTGCCAAAATCCGGCCTGGTCTTTTGGGGATTGGCAAAACTGTGTCTGGTTACTTCCATGCCTGCTTAGAGATCAAACCAATGAGCTCATCAGTGGGTGGAGTCACCCAGGAGGTAGATGGGCCCAGACACAAAGCCCTCCAGGAATACAGATTTCTTCTTGGAAGGGTTATCGGTGGACCAACCACCCCTCTGCTTAGGGATTTCTAGATGTCGCCAAATGAGACATCTACTGGTGATCTTGGGGACACTTCTCAGTCATACAAATCTATACCTTCAATGATGGATTCCTGAGGAGAGTCCAAGTGCCTTTTCTTGCACTTCCTTTTCCTAGGGACATCTTCAGTGGGGTGTTCTGGAGAAGTATCGGAAGAAATAGTAATACCCTGCTGGGTAGCCTGGAGACTTTGGGCTGGCTGTCCCTGAAGAGTGGAACGATGGGGATCAAGGCACAGAGAAATAGGATCCAGAGGGTAGATCCAAAGGGGGGGGGGGGCATTCACCATGCAAAGAGCAGAGAACACTCTCCACCACCTCAAAGACAGAACACCAGGGCAGAAGGAAGTCAATGAAGCTGACAAGTCAAGCTTCCGACACATCAGCACCCCCTGCCAAGAAGGCAATCCACGTGAGGCAGAGGCCGGATCAGAGCTATCTAATGACAAAGCTCCAAGGGGCAGAAACGGCTTAAACAGCTTTGGAGTCCATTCTAACGTCAGAGATCCGACAGGAACACTTCGGCTCTGAGAGCTGGCCAGCTCTGAAGCACTCTGAGCAGACACCCTCAGAGAAATCCTCAGAGTGAAAAACACTATGGTCTTCAGATCCCAACCAGATGGATCCAGAAGACTCTGATCCAAGGGCTCTGAAACAACAAGATGGATCAGATAAGGAACAGAGATTGGAGGTGTAGTACTAGCAAAGGCTTCCTGATCCAAGTGGGTAGAGCCAGAAGAAATCCCATCTGAATTTGCATCAAGAAAAACCTCATCATTCTATTCACATCAGCCTCAGCCAAGTATGAGATGATACCACTGTGGGAGACCTGGAGCGCAGTCGGGATTCCAAAAAGGGAGAAGGTACCCAAGAGTGTATCAGCTCAATGGAGGGAGAGTAACAACTCTTTGGTAACTACTTTGGATCCAAAAGGATAGAATCCGAAGAAGTGTATTTGACCTCAGACATCAGCTATGGGGAAGGAGCAGGCATTGGATCAGACTTAAGCATTTTCTTCAGAGGTTCCGTCATCAGATCAGAGGATGGGGCTGAGGACCCTGATGGTCCTAAATGTTTGCCAAAAGGCTCTTTTTGCTTAGGTTTGAGCCCCAGACAGAGCTTCCGAAAAAGGAAGCAAACTTTTTAGAATGAATTTATTTTTCCTGTCCTTGATGTCCCTAGGATTGAAAGACTTGCAAATCTTGCAATCAGTTTGAAGGTAATCTGGGCGAAGACAATCCATGCACAAGGCATAAGTCAGAAAGCGGTAATTTGTGCCCACATTTCTGACATTTTTAAAACCTTTCGGCTTACCAGCCATTTTAAACTAGCATAAAAATACTAGATAATCCCGCCCTTTTTTTTTTTTTGTAAGCAGGAAAGGGAGAAAGAAAGATACCAACAATGGTATCAAGAATAAGATATGTATGAAAAGGAGTAGAAGTCAAAAATTTACCAACTATGGTAAAAAGAAGTACACAAAAGTGTAGGAAAGGGAGGTAAAGCAGATAAGACAATACAAAAAGATAAATAAATAAATATCAAAGTTAATTATTAAAGAGGCAAGGAAATAAAGGGTGTAAATGCAATCATTTTTGACTCATCTCCAAAATAAAAATACTATGCTCAAGAGCTCACAGCGACCATGTCTAAATGCAAAAGCAGCAAACAAGATCTGAGGTACGTTAGGGGATAGGGAGTTATGGGTAAGGGGGGAGCTTGAGAGTTTGCTAGTGGCCACGAGCTAAAAGTAACGGCCGTGTGGCATCCAAGGGTCGGATCCGAACCCAACTGTTAAGGAATGAATGAAAATGGACATAGATTATTTACTATGTACAAAAATCCAATGACTCTAGTACAAACACTGTTCAGTCTCAGACAGGGGTTCCCAGTGGGAGTGGGTGTGCATCAAGGTTCAAATCTGAGCCCACTGTTGTTCGTACTGGTAATGAATTACATTAGCAAACAAGTTAGAGCGGACAAATCCAACAAAGATGCTGTATACAATGTGGCATTACAGGCAGACTCTAAAGAAGAACCTCAGCAAAAGATAGGAGAATGGAATGCAAAACTGAAGGCACACAGGATGAAACTGAGTACAGATATGACAGTGGTAATGACAGCAAATGGAGTCTATACTCTGTCTTGTTGCCATAATTTGGGAAGAATACAGGAAGCTCGATGGACTGATTTAAATTATACTCTGAACACACCTTTAGTAAGGAGGAGGGATTGGTTCTGAGAGAAACTATCTTTGTGGAAGATGAGATACTGCAGGCAAATAGATAAAGGGTGTAATTCAGAAACCCGTCTAGCTGAGGTGATGGCAATCAAGAAGAGGGTTTTTCCAAGACAGAAATTTTAGGGGACAAGAAGATGCTAGTTCCAAGGGTGGAAGAACCAGAGAAGCTAAAACAAAGTTGATGTCCAGGGAGGGGGGTTGGGGGAGTTCTCTAACCGGGGACCGTAAAAGGGTTGTACCTTGTAAGAATGCTTTGCAGAGCTTATGGGACATATTAGAGCCCAAGTCTCCCACATGGAAATTGGAGATAGCAGCCAGTTGGACCCTAATGGTAGCTACAGCTGCCAGTTTGAATGTTTCAGCCAGGAAATCAAGAATCTTGGGAACAGGAGCAGTGAAGGGATCAATATTTTTCTTTGCCCAATAAGAGAACCTCTTCCATTTGCTAGTGTAAATCTTTCTGGTAGTGGGCTTGAGAAAGGACACCAGGATGTGCTGTACTGCCGGGGGAAATGTTGGGGAGCCTAAGACTGGAAGTGGAGAAACCAAGCTGTCAGCTTGACAGTTTGGAGGGATGGGTGGAGCATGCCCGACTGATGCATCAAGAGGTCCGGAACTGGGTCCAGGATCCAAGACTCCACTTGTAGATGATGGCAGAGAAACAGGAACCATACAGGATGGGGCCAGTAAGGAGCAATGAGGATGAGCTTGCAACCCAATGACTTTGCTTTCTGAAGTACCTTGGGGATCACAGGAAAAGGTGGAAAGGCATAAAGTAGTGGCAGAGGCCATTCGTGAACAAGTGCATCCCTGGGTGACTGCCCCGGTAGGGGGACTAAGGCGAAAGTACAGTTTTGTACCTACCATAAATGTAGATGTTAGAGTGTTCACCCTGCTGCAGTCATCACACTTGGGTTATCCTGCCATTAGGCGGTCCCGCAGTCGGCCAGAGTTCCAAAGTCTTGGTCCTGCGTCAGTTGCTGTCGCTTCCTCCCTGACGTCAGTGTGCCAGGGGTATACAAGAGGCATCCAACGCCATTTTCTTCAGTTTTTCTTGCCCCAGATGTCAGGTGCCCCCAATAGGTAGGCAATACATATTGCTATATAAAAATATACAAGTAAAAATAAAACAATACTTTCAGTCACAAGCAAATACACCACAGAGGTTGTATAGGATAGAAAGGTATGGATAAGTCCAGCTAGTTCAGAGGGGATGGAGGGAGGGTAACCTGGACTGCAACAGGGTGAACACTCTATATGGTAGGTACAAAACTGTACTATGTTCATCGTGTTACCTTGCTGCAGTCATCACACTTGGGTTGAATCCCAAAGCTAAGGATGGGTGGTGGAGTTAAACAGGCTTAGAAGAAGCTAGTAGGCCCTGCAAAACTGCAGTGGCAAAGCCAGCTCTAGTCTTAGAATATAGAGGTAAGTGATGGTGTTTGGTGAAGGTGTGCACTGAACTCCAAGTTGCAGCTTCCAGAACATCCTTGGTTGGCACCCCCCTGAGAAAGGCTGCTGATGTAGCTGTAGCCCTGGTGGAGTGGGGCCTAATGCTAGCAGGTACCCGTTTCCCATGATGCGTGTAGCAGAAACGTATGCAATGTCCTATCCATTTTGAAATGGTCTCTGTTTTGAGAGAGCTTTTCCTTGTGATCCTGCAGCATAGGATACAAAGAGCTGGTCAGAGTTTCTGAAAGCCTTAGTTTTATTCAAGTAGTAACATAATTGTCTGTGAATGTCCAAAGAGTGCAGGAGTCTTTCTCCTTTGTTCTGGTGATTTGGAAAAAAGGTGGGCAAATGAATGGTTTGGTTTAGGGCCACACTGGATACCACCTTTGGCATAAAGGAAGGGTTAGTTCGCAGAGAGACTCTGTCTTGATGAAAAATGAGGAAAGGCTCCACTGCCATTAGTGCCTGTAGCTCTGAGCTTTACCAGAAAGGCTCATCCAGACTCTGCTACACTTTGCTGAGAAGGAAAGGTTAGTTTGCTGCTATTTTTTGTATTACTGTATTGCCTTTCTATATTTTGAATACTGTAGTTTGTTTTCTTTACGTTGTGTTTTGCTTGCATTCTGTTTTAACAGCATATTAAAACTTCAAAAGAGACCACAGCTCTCTCTGTTCTGAGTCAGGCAGACTTTTTTCCCGTCCTCCCACCCATTTAAGTTGTCTTGTTAAATACCACTGTCTTTCTAGTTGCCCGCCTCTTATGTTAATCTGACCATATATCTCATTTCTCTCTACTTTCACTGGCTTATGTGAGTAATCACAAAATCATCACTTTTGAAATCCCACCCCTTCAATTATTTAAATTTATTGGCCATCCTACTGTATTTCATAGTACCAAAATACAAAAGTGACCACCCCTTTCAGTCCATCTTGCTGTTTTAAAAATAGTAACTCTCCACTAAACCTTAACTTTTTAAACGGGTAAAACTCAAGTTACCTACTTTCACATCTAACTTCTCTAGTGCAGACTGCAGAGTGCATTCTTTTCAATCTTACCTTTAAGCATCCCTGTGACTAGCACTTTCTCTAATACCTGCTGGAAAGCAATAGGAAGCCTTAAACTCATACAAACACTGAACTCTCCTTGTTAACAAGGAGAAATTAATAGTAGGCACTAAACAGCCTATAATTGCAAAGTACCTTGCTAAGGAAACAGCTCCTATACTTTACAAAGAAAAAAAAGCCCCAAACCAGGCATGTCCAAGGGTCAGCTTCCAGTGATTTCTCCTGTCCACCTGGTGAATCTGGGCATACTGGGGCAATGCAGCAATTGCCTCATGTACACAGACAACCCTCTCCTCCTACCACCCAACACTACAACCTGTGAGAGATGCACTTACATAGCCAAAATGGAAGCAAAGCTCTCTCCACCCAAGATTGTGCTAAACAGTCAAGAGGAGAAGGTTAACACCCACACTACACCTCAAGCGACACATAGCCCTTCTAAACCCGCACCACCAACACTCACATATAGCAACACTAAATCCACATATGCAGAGGCCCTTAACTAACCTGCCCAAACAACAAAGACCTCTGAAGCTGAAACGCAAACAAACACCAATCACAACCAATGTGTCACATACTTCACAACACCAGTGTGCCACCCAGCAACAGCCCCTAAGGCAAGACAATGTACCTAACACTTTAGTCATAGGTGACTCTATAGTCCGGCACACTGATGTCTCTCTCACCAGGTTGAATAAGGAGAAAATTACAGTCAGCTGCCTGTTGGGTGCCAGGATCCGTCACATAACGCATGCACTCAAGTCACTCCACAACAAGTACAAATATGACTTTGTCATTGTCCATGTTGGAGTGAATGACTTGAGATGTACCTCCCTGGACTACATGAAAAGAGACATGGAAGAGCTCTCGGATCATGTGGCCCAGGCAGGTATGACCCTAGCCCTGAGTAGCATCCTGCCTTCGCCCAGAATGATACCACAATATAAGGATAAAATGACTGACTTCAACAATTGGCTAAGCTTATGGTGTCATTCAAAGGGGATACAGTATCTGTCTGCCTGGGATGACATGAATGACAGACCACGATGCTTTGCCAGAGATGGTCTGCACCTGTCGCCCCTGGGATTCAGGTTACTGGCCAAGGCTCTTGCCACCCCTATAGTGCCTTTTTTAGGCAAACTTCAAAGGACAAAACCACCACCATAACAGGTACAAGCATGCAAAATCTGAAGGTAATGCTACTCAATGCTAGAAGTCTAAACCTCAAAATGCACTCTCTCGAGGCACTCCTAAAAATGGAGAACATCGATATCTGTGCAGTAACTGAGACCTGGTTCAAGGCTCCAGAGAGCACCCCTGCAATACCAGGCTACAACTCTTACCACACTTTCCGCCACCAAACCAGGACCGAAACACTAAAGGTGGAGGAGTGTCAATATTCACACCACCAGGCTAGTTGGCCAACACAATGTGTCTGAAATTCTCCAAGTGCAACTAACACTAGGTAAGACTGCAATCCAAATTGTAGCTTGCTACAGATCCCCCCACCATACCCCAAGATTCTCACTACACCTTTCTAAACATACTGGAAAATATTAAGATAGAACCAAACACCCTAATACTGGGTGATTTTAACTACCCTGCCATTAACTGGGAAAACTACTCATGTCCCAACACCTTTGCAACGGTTCTTGGAATTCATAAATTCCAACACCCTGGATCAACTAATCCATAGTCCCACCAGGGGCTCCAATATCCTAGACCTGGTCATTACCAACATGGGAAATCAATGCTCCATACCTGTGGTCACCCCTCGTTAGTCAGGTCTGACCATAAGCTAATCACCCTTAACATCCACATCCCACCCCACCCCCAGTAAAGAAACCACCATAAAAAAACTTCTCCAAAGCCAACTTCATGCTACTCAAGTCAGAAGTGACAAACTTCATGACACCCATGCAGATGGGAACTGAAAATTCAACTGCTGAATCCTACACTATGGCACTGTACGAGCACATCCACTCATGCATGAATCGTGCCATCCCAAATAGAACCAAAATGCTCTCATCCAAAAAAGGAAGCCAATCTGGTGGTCCCCTGCCATAAACAAACTTTACAACAAAAGGAAGAAACTTTTGCAGAAAAGAGGAAAATCCCAGGATGCAAAAAACTCCCTTACTAGCCTCAGTAAGAAACTGAGATGCCTCAAAATCCTCCAAAGCTAGTTACGAAAATAAAATTGCCAAAGATTCCAAAGACAACCACAAAGCATTCTATAATTATGTCAAGAATCTAAATGGCAATGCTCAGATCTGCTCTGAGCTAAAACAGAATGGCATTAAATATACTGATCCGAAGGATATTGCCAATATCCTGGCAGATATATTCAGTGCCAACTTCACCCCACTCTCACCCCCTAAATGGCCCATCTCAATACCGGAAGATTGCCAAATTCCAGTAATAACGGCCACACAGGTACAAAACGCACTCTCTAAAGCCAAGAATACAGCATCCATGGGACCAGATGACATCCCGGGCTGTGTACTACATGAACTACAATATGAACTGGCACCTCACCTAAGTGTCATGTTTAATCATAGCCTCACCTCAGGTTTCGTGCCCACTGAGTGGCGCAGAGCTACAGTTATCCCAATCCACAAGGGGGATCCACCTTGGATCCCGGAAACTACCGTCCCATCAGTCTGACAAGCCTTATCTGCAAGGCCATGGAGCGTATTATCATGGAACTTATAAAAAGACATTGGCAACCTTCAAACACTGGACCCCACCCAGTTTGGGTTTGTGAAGGGCCGATCTTGTCTCCTGAACCTGATTGACTTCTTTGAATCAGTCTCCAGAGCCATGGACAAGGGTAAGGTGGTCCACACAGCCTATCTAGACCTTGCCAAGGCCTTTGACACCATCCCCCACTCTGGAATCATAGATAAACTTACTAAGTTGGGCATTAATCCCCATGTCACCCAATGGGTTGCTAAATGGCTTACTGATAGAACCCACACTGTAAAAGTAGCCGACTCCAAATCCAGCTCCAGACAAGTGACAAGTGGAGTACCTCCGGGTTCAGTCCTGGGGCCGCTTTTGTTTGGCATCTACTTCTCTGAAGTACAGGTCAACACTAAGGGACTCTGGCTGACAAAGTTTGCAGATGACTGCAAACTGGGAGCCATTACTGAATCCCCAAATGATGTGGATACTCTACAAAAGGGCCTTACAGAAACAGATGCTTGGTGCCAGAGCCATGGGCTCAAGCTCAATGCCAAGAAATGTATTGTTATCCCCTTTGGGAAAAAACATGTATCCATGAATTACCATATAGGTGGCAGTATACTAAACACAGAAAGTGTGACAAGAGACTTAGGGACACAGGTGGACACTGGTCTCACCTTCGATAACCACATCGCCACAACAGTCAGGAAATCCTACTATGTGGCACACCTCATCATGAAGGGCTTTTCATCCAGAAAAAAGGAGGTCATTGTCCCACTGTACTCATCCCTCATTAGACCCATTATAGAATACAACGCTAGAATACAACGCCCCATTTGGTATGTACCTCTCAAGACATCTGCAACAACTGGAAAGGCATCAGAAATACCTCACTAAAAGAATCACAGGCCTAAAGCAGATGCCCTACGCGGACCGCCTTAAAAAACTCCAGCTATACTCTGTCGCATATCGTCTACTCAGAGGCGATCTCTGCTTAACATACAAGGCCATGTCAAACCCAGAGCTGTTGGACATGCTACACTTAAAGAAATCCCAATCCCTCAGAGCTACACACTCCAGGGATCTAAACCTTGTCATCACAATAAACAAAACATGTTGGAGGGATAGGTTCCTGACCCAGAGACTCCCCAGACTCTGGAATAGATTGCCCATACATGTCAAGCAGAGTGCCTCTTTGGACCTCTTCAAGAGGAACCTTGACGATTGGATGGGAGAAAGGAAATTCACCCCAGGGATCACGTCAGTCGCCCTGCTAGACAGGGGTCCAGGAAAGTAAATAATGTGGGAAGAAATAGCCAGGGAATTGTTATGGCTAGGCTTGTATAGGCCCTAGGGCTGATAGCCTAGTACCAACCAATGAGACTCTTCTAGCTGAAGTTTTTGCTAGCAGCAGGGCAGTTTTCCATGAAAGAAACTTTAAATCAGCTGAGAAAGCTGGTTCAAAGGGTGGCAGTGTAAGTTTTTCCAGAACAAAGTTGAGATCCCTAGTAGGTGTTGGTGCTCTCCTGGGCGGTCTTATGCTCTTAGCCCCTCTGAGGTACTGTCTTAGGAGTGGACGTGAAAATAAAGGAGAATCCGTGTTGTAATGAGCTGAAATTGCTGAGGCGTGGATCTTAATAGATGAAAAGGAAAGTCTTTTGTGCAACATCTCAGTTAAATATTGTAGAATCTGAGGAATGTTTGGATCAAGGGGATTTTGGCCTTTAGCCTGGTTCCAGGCGCAAAATCTTTTCCATTTGTCTGAAAAGGTTTTCCTGGTGCTGGGCCTCCTGGCCTCCAGAATGACATCCATAACAGCTTTGGATAGAGGTGTTGGTTGATTGTTTAGGTTATTTGTCATGCAGCCAGGTTTAAAGTCTTGAGCTGGCTGTGTAGAATTTGATTGTCTCGCTGGGTGAGCAGGTGAGGAATTTGTGATAAAATACATGGTGGGCCGTGGGCCATGTTCTTTAGAATTGGATACCAGTGTTGGCATGGCCAGTCTGGTGCAATGAGTATCATTTGTGGCCTCTCTAATCTGACTTTCACCAGCACCTTTGCTACAAGAGGCAGTGGAGAAAAGGCATACACTGTTAATGTTTTCCAACTGAATGAGAGGGCGTCCACTTTCCAAGCTTGTGGGTGGAATGTCCTTGTACAAAATTTTTGAAGTTGGTAGTTTTGGGGGTTGGCAAACAGATTATGTCTGGGCATCCCCATTTTTGAGTTATCATTGCAAATACTTGTGGATCCAGTTTCCACTCGTGGGGATCCATGATGTTTCTGCTTAGGTCATCTGCCAATGTGTTTTTCTTTCCTGGCAGGAATTGTGCTTGTAGTTGAACTTGGTAAGACCGTGCTGTGTTCCACAAGGTCATTGCTTGTCTGCAGAGGGAGTAGGAATGTGTGCCCCCTTGCTTGTTGATGTACCACATTACTGTGGTATTGTCCATCTTTATTATTAGTTGTCCTGGGTGTAAGAGGTCCTTGAAAGCTGTTAGGGCATTCTGTACTGCTAGCATTTCCTTTTGATTGATACACAGATGCCTTTGATCTGTAGTCCATTTGCCCTGAATGCACTGTCCTGCCATGTGTGCTCCCCAGGCATAGTTGATGCATCTGTTGTCATAGTCTGCCTGGCTGTGGGTAATGTGAAAGGCTGACCCTTGTTGAGGTGACATGCCTGTGCCCACCATAGAAACTCCTGTTGAAGGCAGGGAATGAGTGGTATCATTGTTTCCAAGCTGTGGCTGTGCTGAGTCCATATGCTTTTCAGGTACCATTGTAATTTCCTCATATGCAGTTTTGCAAATGGTATTAGTAGTATGCAAGATGCCATGAATCCCAAGGCCTGCAGAATTTTTCTTGCAGGGAGTTGGGTCTTTGTTGCCATTATTTTGAAGTATTGAGTCGGCTGCTGTTGCTTGTCTGGCGCGAGATAAGCCATCTGGGCCATTGTATTCAAGCTGGCACCCAGGAATATTATGTTTTGTGAGGGCACTACTTTTGATTTCTTTTCATTTACTGTGTACCCTAGGCAACTTAGAAGGTGTTTGACAAATGCCAGATGTTTTAAAAGAATGTCCTTGCTTTCTGCTTGAATAAGGCAGTCATCCAGGTATGAGTATATTTGAATTCCTCTTTGTCTGCAGTATGTAATTACTGGTGCCAGGCATTTTGTGAAGACCCTGGGCGCAGTAGATAAGCCAAAGGGCAGTGCAGAGAATTGATAATGGGTTGAACCTGCAATGAAGCGGAGGTATCTTCTGCAATTTTGTCTGATAGGGACATGCAGGTATGCCTCCTTGAGATCCAATGTTACTAGCCAAGCCTTCTTGCCCAGCATGGGAAGAAGCTGCTGTAGTGTTAGCATCTTGAATTTTGGTACTTGCAGATAGGTGTTCAGAACTGAAAGATCCAGAATGGGTCTCCATGCTTTGTCCTTTCTGGGGACTAGAAAGAGTCTTGAGTAAAATCCTTGTCCTTGCTCCTGTGTAGGTACCTGTTGAATGGCTCTCATGTCCATGAGAGCTGCAATTTCTTTTTGTGCCTCTGCCCATTGATTTGGTGGCAGGTTTGGCATTCCTTTTATCCTTGGCAAGGTATGAAAGTGGAATCTGTATCCTTGTGAGACAATGTTTAGGACCCATTTGTCTTTTGTGATGATGTGCCAGTTGTCTGCAAAAAGTGCTAATTTTCCTCCCAAGGGAGCTGCCAAGAGAGATTTGCTTGGTAGTTGGAGGGTTGAGTCATTGTGTTTGTCTTCTGCTAGCTTGGGGCCTGTCTTCACCTCCTTTCTGGGTTGTGGCATCCCATTGGCTAGGTTTGTAAGGGCCTTGTGACTGACCTCTGCCCCTTGGGCATCTGTATTTGCCCCTCTGTGATCTGTCAGAAGCTGGAAAGGACCAGTTTTTTGTTGGCCAATTTCTGCTGAAACGAGGGGGTTGTACCTGTAAAAAATTCTTGACCGTCTGCACAGACTTTGCCTTATCCTCCATTTTCTTTAAAACCTCTTCTTCTTTGACACCAAATAAGACATCCTACTGTAAAGGTGCATCCAATAATTTTGCTTTAACATGATCAGGTAGGGTTTGTTCTTTTAACCAAGCATGTCTGCGTATGACAGACCCAGTAACAGCTGCTCTACAGGAAGCTTCCAATGAATCAAATCCACATTGTAAAGTATGTTTGCCCACCTGTTCAGCTGCATGCAACAGATCCTGCATTTCCTTGAATTCAGCCTGTTCAGAATGTGTGCTCAGTTTTTGTTTTAATTGAGACATTAGGAATTGCTGATATTTCAGCATGTGAAACTGACAATTTAATGCTCTCATAGCCAGAGTAGCTGAGGTGTATATCTTCTTTCCCCATCTATATAGGGCTCTGGAATCCCTTTCAGAGGGTACAGGATTTTTAGCCATAGAAGCTTTTGCCTTTTGGGACCCTGGGAAATTGTTTCTGGGTCAGCCAGAGGGCTTTTATAAAGGAATTTGTGAGTGTCAGGTACTCTGTAATATCTGTCTGGTTTGGCTGCAGCAGAAGATAGGGAGTCTGGATTTAGACTAGACTAAGTAAACATCATCCACAATATCTAAAACTGGAGGGATAGCAAGTGGTCTATGCTGGGGTAGTAGAAGAAACTCTCGGAGCCTTTTCTTAGAATCAGAGTAGTCCTGGCCTTCCCAGTGGAAATGTTCCCTGATGGTATGTAAAGTTTCCCCAAAGGAGTAGTCTTCAGGGGGAGATGATGAGGGAATAGAGTCTTCAGCATCAGAATCTTCATAAGGGGGAAAAGCGTAATCCTGTTCCTCAGAAGAATCTGAGGAAATAGAAACCTGGTCAGAGGAAGCATAGTCCTCCTCTTGTCTTGGCCTTTTATCAGGAGGGGGATGGGAACCCCCGATTGGGGAAATCAAATCTTCAGCCATCTTAAGCATCTGTTTCTTAGGCATGGGGCCTTGAACAGGAGACTGATGTACAGTCTTTTTTGGTTTTAATGGAGTTTTTAGCTTAGCAGAAGATTTAATGGCGAGTGTAGTCGGTCTGACGACACCTTCTGAAACCGAAGGCATTTCTACTGCACTGGGATCACCTTCTGCTCCGGTGTCGGAAGAGCCTAAAGAAGATGGTTGCGACAGCCTAGTACACTCAGCTTGAGAATCGAAAGCTGTCTGGGGTTCCATTTCCGCGGTCGTCAGGGGCTGCGTAGGCGCATCACAGAAAACTGGAGAACCGGTGACAGGCCCAGCAGAGGCCTCGGAGTCTGGCTTGGATCTAGGCTGCCTGTCCTTATCCTTGCGTTTTTCTATGCATGCCGGTCGTCAGCTGCTCCGACGGCATGATATAATTAAATTTCCTACCAAAGTAATGTCGTGTGAAGTCAAAACGGCGTTTGATAGTTCGTTTATTAAACCTAGCACAAAACCGACAACCTGTGACGTCGTGGTCTGGGCCTAGGCAAGGAATACAATAAGAATGGAAGTCCTTATGAGGTATTTGCTTCCCACAAGAAATGCAATTGTTAACTTTTTCTGACATCGGACCGAGGAAAGAAAAGTTTCCCCAACGGGGTACTTAGCTTTATTGAAGACTTCGGACTGAAATTCGATTAGAAAATCTCAGGTGTCGGCCGACCGGCACTTGTGAACTGCTTCTGCTTCGGGCACTGCACGGCAAGAAAGGCTGAAGAAAATGGCGTTGGATGCCTCTTATATACCCCTGGCACACTGACGTCAGGGAGGAAGCGACAGCAACCGATGCCGGACCAAGACTTTCGAACTCTGGCCAACTGCGGGACCACCGGACGGCAGGATAACCCTAGTGTGATGACTGCAGCAGGGTAACACGATCAACATCTAGCTGCTGCATTTGTTGAGGGGAATGGCAAAAAAATTGTAGCAAGGTTGGCCCCATTTCCGAAAAATCAAGTCTGCATCTTCTTGCTTCAAGGACCACTCTTGAGGCATGAGGATAGCCCTGCTGAGCCTGTCCGCTATCATGGTGGATTTTCCAAGAATGTGCGTCGCAAACAGAAAACGTTGGGAAGACGTCGCCCATTGCCATACTCAAAAGGCCTCCAGACACGAGGGGTAACATCTGGTCCCGCCTTGTTTGTTGATGTACCATACCACTGACATATTGTCTGTCTGAACTGCAATAGTTCCAGTAGGTAGAGAGTCTTGAAGTGCTCGCAACGCCAGAAGCACCGCTCTCATCTCTAATCTCTAGAACACTGATGTGCAAGTGGTACTTGTGTGGCTGCCACACTCCTTGGACAGTCTGTCCCAGATAATGCCCCCCCACCCTATCTGGGAGGCGTCTGTGGTCACTGTGGCTACTGGATGGGGGTCTAGAAAGGGTCTACCCAGAGTTACGTGAGGGGAGACAAGCCACCATACTAAGTCCTTTTTGCAGGACTCCGTGATTGAGATCATATGCGACACTGGTAAATCCTGGAACGACCACTGAGTGAAAAGAAGCCACTGCAGAATCTTCATGTGGAAGTGAGCCATAGGGACTAGAGTAATTACTGCAGCCATTGAGCCCAAGACTTTCAATACCTCTCTTGCCTGAACAGTCTTCTTTTTTATGAGGAATGAAACTTGCTGACGAATGGTTGACACCCTGTCTTGAGGGAGCTTTGCTATCATAGCTCTTGAATCTAGGTCTGCCCCTATGAAGGTAATACACTGACAAGGCAGACTTTTCATAGTTTATGGTGATGCCTAGCTGTGAACAGGTTTTAATTGTGCAGTAACATGCTTTGATCAGTTGATGCTCGATGGTAGCAGTGAGGAGCCAGTCATCTAGATATGGAAACACCTGGAATCCAAGACATCTCCGGTGAGCCGTGACCACTGCCACACACTTGGTGAACACCCTGGGGGCTGTGGTGAGACCAAAGGGCAGAGCTCTGAACTGATCATGACTGTCTCCAAGCCCGAAGAATGGGAATCTACTGGATTGCCTGTCCATTTTTATGTGGTAGTACGCATCCTGGAGATTGACGGAGCACATCCAATTGTCCTGACCCCAAAAAGGGAAGAATGGACTGCAGTGTTACCAAATGGAACTTTGCTTTTTTTACTGATTTGTTTAGCTTGCTGTGATCCAAGATGGGTATCAAGTCCCCTGTCTTTTCTGGAACTAAAAAGAGCCTTGAGTAAGTTCCGGATTCAATTTGGTCTGCGGGGACTCCTTGGATGGCTCTTTTTTCTAGCAACCTTTGTACATCTAGGTTTGCTTGATCCCAAAGACTGGATGAAATGTCTGGGATTGACCAGTTTGTTCTTGAGGGGGGTAACTGGGAGAAGGGAATTTTGTAACCCCTGGATATTATTGGCAGTACCCATGCACCTTTCGTAATAGTTTGTCAGGCTGTTGGGTAAATGATACTCTGCCCCCGACTGCCTCCAGAGGTGGACAGCCAGTCCTCCCTTCAGGAGTGCTGGAAGGGCCTAGCAGACAATGTATCTCTGTGGCCCTGCTGTTGTGGACCCCCCCCTCTGCCGCGAAGGTGGCGTCTTCCATTATTGTTTCCCACTCTGGCCCTGGGGAAAAGTTCTCCACGTGTGTCAGGCAAAGCTCCCTGGGATTTTCAAAACCACATTTTCCCACTCTTCTGACCTTTAGGGTAGGGTTTAGATGGAGTGGAAAAAAGGACTCCCATGGCAGAGAGCCTTGCCATCCTTCTCACACCTGGTGAGAGTCTCTTTTACCTGATGCTCAAACAAGGACAAGCCATCAAAAGGGGTATTGGTAAAGGAGGACTTGAAGGGTTCCGCAAATTAACAAAGGCGCATCCAGGAGCATCTCCGCATAGCAACTCCAGTACCGGTTGCCCTACTCGCTGCATCTGCCGCATAAGAAATGAGCCTCATGGAGAAGGTAACCACTGAAGTCAAGGTCGCAAGTTGGGAAGCCGCCCTGTTCGCAACTCCCTCAGGTGTAGGATCCTGCAGGGTATCTCCCAACTCCTTTAGGAGATCCCTCTGAAGTCACGTGAAGTGTGACAAATAATTCAGCGACATGAGAGTAAAGGTCGCTGAAAAGAAGATATGCTTCCCATACTTGTCCATCGTACGGGACTCCTTGTTCGACAGATGAAGTTTCTGCAAGTTCCCTCTTAGTAGCTGCTGCCATCACAATAGCATCAACAGGAACCCCTTTGGAAAGAAAGGACTTGTCTTCGGGGCAGTTACAAATGTATTTAGTCTCCGCGGAACCAGTTCCACGGTCTCTGGAATGCTCCACGCCTTTTGAATCACTACAGACAAAAGTGTGTCAAAAGGCGGAGACACCCAAGAGGTGGAGGGTCGGGAAACAAATGCATCCAGGTAGACAGACTTTGCCCTCAGAAGGGACTTGGTACTTCCAGCCACCACTCTAAGGATTTCCGAGATGTCTGAAAAGGAGACATTCTCAGAGGGGGACCGTGGGGACCCTTCCGATTCATCCAAGTCTGTGTATAAAGTGATGGACTCAGGGGAGTCCAGATGCTTCCTCTTACATTTTTTTCTTCCAATGGACCTCCTCCGAATGTTCGGGGGAGGTTTTGGAAGAAGTAGGGTCACACAATGGGGGCAGCCTAGGGCACAGGTTCCCTACGCTTGGAGGCAGGAGAATGGTCAAAGGCAAGCACAGGCACCGAGGGAGAAGAAGCCGATGGATCAGAGGGTGCCTGTCTTTGACCCTTCTCCTCCCTCCATGCGTAGGCACAAGCACTGAGGGAGAAGAAGCCGATGGAGCAGAGGGTGGAGTGGTCTCAGGGGACAGCATACTCATTGCATCGAAGATGCCACGGTCCTGAGCTGAAGGAACCTCCGACTTCCAAGAGCCTGGAGATCTCCTGCGAACCAAGAGGGATGGCTCTGAGGCTGATGTGGGAGCCGAGCTCACCAGCGCCGAAGCTCCGAGAGGGAGAGAAGGGTCAGACAAGGGTTCAAGGCCACTTCCCCCCTCGGAGCAGACGAGAGAGCTTCGGCGCCCGTATCCCTCAATGGACTGAGATATCGAGGAGACTGGAGCGGGAGTCTGAACAGATAAAGGAGAAGTAACCGGAGCCAATGGATCCACCACCACGACGTCCATACACTCCGGCTCAGAGCTCGAGAGAGTCGAAGAAGGAACCGAAAGGGAAGCTGGATGGGCCGAAGGAGCCAATTCCTTATGGGCTGGGCTCAATAGCAATTTGGCAAGTGCCTGTGACTTGAGGAGCCTGATAACCACTCTTTCCACATCATGATCCGAAAGCCTGGAGGACTGAGAGGAGTGAGAAGAGGACCGGTGACTGCCTGCCACAGACTACAACAAAGGAGATGGTGGAGCAGAGTGCACCTGCTCCAAAGAGGGAGACCTGGATCTTTTATGGGCCCGGACTGGCTCCGAAGACACTGATGGAGCCGCCAGACAGTTTTGTTGGAGCAGACACTGGGAACCGACTGAGCCAAAGATTTGACAGTAGATTTTGGTTGTTCTGAAAAGTACAGTTTTGTACCTACCATAAATGTAGATGTTCGAGGATCCACATTGCTGCAGTCCTAACTATTGGGTAGTCCGCTGTCCAGTCGGCCCGAATACCAAAGTATATGGCTGACGTCGGTCACGGCGCATTAGACTGACGTCAGTACGTCAGGGTACTAATGCGCATGACCGACGCCATATCCTCAGTCTTTTCTTGCCCCAGATGTCAGAAGACCCTAAAAAGACAAGGCCAAAACCAAAAACACCAAACATACCTGCACCAAAAATATATACAATATATACAAAGGTACCAGAATATAATCTCACCTACAGAACCACCCCTAAACACAGAGGGGCAGGAGGGAGGGTAAATTGGACTGCAGCAATGTGGATCCTCGAACATCTACATTTATGGTAGGTACAAAACTGTACTATGTTCTTCATTCCACATTGCTGCAGTCCTAACTATTGGGTAGAATCCCAAAGCAGAGGTAAGGGAGGCTGGCAAATCATAAGGAAGCAGGAGCTGATAACATGCCTTGCAAAATAGCTGTGGCAAAACCAGCCCTAGACTTAGAGTAGAGAGGAAGGTGGTAATGCTTAGAGAAAGTATGCACTGAACTCCAAGTAGCTGCCTCCAAAATATCCTTAGTTGCCACCCCCCTTAGAAATGCTGTTGAAGTGGCAGTAGCCCTAGTGGAATGAGGCCTAATCCCAGCTGGAATCTCCTTGCCATGATGGGAATAACAAAATGCAATGCAAAACCCAATCCACCTAGAAATAGTTTGTTTTGACACAGGCTTGCCCTGCGAACTCAAAGCAAAAGAAACAAACAACTGCTGAGACTGCCTAAAATCCTTAGTCCTGCTTAAATAACGTAATTGCCTGTGTACATCTAAAGTGTGCAAAATCTTTTCCCCTTTATTTTGGGGATCTGCATAAAAAGTAGGCAAATGAATAGTTTGGTTTAAAGCCACACTAGAAACCACCTTAGGCATAAAGGAAGGATTAGTACGTAATGATACCCTATCCTTATGAAAATCAAAAAGGCTCAACCGCCATAAGGGCCTGCAACTCAGAAACCCTTCTAGCAGAAGTAATGGCCAACAAAAAAGCAGTCTTCCATGACAAGTATTTCAGTTCAGCAGTAGCCGCAGGCTCAAAAGGTTGTAGAGTAAGTTTCTCCAACACAAAATTGAGGTCCCAAGCAGGAGTAGGAGCTCTACGTGAGGGTCTTATATTCTTTGCCCCTCTAAGAAATTGCTTGAACAAAGGATGTGAAAACAATGGTGGGTCACAATCATAGTGAGCTGAAATTGCTGCAGCATGAATCTTAATAGAAGAGAAAGACAAACCTTTGTCCAATAACTCAGTAAGATATTGAAGAGCCACACTCAAATTAGGCTCAGAAATCTCCAAATTCTTTGCTGCAGTCCAAAATAAAAATCTCTTCCATTTTTCTGCACACTTTCCTTGTACTAGGTCTTCTGGCTTCCATAATCACATTTAAAACTTGTTGAGGAAGCTGAGACCTGCTGTCTTTCAAAACAGAATATGCCAGGCTGTTAGATGAAGAGAGTGAAGCTTGACATTGAGCAGACGACCGTCCCTCTGAGACAACAGGTGTGGAATCAAGGGTAAAGGCCATGGAGGCTTCCTTACCAGACTCCTCAGTAATGGGTACCAGTGCTGCCGAGGCCAATCTGGAGCTATTAAAATCATCCTTGGCTTGTCTTGTCTGACCTTTAGAAGCACCTTTGGGAGAAGAGGCAGAGGTGGAAAAGCATACACATGAAGATTTTTCCAACTGAAAGAAAGAGCATCCACTTTCCAAGCTGTGTGATGAAATCCCTTCGTGCAAAACTTTGGCAGCTGGTGGTTTAGTGGAGAAGCGAACAGATCTATGTCTGGAGTTCCCCATGACACTGTCAATTTTGAAATACATGAAGATCCAGTTTCCACTGTGGGGATCCATGATTTGTCTGCTTAACACATCTGCTAAGGAGTTCTGTGCTCCGGCAGAAACCTTGCCTGAAGAGTTAGTTGCAAACTGAGCGCAGTCTCCCATAAAATCATTGCTTGTCTGCACAATGGGTAAGAATGTGTTCCCCTTGTTTGTTCATGTACCACATGACAGTTGTGTTGTCTGTTAGAATCAACACCTGCCCTGGAAGAAGTAACTCCTTGAAAGCCATTAATGCAAACTGGATTGCTAACATCTCTTTCATGTTGATATGTAGATGCTGTAGTCTGGCAGGCCACTTGTCTTGTATCCACTTTCCATTTAGATGAGCTCCCAAGCAATATCTGAGGCATCTGTCGTTAGAATCTGACTTGCCTCTGGCCGGGTCACAGAGAGTCCCTTGTTTAGGTGACATTCCTGAGCCCACCACAAAAATTCCTTTTGAATGCAAGGTATTATTTGAATGACAGTGTCCAAATCCTGGCAGTGCTGTGTCCACAGATTTTTGAGATACCATTGTAGCTTCCTCATATGCAGTTTGGCATTGGGAAGCACCAGAATACAAGATGCCATGAACCCTAAGGCTTGAAGGACTGTCCTTGCAGTCAGCCCGGACTGAAGAGATAGTTGATGGAAGTAACTGGAAAGATTCTTTTGTTTGTCCGGGGTTAAAAAGCCATCTGGGCTGCTGTATTCAGCCTCACACCCAGAAAGCACATGTCTTGAGAGGGTACTAGACTGGACTTTATTTCGCTCACAGAATACCCTAGGCATCTTAGCACTGCTATGACATATTCCAAATGCTGTAGAAGGTCTTCCTTTTCTTGAGCCAGAATCAGGCAGTCGTCCAAGTAAGGATAGATTTGAATTCCTTTTAGCCTGAAGTAAGCTATCACTGGAGCCAGAACCTTTGTGAATACTCTGGGCAGTAGATAAGCCAAAGGGCAATGCAGAGAACTGATAATGAGAATTTCCAGCTCGAAACGCAGATACTTCCTGCAACTTAGTCTTATTGGCACATGAAGGTAAGCTTCCTTGAGATCTAAAGTTACCATCCAGTGATCTTTGCCCAGCAGAGGTAAAAGTTGTTGTAACGTCAACATTTTGAACTTGGGAATGTCCAGATAAGTGTTGAGGATAGATAAATCCAAAATTGGTCTCCACGTGTTCCCCTTTTTGGTACTAGGAACAGGCGAGAATAAAATCCTAGGCCCCTTTCTGGCACAGGAACTGACTGAATAGCCCCTATTTGGAGCAACAGAGAAATTTGCTTGTGAGCCTCTGTTCTTTGTAGAGGAGGAATGTCTGGCATGCCTATGAAAGGAGGCAAGGTATGGAAATAAAACCTGTAACCGTGGTGAATGATATCCAGAACCCATCTGTCTTGGGTAATTAAATCCCAATTTTCTTTGAAAAGAGACAGCCTTCCTCCCAAAGGTGCTGCCAGGCGAGAATGTACTGGCAGCTGAAAAGGCAGGTCATTGGGTCTGCTTACGAAAGGACTGACCCCTGCCCTCACCAGAAGTCTGAGCAGGTGAACTCCCTGTCCTAGGTCTAAAAGAACCTTGAGCTCTGCTTCTACCACGTCTAGACCTACCCCTAGACTGGGAATCATAAGCAGGATAAGTCCACCCCTTAGTAGGCCAATTTCTACTAAACTTGGAGGCTGCACCTGCAAAAATCCTTAACAGTTTGCATAGACTTAGCCTTGTCCTCCATTTTCTTTAAAACTGCTTCCACAGGCGAACCAAACAACACATCAGACTGTAAAGGAGCATCCAAAATCCTTGTCTTAACATGCTCAGCTAAGTTCTGATCCCTCAACCAGGCGTGCTACGAAGAACAGAACCAGTGGCAGCCACCCTCGAGGAGGCCTGCACAGCATCAAAACCACACTGCAAGGAATGCTTACCCACCTGTTCAGAAACATGAACTAAATCCTGCAATTCTTTACACTCAATACCTTCAGCCAGAGCATCCACCTTAGACTTCAATTGTGAAAGGAGATAATTCTGATATTTTAACATATGAAACTGACAATTCAACGCCTCATGGCTAAAGTGGAAGAAGTATACACTTTCTTTCCCCATCTATCCAAAGCCCTTGCCTCTTTATCAGGAGGAACAGGATTTTTAACCACAGAAGCCTTCACACCTTTAGGCCCCTGAGAGACAGTTTCTGGGTCTGCCCTAGGACTCTTAAAAGATACTTATGGGCTTCAGGCACCCTATAGTACCTATCCGGTTTAACTGGGGCAGGAGGCAAAGAGTCAGGATTCAGGGAAGCCTCTGCAAAAACATCTTCTACCACATTCAGAACAGGAGGTATAGCTAAAGGCCTATGCTGGGGTAAAACAAGAATTCTCTAAGCCTCTTCCTGGAATCAGAGAAATCTTGACCTTCCCATTTAAAATGCTCCCTCATGGAATGCAGAGTCTCTGAAAATGAAAAATCCTCAGGAGGCGAAGCTGAAGGAGTAGAATCATCCACATCAGAATCAGAATAAGGAGGATACTCCTGCAAGTCTTCAGAAGACTCAGAAGCCTCCGAACATTGCTCAAAACTCTCAAACTCAGGTTCCACCCTAGGCCTCTTATCAGGAGGGGGCATAGAACCTCTAATCATTGTAATCAAATCCTCTGCCATTTTTAGCATATGCTTCTTAGGCAAAGACCCTGAAACACTCGGAGAAACCCCCACTGAAGCTAAAGTAGGCCTGCCTCTTAAAGAAGCCTTAGAAACAGAAGGCGAGGCCCTAACCACCTTAGGAAGAGAAGGAAGAACAGCCACCTGAGAAGCCCCTTCAGGCTGGCCTACTTCCTGAGAGGATACATCCTGTAACAGTAAAGTTTCTCCCTGAGACTCCAAAGAAACTCCTGGCAGAACCTCCGCTCCACTGAGCCTTCTAAAGAACCGACGTCCGGGACTGTCGGTTCTTCCACTCTAGGCTTCCCTGCTTTGTCCTTGCGCTTTTTGGCTGAAGCGGGCGTCGGAGCATCCGACGGCATGTTATAATTACAACGCTTCCCAAACACTAACCTGGCACAGTCTAACCTTCTCTTAATAGTGCGTTTGTTAAACCTAGCACAAGAGCGGCATCCAACAACGTCGTGCTCAGGCCCTAAACAAGGTATACACAAAGTATGGTAATCCCTATGAGGTATCTGTTTCCCACAAGAAATACAGTTATTCACTTTTTCTGACATCCGGTTAAATACTGAGGCAAGAAAAAACCAAAATATTCCCCAACGGGGTACTTAGCCAACTTTGATTCGGTCTGAAACTCTGACTTCAGAAACTTTCAGAACGCCAACCTGCACTCGCAAAAACTGCTTCTGCATCGGACCATGCGGCAAAAAAGACTGAGGATATGACGTCGGTCATGCGCATTAGTACCCTGACGTACTGACGTCAGTCTAATGCGCCGTGACCGACGTCAGCCATATACTTTGGTATTCGGGCCGACTGGACAGCGGACTACCCAATAGTTAGGACTGCAGCAATGTGGAATGAAGAACATCTGGAAGCATTGAGGATGGTTTAGGAGATTTGTCAGACTGTTTAGCTAGCTGAGGAACCAGAGAAGGGATTCTGAGGGTTCCTTCAAAAGGCCACGCAGAATCAGTTTATTTTTTTGGGGAGAGCCTCCAAGTAAAACAGCGACTGCCCCAATAGGAGAGCCTCTAACTTAAATGGCTACTCCAACAGAAAGTGAGGAAAGAAGAGAAGAACCCTCTAAGTTAAACGGGCTCAAGGGGAAAGCAAAGCCTAAGAAAAAACGACGGCCAAGAACAACCAAGAAACAACAGCTGTGGAAGGTCAGAAGGTTGTTTTGTCTAAACAAGGACTAAAATAGACACCAACATGGTAATAAACTGCTAATAATCCTAATAAAAAAGACAGGAAAATACGAAAAAACTAAATACTTAGCCTGAGCCAGTAGTAGCAATCTCGACGCTGCAAGTGGCAAACGAGATCTGGGTTGTTAACGCTAGGCATGTTGGGATAGGGGTTAGCCTCGAGCCAGTATAAGCTCTCAAGCTATAGTAAATGGCCGAGTCAGAGCCAAGGATCGGCTCCAAACCCAACCAGCAAGAACGAAGGCGAGATGAGGACAACATAACATCAAGCCTTCAGGTTTAGACTCATAACGAGAAGAGAAGTACAACTAATGGCAAGGATCCAATGGTTCAGAGTCCGATTCAGAGGAAGAATGCTCTTCAGATTAGTAGAGGATGTAGATGCAAGAAAAAAAAAAAAAAAAAAAAAAAAGCTATGGGGGCTTCAAAGCCAAAAATGCTCTGAAAATCCCCTGAGAAAAGTCCTGCCATTCCCACTGAGGATCTCTGGGAACAGGTGAAGTTGGAGAAGAAAGCAGTTTTGTCTTTCCCATTTTCTTTTTTGGGGTTTCTGAAGAAGCCATGTATGAACCCAGATGCACTTCCAAAAGAACCAGGGATGTCCTCATGTACCATTATCTGAGGTAACACTGTCGGCTTCCTCAGAAATAACAAGTCTGGGTTCACACATCATGACCTTACCAGACATCAGACTATTCAGATGGGATGAGCCAAAAGGCTGCTTCATGTCAGAATCCAACAGACACGCAACAATGGGAACAAGCCCAGAGGTTAGACAGTCTGTGGGCTTAACAGATTTATTCAATTCAGACTAGAAGAAAGAAGCAAAAAACAAAGCATCTTCACTCTGTTTTTTGGTTTTCTTTTTAGGTTGTGAAGGTATTTCAGAGAGGTGAGCTTTGAATGATTATGGCTCAGGTTAGACTGTTAAGTGCTCATTTTCTAACTAGATAGCTACCATACAGATTACTACTGCGGGTTTTGGAACAAAAGGCTGGCAAATAGAGCAATTTTTGGAGTTAACATCAGGTCCTACGCAGAAAATACACTGGGTATGCCTACCTTTATACAGAATCTGCCTCCCACACTAGCATTTGCCTCTCTTAGGTGACATGAACAAAATTCACAAGTTAAAATTTCAAAAATGATGAAAGATCTCCAATGGGGTAGTTAGCGTTCCCTCTTGAAGGCAACCAGATGTTTTTGTACAGCTGACAGACTGGGCTTGAAAAGAAGCCTTGCTTCCCAGAGTGGTGGCAAGAAAGTTCTGAGGATTTTCATGCTCGTATGTGTCTTAAGTGCAGTACAATGTCTTCATGCATCCAAGGTTGGATGAACAATGCATGAGGAGGAAACTGGTCAGACGTACAGTATCTTTGGCAGAATATGTCCCTGCTGATTTAATGATGAATATACCACTGCTGTTCATTAAAAAGAAGTTATGTTCTTACCATAATGTTCCACCTGTGGTGTTTATCTTCATTCATTCATTACTGATGGGTGTCAGTTCTGTCCTCGGAACGGAGTCTGCCATTATAACAAGCTCGTGCCAGCCAAAAAAAAACTTAGAGTCAAGTCTTACCCACAGTGCCCCTCTCTATTTCCTCAGATCGAGTTTGCCCGTAAAGAAAGAAAGTGGAGGCTTTATCTGAGCAACTTCCCTATCATAGACTAGGACCATATCTGAACCTCCAGGAGTCTTTCGGAGGGGGATGATGGATGGGTTGTAATGAATGAAGGGAGATCAACAACACAGATGGAATGTTATGGTACGAACATCAGTTCTTTACCTAATGCTGTTAATCTTCGTTCATTCCTTACTGATGGGAGAGTCCCTAGCTACTTTGTTTCCTGGGAGGCCCTATGGAAGAATATTCCTGAGTACCATTGAACCAAAGGAAGCTCTCCCCTTGGAGACCATATCCAATTTGTAAGGTGTTCTAAAGGTATGAGGGGTAGACCATGCACCTGCTGCACAAATGTCATCCATAGAAGCTCTTGCATGGAAAGCAACAGACGTTGCAACTGATCTTGTGGAATGAGCTTTGACTTTAGATGGTAATGAGGCTTTGCTCCGTTGATAAATGAAGCAAATACAGTCTCTCTACCATTTAGCTAAAGTAACTTTGGAAACAGGTCTCCCCAATCTTGGTCCTGAGAATGACAAATAAACTGGTCAGGATTTTTGTGATGACTTGGTTCTGTTGAGATAAAAATGCAATTGTCTATGCACATCAAGCAAATGTAATGCATATTCTCCTTTGTTAGAAAAATTTGGAAACAAAGTACAGTTGTGTACACTTACCATAAATGTAGATGTTAGTGTGTATTCACTGTTGCAGTCATCACATTTGGGTTATCTGCCTGCAGATAGCCCTCAGTCGGACCTGAATACCAGAGTCTTGGTATTTCTGCGTCAGATGCTGTCACGTTTTCCATGACGTCAGGTCGTCAGGGGTACAAAACATGCAGCCGATGCCATTACAGCAGTTTTTCTTGCCCCAGATGTCATGAGACCCCAAAACAGTAAGCAATTACATGGTATGGAACACCCCTAGCAAAAAGCAAATACCAATGATGTAAAAAAATTCCAAACAAAAAGGAAAGGTACAAGTAAAGAGAAGTCAGGGGGCTGGAGGGAGGGTAACTGACTGCAACAGTGAAAACACTCGAACATCTACATTTATGGTAAGTGTACACAACTATACTATGTTCTTCGTGTTTCACTGCTGCAGTCATCACATTTGGGTCGATTCCCAAAGCTGAGAATGGGTGGGGGGTAGTTAAGCATTACGGCTGGCAATCAGGCCCTGTAAGACTGCTATGGCAAATCCTGCTCTGGATTTAGAATAGATAGGTAAGTGGTAATGCTTGTTGAAAGTGTGTACAGAGCTCCAGGTTGCAGCTTCCGGGATGTCCCTGGTAGGGACTCCTCTGAGAAATGCTGCAGAGGTTGATGTAACCCTAGTGGAATGTGTTCTGATCCCCTGTGGGGTACATTTCCCATGGTGTTTGTGGCAGAAATGGATGCAGTGTGCTATCCATTTAGAAATGGTTTGCTTTGAAATGGCCTTGCCCCTCTGCCGCTGCAGCAAAACTGACTAGCAGCTGGTCAGATTTTCTAAGAGGAGTAGTCCTGTCCAGATAAAACCTAGGCTGCCTGTGCACGTCCAGGGAGCACAGGATCCTTTCCCCTTAATTCTGATGATTAGGGAAAATAGTTGGCAAATTAATGGATTGGTTTAAAGCCATACTAGATACCACCTTGGGCATAAATGATGGGTTAGTCCTGAGGGAAACCCTGTCTGCATGGAAGATAATGAAGGGTTCCATGGCCATAAGGGCCTGCAATTCAGACACTCTTCTTGCTGAAGTGATGGCTAAAAGTAAAGCTGTTTTCCATGAGAGGAATTTTAACTCTGCTGTAGCAGCAGGTTCAAAGGGGGGAAAGCTTGAGCTTTTCCAATACAAAGTTAAGGTCCCAGGCTGGGGTGGGAGCTGTCCTGGGGGGTCTTAAATTTTTGACTCCTCTCAGGAACTGTTTGACCAGAGGATGAGAGAAGAGGAGAGGTGGCTCAGTATTATAATGAGCTGAGATGGCAGAGGCATGAATCTTAATTGAAGAAAAAGATTGGCCTTTGTGAAGCATTTCTGTTAAGTAATCTAGTATATGAGGTAAGCTGGGCACAGTTGTGTGCCTTCCCTGAGATTGGCTCCAAGAACAGTATCTTTTCCACTTTTCCGAATAGGATTTTCTAGTACTAGGCCTCCTTGCCTTAAGAAAGGCATCCAGAACCTGCTTACTTAGGGCTGTTGCTGATGAGTTCAGGGGATGAGCCAGGCTGCTAGGTTCAGGGTCTGCACCTGAGGGTGCAAAATCTGGCCCTCTGGCCCTCCTGCTGGTACAGCAGGGGAGGAGTCCGAGGCAGGTGCCATGGTGGCACTACTGTCAGACTGCGCAAAAGAGGGTACCAGTGCTGGCCTGGCCAGTCTGGTGCAATCAGGATTGTCCTTTGTTTGCTCTGTTTTATCTTTAGTAGAACCTTCGAGAGGAGAGGCAGGGGGGAAAGGCATAGATTGAGAGGCTTTCCCAGGTAAAGGATAGGGCATCCACTTTCCAAGCTTGGCTGTGGGGAGTTTTGGTGCAATATTTGCTCAATTGATAGTTTTGAGGGGAAGCAAAGAGTTCTACCTCTGGTGCACCCCACCTGTTTCTGAAAAGCTTGAATATTTTGGGCTCCAGTTTCCACTCGTGTGGGTCCATGAGATTTCTGCTCAAGTTGTCTGCCAGTGAATTTAGTTTGCCTGGCAGGAATTGAGCTTGCAGGTGCACTTGGTTGCTCAAGGCTGTGTTCCACAGAGCCATGGCTAATCCGCAGAGTGGGTAGGAATGGGTTCCCCCCTGCTTGTTTATGTACCACATAACTGTGGTGTTGTCTGTCTTTACCAATAGTTGTCCTGGAAGAATAAGGCCTTTGAAGGCTGTCAGAGCATTCTGTAGAGCTAACATTTCTTTTTGACTGATATGTAGGTGCATTTGCTTTGGGCTCCATTTACCCTGAATGCACTGCCCTGCCAAGTGAGCCCCCCATACATAGCCTGATGCGTCTGTTATTAGGGTTTGGGCGGCAGGGGGGTAGAGTGAAAGGGAGTCCCTTTTTGTGGTTGCAGGCTTCTGCCAACCAAAGGAACTCTGTCCATAGGCAAGGAATGATATCATTGTTTCCAGGTCCCGAGAATGTTGACACCAGAGACTTCTTAGGTACCATTGAAGTTTCCTCATATGCAGCTTTGCATATGGAATTAGTAGAATGCAAGAGGCCATGAACCCTAGGGCTTGCAGTATTTTTCTTGCAGATAGCTGGGTTTTGGTGGCCAGCAGATTGAAGTAGTTTGTCAAATAAATTTGTTTTTCTGGAGTTAGGAATGCCATCTGGGAAGTTCTGTTCAAGCTTGCTCCCAGGAATACAATCTGTTGGCTGGGTACCAGATGTGATTTCTTTTCGTTGATAGTATACCCCAGTGAAGTTATAAGTCTCTTTACAAATGCCAGCTGCTGTAGTAGCAATTCCGGACTGTCCGCCTGAATCAGGCAATCGTCCATATGGGTAAATTTGAATTCTTCTCTGCTTACAATATGTAATGGCTGGCGCTAGGCACTTTGTGAATACCCTGGGCACAGTAGATAAGCCAAAGGGAAGTGCAGGGAACTGATGGTGCATAGAGTCTTCTCTGAAACGTAGGCATTTCCTGCAAGACTCCCTTATGGGGATGTGTAGATAAACTTCTTTTTAAGTCTAGGGTTGCTAGCCAAGAGTTCCTGGCTAGCATATAAAGCAGCTGTTGGAGAATTAGCATTTAGAATTTTGGAACCACCAGAAAGGTGTTGAGAATAGACAGATCCAGGATAGGTCGCCAAGAGTTTTCTTTTCTGGGTACCAGAAACAGCTTGTAATAAAAGCAGTGTCCCCTTTGCTCTGCTGGGACAGGTTGAACAGCCTTGATACAGAGAAGAGAAAGTATTTGCTTTTGGGCCTCTGCCCAATGATTTAGGGGGAGGTCTGGCCATCTGCTTAGGGTTGGGAGAGAGTGGAAGTGGAATCTGTATCCCTGGGAAACAATGTTTAAGACCCATCTGTCCTAGGTAATGTACTCCCAGTTTTTGGCATGCAGGGCAAGTTTTCCTCCTAAAGGTGCAAGCACTTGGGCAAGGCTTGGAAGAGTTGAGGATAAGTCATTGTGCAATTTTACCATAGGATGGCGGCTTACTACTCCCCGTTTTGGACGTGGGAGCACTTCATTGCTTATATCTGTGCATAACCTGAGACTGCAGTCTTGGTTGTCTGCTGCCCATGGGATTGGACTGAAGGCCTGGAAGGGACTGGAAAAGACCAGTTTTTAGAAGGCCAATGCCTACTGAATCTAGGTGGCTGTACTTGTAAGAAATCTTTAACAGTTTGCATAGATTTAGCTTTCTCCTCCATCCTTTTGAGGACAACTTCTGCATTATTGCCAAATAGATGCTCGTGGTTTAATGGTGCATCTAGTAATTTTGCTTTGACATGTTCTGGCAAGTTTTGTTCCTTAAGCCAAGCATGCCTTCTAGGAACAGACCCAGTGACAGCAGCCCTGCAACATGCTTCTAAGGCATCAAATCCACATTGCAAAGTATGTTTACCAACTTGGTTAGCAGAATGCATTAACTCTTGTAAATATTTGTGTTCTGCACAATCAGGAATCAACATATTTTCTGTTTAATTAGCTTCATAATATGCTGCTGATACTTTAACATATGAAACTGGCAATTTAAAGCCCCAATAGCAAGAGTAGCAGAGGTGTACATCTTCTTACCCAATATGTCTAAAGCCCTAGAATCCCTGTCTGAAGGGGTAGGATTTTTGGCAGTTGTAGCCTTAATGCCTTTAGATCCCTGGGTAATGGTCTCTGGATCCGCAGTGGGATTCTTAGAGAGGAATTTGTGGGAGTCAGGTACTCTGTAGTACCCGTCAGGTTTCCTAGGAGCTGGAGACAAAGTATCAGGGGTAAGGTTGGATTCCAAGACATTATCTACAATTTCCAGAACAGGACGGATAGCCAGATGCCTGTGCTGAGGCAAGTTGAAAAATTCCCCCGAGTCTCTTTTTGGACTGAGAGTAATCCTGGCTCTCCCAGCGGAAATGCTCTCTAAGGGTATGCAGTGTTTCACCAAAAGAAAAATCTTCTGGAGGGGAAGCTGAAGGAATGGAATCCTCTGCATCAGAATCCTCATAGGTAGATAAGGGTATGTCCTGGTAATCAGAAGGATCAGAGTTAGACTCCTGATCTGAAGACTCAAAAGGAAAATCAGTTCTTGGTCTTTTTGAGGGGGAAGGCCGACTTCCCCTAATTAAGGTAATGAGGTCTTCAGCCATTCTAAGCATTTGTTTTTGTGGCATGTGGGCCGTAGAATGCGCTTTGGTCGTCGGTTTCCTAGGTGTAGTGCAATCTCTAGGCCTGAGAAATTTGGTATTTTTGGCTTGAAACAAAGTCGTCGTTTTAATATGAAAATTGGAAGACCTGAACACACCCTCAGAAGCTGATGCCTGTACAGCAGCTCTGGACCCATGCAAGGTAGATACATCCCCAGGTTCCATAGCCGAAGAATCATTTCACGGCATACCAGACTCTGAATGCGTCTCAGTAGAGGCCTGCGAATCTGTAGCAGCGGGTATCAGGGGCTGCGAAAATGTCGAGTACCAGCAGACTGGCGACTAGCTTAGCGGTAGCATCATCAGCAGTTTTGGACCTATGCGGTCTGTCTCTGCCTTTATCCTTACACTTTTTCGGAAGATCAGTAGTCGGTTGGCTTATCGAAGCCATTTCGGAATACGGAGATCGAGAGTGAAAGAATTTAGCAACAAAAACAGCCTGATGACGAATAGTTCGGGCGTTGAAAAAGGCAGAAAACTGACAGCGAGGGACATTGTGGTCTGAGCCTAAACAGGTGACGGAGTAAGAATGAAAATCTCTGAGGTATTTGCTTTCCGCAGGTAAGACAATTATTAATTTTTTCTGACATCGGTTAGAGCAAGAGAAAAGGATCCCCAAACTGGGTGCTTACCTTTTAGAAGACTTCAGGTCTGAAACTCAAAAAATGAAAATTTCAGGAGACAGCCGACTGGCACTTGCTAACAAGTTTCTGCTTGGGCACCGCATGGCAAGAAAGACTGAAGTAATGGCGGCGGCGGCTGCATGTTTTATACCCCTGATGACCTGACATAATGGAAGAAGTGATAGCATCTGACGCAGAAATCCCAAGACTCTGGTATTCAAGCCAACTGAGGGCTACCTGCAGGCAGATAACCCAAATGTGATGACTGCAACAGTGAAACACAAAGAACATCTGTTAGATGGATGGTCTGATTAACAGTGAAATCTGAAATAACTTTGGTTAAAATGAGGAATTAGTCCGGCCGTGATAATCTGCCCTTATGGAAAACTATGCAAGGACGTTTTATGCACAAAGCTTGCAACTCAGAAATTTGCCTTGCTGAGATAATGGCCGCCAAGAACAAAAAGTCTTCCAAAATAAGAATTTCAGTTCACACTTGGCAGCAGACTGAAAGGGAGGAAGAGTCAAGTATTGTAGAACTAAAGTTAATTTCCAGGGCTCGATTAGTGGTTTGAAGGGGGGGGGGCTAATGTGTGTAACTCCTTTCAAAAATGTTTTACAGAGGTGGTGTGAAATCAATGAAGAGTCCTCGAAACCATTATGAAAACTGTGGAGATTGCCACCAAATGTACTTGAACAGTTGATGCTGCAGCTCCTGAGTGGAAGAGGTTAGATACGTAATCTAGCACATTAGAAAGCGGGGCCGAAAAAGGATCAACTCCATTTTTACGAGACCAAAATATGAATCTTTTCCACTTACTCAGACAAAGTTTCCTGGTGGGTGATTTAAGGGAAGCCAGAAAAATGTGGCATACAGGGGAGGAGAGGTTTTGCCTGGCAATTACTGGAAGTGGAGGATCCAAGCTGTCAGCTTGAGGCTCAATATGTTCGGATGAATCAACCCCTGTGGGTGCGCCACCAATTCCAGAGTTGGATTCAGAATCCATGGTTGATGCACTAGATTAGGCCAAAGAAAGGGACACCAAATTTGTCGGGGCTAGTAGGATGCAATGAGGATTACTCTGCTTTTCAACTGAAGAGCTATCTTCAAAAGTTGAGGGAATCAGAGAAAGGGGAGGGTATGTAAGAAGGCCGTGGGCCAATCGTGAACCACAGCATCCTTCGGGGACTGCCCTGTGGGGAAATTACAGCAAAGTAGCTGCTGCATTTGTGAGGGACGCAAACAGACCGCAGCAAGGCTGGCCCCAGTGACTGAATATTTCTGCCGCGTCGACAGGACTGAGGGACCACTCGTGAGGCAGGAGAATGCATCTGCTCAATTTGTCTGCAATTACGTTGGAATCCTCAGGAATGTGCATTGTTATCAGAAAGCGGCTGGAAACTATCGTACACTGAAATTTCTCATGGCCTCTCGACATAACTGGTAGGACTTGGTCCCCCCTTGTTTGTTGATGTATAGCAGACTACTGACATGTTGTCGGACTGGATGGCAATCGTTCCTGAAGGGAGAAAAAGGTTGAAATGCTTGCTACACTAGAAGCATTGCCCTCAGTTCTAAGACACCGATATGCAGGTTGGCCTTCAAGGGTGACCAAGTGCTTTAGACAGTCATTCCCTGGAAATGACCCCCCCACCCAATTAGGGAGGTGTCCGTGATCACTATGGCTCTGGGCTGAGGGGGGGGGGGGGTAAGGGAGACTCCACAGGTGGTCCTCTGGCTTCATCCACTAAATTAAATCTAGTATGCACTGGTTTGTTATCCTGATTTGAAAGGACATAGGGTGAGTCAATTGGGAAATAAGGTAAAAGGAATTGAAAGACCACCAAAAAAGAGGAAGTAGATACATTTTGGAGAAGTATCTATGAAAATCCTGTGGAACATAAAGATGCTAAATGGATAAAAGTAGTAAAAAAAAAAAAAAAAGACGTTTAAAGGTACAGGATATGAAATGGGACGGAACAGCAGCCAGAGAGATTGGAACAAAGTTCAGAAAAGCCTCTAACTGGAAAACCCCAGGCCCAGATGCAGCACCAAACTTTTGGCTTAAAGTATTAACTTCTGTGCATGAGGATTTAGCCATGAGTAAGAATGAGAAGTTATGTACCTACCATAACGCTCCATGTTAGTTGTCTTCTCTCGCCTTCTTTCTTGCTGGATGGGTTCGGAGCCAAACCTCGGCTCCGACTCAGCCTATACTAAAGCTCGAGAGCTAATTTTACCGGTTCGAGGCAACCCTATATCCCATGATGCTAGGCGGTAACTACCCAGATCTCATTTGGTAGCTGAGAAAATAGCCAATTCAGTCTCCCCTCTGAGGTGGAGGAGGAGAAAGGAGAACTCCCCAAAAATCACTACCTGAAGCTGTATCTACCCCAGGACCAACTGTCTGTACTTGGAATAGTGCAAGATAAGGTCCCTTGGAAGAAGGGGAAAACCTTTCGGTCTGTCCAGGCTAGGGGGGATGGTGGGTGGGACGCAAGAAAGAAGGCGAGAGAAGACAACTAACATGGAACGTTATGGTAGGTACATAACTTCTCAATGTTAAGTTGTCAATCTCGCCTTCATTCTTGCTGGATGGGACCGCGTCCCTAGCACCTTCATCCTGGGTGGCTCATTGGAACAGACTCTTGAGAACGGTGGAACCAAAATTTGCCCTGTTTCTGGAGGCCATGTCCAATTTGTAATGTGTAACAAAGGTATGAGGAGAGGCCCAGGTGGCCGCTGCACAGATGGTTCTTTATTGGCACTCTAGCTTGAAAGGCTGCTGATGTAGCTAATGCTCTGGTTGAATGGGCTCTTGGCCTAGTAGTCAATTCTTTACCTCTGAGTTGATAAATATAGGTAATCACAGAAGACAGCCACCAAGACAGGGTCACCTTGGATACCGGAAGGCCCTTTCTGCTTTCTGCATAAGATAAAAATAGTTGATCAGATTTCCTGATTTGTTTAATTCTGTCCAGATAGTAGCGGAGTTGACGATGAACGTCCAGACAATGCAGTTTTTGCTCCGCCTTGTTTGAATAATTAGGGAAGAAAACTGGAAGATCAATAGATTGACTTAAATTTGTCTGAGAAGCCACCTTGGGTAAAAAAGACGGGTTAGTTCTTAGAAACTCTGTCTTTATGGAACACTAAATAAGGAGGACAAATGCAGAGGGCATGAAGTTCAGATACTCTCCTAGCAGATGTAATGGCAACTAGGAAGAGTGTCTTCCAGGAAAGTAACTTCAATGAACAGGAGGCCGCAGGTTCAAAAGGAGGGAGAATCAAGGATGCTAAAACTAAGTTTAAATCCCACTGTGGTGGGGGGTCTTTGATCGGAGGCCTGAGTAAAAAGATACCTCTGAGGAATGCCTTGCAAAGCTTATGGGACATAATACTGGAGTCCGACAAGCCTATGTGAAAACTTGAAATGGCTGCTAGCTGAACTTTTACTGTGGAGGAAGAAGATCCTGAATGAAAGATTTCAGCTAGGAAATCCAAGACCGAGTGTACTGGAGCAGTGAAGGGATCTATGTTCCTAGCCTTTGCCCAGAAGGAAAAATGTTGCCATTTACTAGCATAGATCCTTCTGGTGGAAGACTTAAGGGAAGCTACAATAATATCCCGGACAGAATTTGAAATATCATTGGAAGCCTGGCTAGGGACGAAGTGGAGCAACCAAGCTGTGAGGCTGAGAGATTGAAGGGATTGGTGCAGCTGCCCTGACTGATGGGCCAAAAGATCTGGCACTGGATCCAGATGCCAAGGCTGCTCCAAAAGATAGCGATGCAGGAAAGGGAACCATGTCTGTCGAGGCCAATAAGGGGCAATGAGGATCATCTTGGCTCTCAAGGCGGTAGCTTTCTGAATTATCTGTGTGATTAATGGAAAGGGGGGAAAGGCGTATAGAAGTCCCCGAGGCCAATCGTGGACTAGAGCGTCTCTGGGGGGATGGCCTGGAAGGGGGAAGAGAGTGGAGAAGTCGAGGCACTTGCTGTTTTGTGGTGCTGCAAAAAGATCGCAGCAAGGAAACCCCCACTTCCGAAATATTTCGTCCGTCACTGATTGCTTGAGAGACCACTCGTGGGGCATGAGAATAGCTCTGCTCAGCCTGTCTGCTACGACGTTGGACTTCCCGGGGATGTGCATTGCTATCAGAAACCGCTGAGAAGAGATCGCCCATTGCCAAAGTCTGAGTGCTTCTCGACACAGGGGATAGGACTTAGTTCCGCCCTGCTTGTTGATATACCATACTACGGACATATTGTCCGTCTGAACTGCAATAGTCCCCAGGGGAAGAGAGTCTTGGAGGGCTTGCAACGTCAAAAGCACTGCTCTCATCTCCAGGACGTTTATGTGCAAGTGGCATTCGGCGGGTTGCCATGCGCCATGGACTGTCCTGCCCTGAAAATGCCCCCACCACACAATCAGGGAGACATCCGTTGTAACTGTGGCGACCGGGGGGGGGGGAGTAAATGGTCTGCCTTGATGGACTTGAGGGGAGACCATCCACCAAGATAGATGATTTCTGCAAGATAGAGTTATTAAGATCTTGTGTGTCATAGGGAGCTGTTGGAAGGACCACTGGGAGAAAAGCATCCATTGAAGAAGCCGCATGTAAAAGCGGGCAAGGGGAAGAAGCGTGATTGGCTGCCGCCATGAGACCTAATACTTTCATAGGTTCATACTAGGCTATCTGCCCTAGGGCATTTATAAGCCTAGCCAGAATGTGTTTGGCTTTCGCCACCCATTTTAAATTTATTTTGCTATGCCCTTTTTCGAAGTTAGTATACTGTGCCTCTGTCTAACAGTGACACAGAAGTGATACCCGGGGTAAACCTACGATCTCCCATCCACTCATCAAGATTCCTCTTGAAGAGAGTCAATGAGGGACTCTGCCTAACCTGGACTGGGATTTTATTCCAGAGTGAAGGGAGCCTCTGGGTTATGAATCTGTCCCTCCAGCATGTCCTATTTATTTCAGTGCTGAGGTTCAAGTCTCGAGCCCGTAGCTCGATGGGATTTGGATTTTCTGAGATGCAGCATGTCCATTAATTCCGGGTTGGACATGGCTTTATACGTCAGGCACAGATCGCCTCTGAACAGGCGGTATGCCACTGAGTAGAGCTGGAGTTTCTTTAACCGGGCAGCATATGGCATCTGTTTGAGCCCTTTGATCCTCTTGGTGAGGTACTTTTGGGGTCTTTCCAGTTGCTGCAGGTGTCTGGTAAGGTACATCCCCCAAAAGGGGCATTGTACACAATTATGGGCCTGATGAGGGATGAGTAAAGAGGCACGATTACCTCCCCTGATCTAGATGTGAATCCCTTCATGATTAGGTGGGCTATATAAAATGTTTTTCTAACCACTTTGGCCACGTGGTTGTCAAATGAGAGATTGCTATCAACTTGGGTCTCCAGGTCCCTAATTACTTCTTCTGTACTTAATGGATTACCACCTATGTGGTAATTTGTGGGCACTTTGTTTTTGCCAAAGGGGATGACTATACACTTTTTGGCATTTAGCTTGAGGCCATGGTTCTGGCACCAGTTGTCTGTTTCTATGAGGCCCTTTTGGAGGATGCTTGTGTCGGCTGGAGTGTCGATTATGGCACCCAGTTTGCAGTCATCTGCGAACTTGGTCAGCCACAGTCCTTCCGTGTTGGCCTGTACCTCCGAGAAATATATACCGAGCAAGAGAGGTCCCAGGACTGAGCCTTTCAGAACATACCTGGCCTGAATTTTGTTGCTCTGAAGGCGGACGTGAACATGAGTTTGAATATCTAAGACCCTCTGCTCTGTTAACTTTGCTGAGAGCTGAACGGTGTCCAAGGTGGCGCCTATGAAGGTAATAGACTGACAAGGCGACAAGGCAGACACTTCAAAATTTAGAGAGATACCTAGCTCTTTGCAAATGTGAATGGTGTAATCTCTGGCTAGAAGAAGTTGACGCCTGTTGGTGGCAGTGAGGAGCCAGTTGTCTAGATATGGAAACACCTGGAATCTTTGACGTCTCAGGTGAGCCGTAACCGCTGCCATACATTTGGTGAACACTCGGGGGGGGGGGGGGCTGTAGTGAGAGCAAAGGGCAGGGCTCTGAACTGGTAGTGACTGGCTCCCAGCCGGAAGCGGAGAAACCTTCTGGAGCGCCTGTGCATTTTGATGTGATAGTACGCATCCTGAAGGTCCACTGAGCACATCCAATTGTCCTTGCCCAGAAGGGGTAAAATGGACTGTAGCGTGACCATCCGGAACCTCGTTCTTTTTACAAACTTGTTTAGTTTGCTGAGATCCAATATTGGCCTCCAGTCCCCTGTTTTGTTGGGTACCAAAAAGAACTTTGAGTAGACTCCGGATCCTAGTTGGTCTGCTGGGACTGGCTGGATGGCTCTCTTTTTTAGCAGCTTTGATATTTCTAGTGCTGCTTGTTCCCTTAGACTGGGTGGAACATCTGAAAGAGACCCCATTTGAATCGTTGGGGTATGGATAAAGGGGATTTTGTAACTCTCGGATATGATCGACTGCACCCATTTGTCTTGAGTGAGGGAGAGCCAGGCTTGTGGGTACAGCGATAATCTTCCCCTGACTGCCTCTGAAGGTGGACAGTCGGGCAGCACCTCAGGGATGCTGGAAGGGTTTGTCAGAGAGGGCTTTCTCTGCTACCCTGATTCTGCGGACCCCCTCTGCCTCTTGGACGGCGTCTGTTGTTGTTGTTCCCCCCTCTGCCTCTAGGGGTGAACTGACCTCTTGCATCAGGCGCGACTCCTTGTGATTTGCGGAACCACATTTTTCCACCCTTTTGACCCTTAGGATATGGTCTAGATGGGGTTGAAAAACGGACTCCTATGGCAGAAAGAGTCTTGCCATCTTGTTCGCATCTGGTCATAGTATCTTTCACTTGAGGTCCAAACAACGCTGAACCATCAAAGGGGGAGTTAGTGAAGGACAACTTGAAGGGGTCTGCGAAGTTGCAAAGCCGCATCCAGGCGTGACGCCTCAAAGCCACACCTGTGCCTGCGGCCCTACTCATTCCATCGGCTGCATAGGAAATAAGCCGCATGGAGGAGTTGACAATGGAATTCAGGGTTCCTAGCTGTGAGTTAATTTTGTCCTGCGACCCAGCAGCTGATGGATCCTGTAGGACCTCACCCAGTTCTTTAAGAATGCCTCTTTGAAGACGGGTGAAGTGGCATAAGTAATTCAGCGACCGCATGGCAAAGGTCACTGACGAGAACATCCGCTTGCCGTACCTATCCATTGTCCTAGATTCCTTGTTAGGCGGATGGATAGGCACTGAAGGATCAGCCAGTTCCTTCTTGGTGGCTGCCACCACCACCATGGCATCAACTGGGACACCTTTAGATAAAAACTGCTTATCAGAAGGGGCTGTTAGAAATTTGGAAGGCCTCAGTGGGGTGGGTTCCATCGAATCAGGGGCCGTCCACGCCTTCCGCACCACCACTTCCATAAGGGGGTCGAAGGGCAGAGACACCCAGGAGGTGGAGGGTCGAGAACCAAAAGCCTCCAGGTAAACCGACTCGTCCTCGGAAGGATTAAGGGAAGACCAGTTCCCCCTCTGTTTAAGGATTTCAAGGATGTCAGAAAAGGAGACATCCTCAGAGGGGGACCTTGGGGATCCTTCAGACTCATCCAAGTCGGTATCAGATGTGACGGACTCAGGGGAGTCCACATGCTTCCTCTTACATGTCCTCTTACGCGGAGGTTCACCTGACGGATCAGGAGAAACCTCGGAAGAGGAGGATATTCCCAATGGGGAAACCTGAGGCGTTGGATCTCTATGGCCGGGGGCGAGAGAGTGGGAAGAGACCTCAGCAGGCACTACAGTGGGAGGAGCTGATGGAGCTGACCGTAGAGCAGGCACTGGGGCCAGTACGCTCCTCATGACCTCGAAAGCGCCCCTATCAGGCAGGCTAGAGAGCTCCCACTCCGAAGAGCTAGGAACCCCAGCCGGGACGGCTCCGAAGCCGATGTCGGGGCCGAACTCACCAACAACGATGCTCTGAGAGGGAGAAAGGGGTCGGACAAGGTTCCGATGCCACTCGCCCCCTCGGAGCCGGTGACAGAGTCCAAGCGCCCGGATCCCTCCAAGGATGGCACCATGGATGAGATCGGAGCAGACGACTGAGCCGAAGGGGGAGGTATCGGCTCTGATGTCACAACGGTCACGGCTCCGAGGAGCTCCAGCTCCGAACACTGAGGCAGAGTCGAAGGAGGAATAGTAGGATGTATGGACGTAGCCGCTGTCTGATGAGACGGGCTGTGAAGCATTTGGGCCAGTGCCTGAGACTTTAATAGTCTGCTTACCACCCTCTCAAGGTCATGGTCGGAAAGCCTGGAAGACTGAGAGGAATGGCTCCGATGGCTCCGCCAGTAAAGGTGACCTCGGAGCCGAATGGATAGATTCCAGAGATGGAAATCTGGACCTCTTGCATGTGGAGGGCATCGAGGTTGATGGAGCCGATGGAGCCGTAGACATGTCGGCTCCAGCCGGAGCCGACACTGAAGATGGAGTCTGAGGCATCAGCTCCAGCCGGAGCAGACAGTGTCGCAGAAGGTGAGCCACCATCCGAAGGCTTAGAGCACGGAGCCGACTGTTTAGGTGGCTTCGAAGGCTTCCCCTGCATGGACTTAGCCGGGGAACCTTCGGGCTTTAATAAGCCCCTCAGGATCAACTACAGGACTCTTGGGCTGAATGCATGGCACACCGAGCAAGAGTCCTGCAGGTGCAGGGGTCCCAGGCAATAAACACAAGAAGTGTGACCGTCTGTCAGAGACATCTTCTGACAGCACGAGTCACACTCCTTGAAGCCTGAGACCTTAGTCTCCTTCGACATATTGCTGTCGAAAGGAAAACAACAATTGTAAAGATAGAAAAAAACACAGGCACACTCAGACAGGGATACAGGGATACTAAAGGTACACTCACACAGCTAAGAATCCCTGTGAAGGCCTAAGGCCTAACCTAGGGTGGGGAGTATGACTGGGATAAGGGATAAAAATAGGAACTAAAAATTTAAAATAACCGAAAAACTAGCCTATTTAGAAAATATATATTAGTATTCTAGGGGAAAACTAAGGAGAAAACTAAGATTTTTCTGAAAATTATTCACTAACCTGTGAGCCGGTAAAAAGAGCACCTCGCTAGCGAAAGCGGCAAACGAGATCTGGGTAGTTACCGCCTAGCATCATGGGATATAGGGTTGCCTCAAGCCGGTAAAATTAGCTCTCGAGCTTTAGTATCGGCCGAGTCGGAGCCGAGGTTCGGCTCCGAACCCATCCAGCAAGAATGAAGGCGAGATTGACAACTTAACATCTATTTATATGTGCACCCCAAACGCACACCACACTGGTTAACAGGAAAAACAATGGTCTTACTTAAGAGTGAACCTGCAAGCTACCCTAAAACTTATAGACCAATAACTTGTCTTCCAATGACATATAAACTATACATGTGAATTGACGCCAACAGAGTTTATAGTCATTTAGAAGAAAACTCAATTACGGCAACAGAACAAACTAGCAATAAAAAAAGTCATATGGAACAAAGGATCATTTGTTGTTAAGCAAAATTATAGTGGAGAACTGCAAGAAGGGGAAGAATCTAAGTATGGCATGGATTGACTACAAAACAACATTTGATAGTATCCCACATTCATGGATGAGCTTAAAAATGTACAAGATACACCCTACACAGATTGACTACATTACTGTAACCATGAAAAGTACAGTTATGTACACTTACCATAAATGTAGATGTTAGAGTGTATTCACTGTTGCAGTCATTACAATTGGGTTATCCTGCTGGCAGGCTACCCTCAGTCGACCTGAATTCCAAAGTCTAGGTCCGGCGTTGGTTGCTGTCGCCTCTTCCCTGACGTCAGTGCGCCAGGGGTATAAAAGATGCAGCTGACGCCATTTTCTTCAGTTTTTCTTGCCCCAGATGTCAGGTGCCCCCAAAAGGGGTAGGCTAAAAATATGTCAGTAAAACATGCATGCACCAAAGTAAATATTTTGCCTTCATCTACAAGCAAATACACCACATAGGTTGTATAGAATAGAGAAGTACAGATAAGTTCCAGCAAAGAAATGGGGGATGGCAGGAGGGTAACCTGGACTGCAACAGTGAATACACTGGAACATCCACATAAAAAGTGTACACAACTGTACTATGTCCTTCGTGTTTCACTGTTGCAGTCATTACAATTGGGTTGAATCCCAAAGCTAGGGTTGGGAGGCTGGCAAAGCCTGCCCTGGATTTAGAGTAGAGTGTTAAGTGATAGTGCTTTGTGAAGGTGTGCACTGAACTCCAAGTAGTAGCCTCTAAAATATCTTTGGTTGGTACTCCCCTGAGGAAGGCTGCTGAAGTGGCTGCTGCTCTGGTTGAATATGGCCTGATGCCCTTCGGTACTGGCTTGCCATGTTGTGAATAGCAGAAACGAATGCAGTGGCCTATCCACTTTGAAATAGTCTGCTTTGAGATGGCCTTTCCTTGTGATCCTGCGGCATATGCCACTAGTAATTGCTCTGTCTTTCTGAAAGCTTTGGTTCTGTTCAGATAGAAGCGCAGCTGTCTGTGTATGTCCAAAGAATGCAGAAATCTCTCCCCCTTATTCTGTGGGTTTGGATAAAAGGTAGGCAGATGAATAGTTTGGTTAAGGGCCACACTAGACACTACCTTAGGCACAAATGTCAGGTTTGTCCTCAGAGAAACCCTGTCTGGATAAAAAATTATAAAAGGTTCCACAGTCATGAGTGCCTGTATCTCGGAGACTCGTCTTGCAGAAGTTATTGCTAGGAGCAGAGCTGTTTTCCAAGATAAAAACTTTATATCAGCTGTAGCGGCTGGCTCAAAAGGAGGCAGGGTGAGTTTTTCCAAGACATAACTGAGGTCCCATGCAGATATTGGTGATCTCCTTGGAGGCCTTAAATTTTTGACCCCTCTGAGGTACTGCCTTAATAAAGGATGAGAAAAGATTGGTGGCTCTGTATTGTAATGAGACGAAATGGCAGAGGCATGAATTTTTATAGATGAAAAAAGGATAGACCTTTGTCCAGCATCTCAGTCAAGTATTGCAAAATCTGAGGAATATTTGGTACAACTGTGTCAATTCCTTGCGCCTGGTTCCAAGCACAGAATCTCTTCCATTTTCCAGCATAGGATTTTCTAGTACTAGGCCTCCAAAATGACATCCATCACCGCTTTAGTGAGAGGTGTGTTTTGTATGACTACATTATCCGCCATGCTGCCAGATTTAAGGTCTTGAGTTGGCTGTGCAGGATCTGATTGTTCTGCTGGGACAGTAGATGAGGCACTTGAGTAAGGTCCAGGCTGGGCATTGAGACAAGTTCCTTAGGATTGAATACCAGTACTGGCGTGGCCAGTCTGGGGCAATCAGTATCATTTTTGGCTTCTCCTGTCTGACCTTTAGGAGTACCTTGGGGAGGAGAGACAGAGGTGGAAAGGCATATACTGTTAAGTTTTTCCAGCTGAAAGATAGGGCATCCACTTTCCATGCTTGCCTGTGATAAGTTCCTGTGCAGAATCTCTTTAGTTGGCAGTTGTGAGGGGAGGCAAATAGATTTATGTCCGGACATCCCCATTTCCTTGTTACCATGCTGAAGACTTGTGGATCCAATTTCCACTCGTGGGGATCCATGAGGTTTCTGTTTAGTCTGCCAGAGTATTTATCTTTATCTGGAGCATTTCTCCCTGGGCCTCCGCTGAAAACAGGCTCTGTGGAACCTAGTCGGACTTTCCCGGTCAACAAATGATAAATAAAAAAAAAATAAATAAATAAAAATCTTTCCTGTCAGGAATTGTGCCTGCAGATGTACTTGGTAAGTCAATGCTGCGTCTCACAAAATCATGGCCAGTCTGCAAAGGGGGGTAAGAATGAGTGCCTCCCTGCTTGTTTATATACCACATGACCGTGGTATTGTCTGTTTTTATCAGTAGTTGTCCCGGATTTAGTAGGTCCTTGAAGGCTGTCAGGGCATTTTGAACGGCTAGCATCTCTTTTTGATTGATATGTAGATGCATTTGGTTTGCGGACCATGTGCCTTGAATACATCTTCCTGCCATGTGGGCTCTCCAGGCCTAATCCGAAGCATCCGTTGTTAATGTCTGTCTGGCCGGGGGTAGAGTGAATGGCTGTCCCTTGTTCTGGTGACAAGCCTTCGCCCACCATCGAAACTCCTGTTGCAGGCAGATAATGAGAGTAACTATTGTTTCCAGGCTGTGGCAATGTTGAGTCCAAACACTTTTTAGGTACCATGGAAGTTTCCTCATATGCAGTCTTGCATATGGGATTAGTAGAATGTAGGATGCCATAAAGCCCAAAGCCTGCAGAATTTTTCTTGTAGATAACTGGGCCTTTGTTGCCAACATTTTGAAACAGGTAGTCAGTTGCCTTTGTTTGTCTGACGTGAGATAAGCCATCTCGGCAGTTGTATGTAAGCTTGCACCCAGGGATATTATCTCTTGAGAGGGTACTAGTTTTGATTTCTGTTCGTTGACTGTGTACCCTAGGCATGGTAGTAATCTCTTTACAAACGCAAGATGCTGTAGTAGAATGTACTTGTTCTCTGCTTGAATGAGGCAGTAGTCTACGTAAGGATATATTTGTATTCCTCTTTGTCTGCAGAATGCAATTACTGGTGCCAGGCACTTTGTGACGACCCTGGGCACAGTAGATAAGCCAAAGGGCAGTGCAGAGAATTGGTAGTGCATTGAGCCAGCTTTGAATCTGCGGTATCTTCTGCATGTTTGTCTGATTGGGACATGCAGGTATGCCTCTTTTAGATCTAAAGTCACAAGCCAAGCCTTCTTGCCAAACATGGGCAGAAGCTGCTGTAAAGTCAACATTTTGAATTTTTTGAATTTTGGAATATCCAGATATGTGTTTAGAATAGATAGGTCCAGTATTGGTCTCCAGGCTTTGTCCTTTCTGGGTACCAAGAACAGTCTTGAATAGAATCCTTGTCCCTGCTCTTGCTCTGGTACTTGTTGAATGGCCCTCATGTCCATGAGGGATGAGACTTGTTTTTGTGCCTCTGCCCATTGATGTTTTGGCAGGTCTGGCCAGCTGTTTGCCCTTGGCAGGGTATGAAGTGAAACTTATAGCCTTGTGACACTATGTTTAAGACCCATTTGTCCTGGGTTATGATGTGCCAATTTTGAGAAAAAAAGTGCTAGCTTTCCCGCTAAAGGTGCTGCCAGAAGATAAGTGATTGGCGCAGGCAGGGGGAAGTCACTGGGACCGTTTCTTGTATGGCTGTGATATGTCTTCTCCACTTTTGGAGGTAGAAGTGACCCATTGTTTAGACCTGTACGAACCTTGGGGCTGGGATCTGCCCCTAGGGCGTCTGTATCTGCCCCTTTGTGGCCTGACACTGGAAAGGACCAATTCTCTGTAGGCCAGTGTCTGCTAAATCTTGGTGGCTGTACCTGTAAGAAATCCTTGACTGTTTGCATAGATTTAGCTTTGTCCTCCATTTTCTTTAACACCTCTTCTGCTTTAACAACAAACAAAGCATCATGCTGTAACGGAGCATCTAATAATTTTGCCTTAACATGATCAGGTAGATTTTGTTCCTTTAACCAAGCATGCCTCCTAATGACAGAACCCGTAACTGCGGCCCTGCAGGAGGCCTCCAGAGAATCAAAACCACATTGCAAAGTATGCTTTCCAACTTGTTCAGCTGCATGCAATAAATCCTGCATTTCTTTGTTTTCTGCACATTCAGAATTTATCAACATTTTCTGTTTAAGCAGTGACATAATATATTGCTGATATTTGAGCATATGAAACTGACAATTTAAAGCCCTTACAGCCAAAGTAGCAGAAGTGCAAATCTTTTTTCCCCATCTGTCCTGTGCCCTAGAATCCCTGTCAGAGGGAGTAGTTTTTTTTTTGCAGAGGAAGCCTTGACCCCTTTGGGACCCTGAGAGATAGTTTTGGGGTCAGCAGCAGGGTTTTTGAAAAGGAATTTATGAGAATCCGGAACCCTGTAGTATCTGTCCGGCTTAACAGGAGCTGGAGGTAAAGAGTCCGGAGTTAGACTGGACTCTGAAAATACATCATCTACAATGTCTAACACCGGTGGAATAAGCAAGGGGCCTGTGCTGAGGTAGTAAAAGGAAGTCTCTGAGCCTTTTCTTAGATTCTGAATAATTTTGGCTCTCCCAGTGGAAATTCTCCCTCATGGTATGCAGAGTTTCCCCAAAAGAATAATCCTCAGGAGGAGAGGCTGAAGGGATATTTTCTTCAGCATCAGAATCCTCATAGGGAGGAAGAGAGTATTCCTGATCAGAAGAAATGGAAACCTGATCTGAAGATTCATATTCTGTCTCACCCCTGAGGAAAGTAATTAGGTCTTCAGCCATTTTGCGCATCTGTTTTTTAGGCATGGAGGCCTGTCCATGGGGCTGTTGTACTTGTTTCTTTGTCTTTAGAGGTGCTTTAGTCTTTGCCTTTGAAGCAAAAGTCGTTTTAACATACAACTGTGCAGGCCTGAAAACACCCTCAGAAGCCGATGCCTGGTCAGCGGCTCCGGACCCATCTGAGGGAATAGTTTCCGAGGTTCCAATACCTTGAGTTTCCTGTGGCCTAGTCGACTCCATGTGGGAGTCGGAAGCGGCTCTAAAGTAGCGGGCGTCAGGGGCTGCGAAAGTGCCTCACTGAAAACCGGCGACTGGCTTAGAAGTAGTCTCGTCAGTTTTGGACCTCTGATGCCTGTCCTTTTCTTGTTCTTTGCGTTTCTTGTGAATTCCGGTAGTCGGATGGCTACCCGACGACATTGTATAGTTAAATCTTCTGCCAAAATAGTGAAATGCAAAATCGTACCGACGCTTAATAGTGCAAAACCGACAACTAGCAACGTCGTGGTTAGGGCCTGGGCAAGGAATACAGTAAGAAGTCCTTATGAGGTATTTGCTTCCCACAAGAAATACAATTATAAACTTTCTGACATCGGTCTGGAGCACGAAAAAAAGTTTCCCTACCAGGGTACTTAGCTTTTTAGTGAAGACTTCAGATCTGAAATTCGAACACGAAAATCTCATGCACTTTTGCGAACTGCTTTTGCTTCGGGCACCGCTCGGCAAGAAAGACTGAAGAAAATGGCGTCGGCTACATCTTTAATACCTCTGGTGCACTGACGTCAGGGAAGTGGCGACAGCAACCAACGCCGGACCTAGACTTTGGAATTCAGGCTGACTGAGGGTAGCCTGCCAGCAGGATAACCCAATTGTAATGACTGCAACAGTGAAACATGAAGAACATCAGTGGCAGACCACTTTGCAATTAAGCCATGACAAAGGACAGATTATTATCCCAGGGATAAAAATTCAAAGGGGAATATTCTGGGGGGTCTGTCACCTTTGCTATTCTGCCTTCCCATTAATCCATTAAGCTGTTTACTTAACAGCTTAGGCCATGGCAACAATTTGGCTCCTGGAAAACAACAAAGTCTAATTACTTCATATCTATCTTCTCTGTCGTGGATTTAAAACTGTATAGCTCATCATATGAGGAACTGAAAGCAAAACTGTAAGTTGTCAAAACTTTTTCAGATGATATTGGAATATAATTTGGTCTTGATAAATGTGCAAAAGCAACCTTTAAAAAAGGAAAACTGCAGCAATAAGAAAACATCAGTTTGGGAAAAGAATGTGATATACAAGAACGCAAGAGGGAGTGTATACATACTTGGGACTTGAAGGATCAGCAATAAAACATGAACAAATGTGAATAAAACTCAGTAAGGAGTACTTTAGAAGACTTGAATTAATCCTGAAAAAGTACAGTTGTGTACCTACCATAAATGTAGATGTTAAGAGTGTATTCACTGTTGCAGTCATTACACTTGGGTTATCCAGCTGGCAGGCTATCTGCAGTCGGCCAGAGTTCCAAAGTCTAGGTCAGGCGTCGGTTGCTGTTGCCTCTTCCCTGACATCAGTGCGCCAGGGGTATAAAAGATGCAACTGACGCCATTTTCTTCCGTTTTTCTTGCCCCAGATGTCAGTTGCCCCCAAATTGGTAGGCTGAAAATTATGCCAATAAGTATGCATGCACAAAAATAAACATGTCCTTCATCTATAAGCAAATACACCACATAGGTTGTATAGGATAGAGAAGTACAGATAAGTCCCAGCAAAGAAAGGGGGGTGGTGGGTGGGTAACCTGGACTGCAACAGTGAATACACTCAAACATCTACATTTATGGTAGGTACACAACCATCCTATGTTCATCGTGTTTCACTGTTGCAGTCATTACACTTGGGTTGAATCCCAAAGCTGAGGTTGGGTGGTTGGTCCTAAATAGGATTAGGAGAGGCTACCAGGCCCTGCAGAACTGCAGTGGCAAAGCCTGCTCTGTATTTAGAGTAGAGAGGTAAGTGGTAGTGCTTAGTGAAAGTGTGCACTGAACTCCAGGTCGCAGCCTCTAAAATGTCTTTGGTTGGTACTCCTCTGAGAAAGGCTGCTGCTCTGGTAGAATGTGGCCTAATGCCCTTAGGCACTGATTTGCCATGTTGTGCATAGCAGAAGCGAATGCAGTGTCCTATCCATTTTGAAATAGTCTGCTTTGAGATAGGCTTTCCTTGTGATCCTGCAGCATAAGCTACAAACAGTTGCTCAGTTTTTCTGAAATCTTTTGTTTTGTCCAAGTAGAATCGTAGCTGTGTATGTCCAAAGCGTGCAGAAGTCTCTCCCCTTTACTCTGGGGATTTGGATAGAAAGTTGGCAAATGAATGGTTTGGTTAAGAGCCACACTGGAAACCACCTTTGGCATAAATGTTGGGTTTGTCCTTAGAGAGACCCTTTCCTGGTGAAAAATGATGAAAGGTTCCACTGCCATTAACCCCTGTAACTCTGAGACTCTTCTTGCTGAAGTTATTGCTAGGAGCAGAGCAGTTTTCCATGATAAGAATTTTATATCAGCTGTGTTGGCTGGCTCAAAAGGAAAAAGTGTGAGCTTTTCTAAAACAAAAATGAGGTCCCAAGTAGGTATCGGTGCTCTCCTTGGGGGTCTTATGTTTTTTGCCCCTCTGAGGTACTGTCTTAGTAGTGGATGTGAAAAAATAGGAGGTTCCGTATTGTAATGAGCTGAAATGGCAGCGGCATGGATATCAATAGATGAGAAGGATAGGCCTTTGTCCAGCATCTCAGTTAGGTATTGTAAAATCTGAGGAATATTTGGAACAAGTGGTTCGAGTCCTTGTGCCTGGTTCCAAGCACAGAATCTCTTCCATTTTTCTGCATAAGATTTCCTAGTGCTGGGCTTCCTGGCTTATAAAATGACATCCATAACAGCGTTAGAGAGAGGTGTGGTCTGAGTGGCTATATTATCTGCCGTGCAGCCAGATTTATGGTTCTGAGTTGGCTGTGCAGAATCTGATTGTTTTGCTGAGTCAGAAGATGAGGAATTTGAGGTAAAGGCCAGGCTGGGGCTTGAGACAAGCTCTTTAGGATTGGGTACCAGTGCTGGCGTGGCCAGTCTGGGGCAATTAGGATAATTTTTGGCTTCTCTTGTCTGACTTAGGAGCACCTTGGGAAGAAGAGGCAGAGGAGGGAAGGCATAAACTGTCAGGGTTTTCCAGCTGAAAGACAGAGCATCCACTTTCCATGCTTGTGAGCGATATGTTCTTGTGCAGAATTTCTGTAGTTGGTAGTTGTGAGGGGAGGCAAAAAGATCTATGTCTGGGCGTCCCCATTTCCTTGCTATCATGCTGAAGACCTGTGGATTTAGTTTCCATTCGTGAGGATCCATGAGATTTCTGCTTAGTTCGTCTGTAAGTGTATTTTCCATTCCTGGCAGGAATTCTGCCTGCAGATGTACTTGGTAGGTCAGTGCTGTGTTCCACAAAGTCATGGCTTGCCTGCAGAGGGGGTAGGAATGTGTGCCCCTTGCTTGTTTATGTACCACATAAAGTACAGTTTTATACCTACCATAAATGTAGATATTCAAGTGTTCACACTACTGCAGTCATTACACTTGGGTTATCCTCCCGTCAGGCGGTCCTGCAGTTAGCCAGAGTTCCAAAGTCTTGGTCCGGCGTCGGTTGCCGTCGCTTCTTCCCTGACGTCAGTGCGCCAGGGGTATACAAGATGCATCCAACACCATTTTCTTCAGTTTTTCTTGCCCCAGATGTCAGGTGCCCCCAAGTAGGTAGGCAATACATATTGCCAATAAAAAATATACATATAAAATAAAAACAATACCTTCAGTTACAAGCAAATACACCACAAAGGTTGTATAGGATAGAAAGGTATAAATAAGTCCAGCTAGTTCAGAGGGGATGGAGGGAGGGTAACCTGGACTGCAGCAGTGTGAACACTCGAACATCTACATTTATGGTATGTACAAAACTGTACTATGTTCATCGTGTTACACTGCTGCAGTCATTACACTTGGGTAGAATCCCAAAGCTAAGGTTGGGTGGCTGGTTTATAAAGAGTTAGGATTGGCTATGAGGCCCTGCAGAACTGCAGTGGCAAATCCTGCTCTGGATTTAGAGTAGAGAGGCAAGTGGTAATGCTTGGTAAAGGTGTGCACTGAACTCCAAGTTGCAGCCTCCAAAATTTCCTTGGTAGGTACTCCTCTGAGAAAGGCTGTTGATGTGGCTGTTGCCCTGGTGGAAGGTGGCCTAATGTTATTAGTTACTGATTTTCCATGCTGTGTGTAGCAGTAACGAATACAGTGTCCTATCCATTTGGATATATAGTCTGCTTTGAGATAGCCTTGCCCTGTGATCCTGCAGCATATGCTACAAACAGTTGCTCGGTTTTCCTGAAAGCGTAGCTCGGTTTTCCTGAAAGCTTTTGTGTTGTCCAAGTAGAAGCGTAGCTGCCTGTGTATGTCCAAAGAGTGCAGAAGTTTCTCCCCTTTATTCTGGGGGTTTGGATAAAAAGTTGGTAAATGGATGGTTTGGTTAAGAGCCACACTAGGTACCACCTTTGTCATAAAGGAAGGGTTTGTCCTTAAAGAAACCCTGTCCTGATGGAAAATTATAAAAGGTTCCACTGCCATTAATGCCTGTAGCTCTAAGACTCTTCGTGCTGAAGTTACTGCCAGGAGCAGAGCTGTTTTCCATGATAAAAATTTTAGATCGGCTGTATTGGCTGGCTCAAAAGGTGGCAGGGTCAGTTTTTCCAAAACGAAATTGAGATACCAAGTTGGTGTTGGTGCTCTCCGTGGCAGTCTTATGTTTTTAGCCCCTCTGAGGTACTGCTTTAGCAAGGGATGAGAGAATAAAGGAGGATCCATGCTGTAATGTGCTGAAATGGCAGAGGCGTGGATCTTGATTGATGAGAAGGATAGGCCTTTGTCCAGCATCTCAGTTAAGTATTGTAAAATCTGAGGAATGTTTGGGACAAGAGGGTCAAGGCTTTGAGCCTGGTTCCAGGCGCAGAATCTCTTCCATTTTTCTGAGTAAGCTTTCCTGGTGCTAGGCCTCCTGGCCTCCAAAATGACATCCATCACAGCTTTAGAGATAGGTGTTGCCTGTTTGACTAATGAATCTGCCATGCAGCCAGGTTTAGGGTTTTGAGCTGACCGTGCAGGATCTGATTGTTTTGCTGAGTCAGAAGGTGTGGAATTTGAGGCAAAATCCATGGTGGGCCTTGAGCTAAGTTCTTTAAGATTGGGTACCAGTGCTGGCGTGGCCAGTCTGGAGCAATCAGGATAATCTGTGTTTTTTCTTGTCTGGCGTTTAGGAGTACCTTTGAAAGGAAAGGCAGTGGTGGGAAGGCATAAACTTTTAGGCTTTTCCAGCTGAACGAGACAGCATCCGCTTTCCATGCTTGTGTGTGATAAGTCCTTGTGCAGAATTTTTGTAGTTGGCAATTCAGTGGGGAGGCAAAAAGATCTATGTCTGGGCATCCCCATTTTTGCGTTACCATGCTGAAGATTTGTGGATTCAATTTCCATTCGTGAGGGTCCATGATATTTCTGCTTAGATCGTCTGCCAGAGTATTTTTCTTTCATGGCAGGAACTGTGCTTGCAGATGAACTTGATACGATAGAGCTGTATTCCACAAGGTCATGGCTTGCCTGCATAGGGGATAAGAATGAGTGACCCCTTGCTTGTTTATGTACCACATTACTGTGGTGCTGTCTGTCTTTAATAATAATTGTCCTGGATGCAGAAGGTCCTTGAAAGCTGTTAGGGCATTTTTAACAGCCAACATCTCTTTTTGATTGATGTGAAGATGCATCTGGTCTGTGGTCCACTTGCCCTGAATACATTTTCCTGCCATGTGTGCTCCCCAGGCGTAATCCGAAGCATCTGTTGTTAGAGTCTGCCTGGCTGTGGGTAGGGTAAAAGGCTGACCCTTGTTTAGGTGACATGCCTGTGCCCACCATGGAAACTCCTGTTGTAGGCAGGGAATCATTGGTATTACTGCTTCTAAACTGTGGGAGTGTAGAGTCCAAACACTTTTTAGGTACCATTGTAATTTCCTCATATGCAGTCTGGCATATGGTATTAGTAGTATGCAGGATGCCATGAATCCCAGGGCCTGCAGAATTTTTCTTGCAGGGAGATGGGACTTTTTTGCCAGTAATTGAAAATATTGAGTTAGTTGAACTTGTTTGTCTGGCGTGAGAAAAGCCATCTGGGCCGTTGTATTTAAGCTGGCACCCATGAATGTAATCTGTTGTGAGGGCACTAGTTTTGACTTCTTTTCGTTTACTGTGTACCCTAGAGAAATTTGCAACTTTTTTACAAACGCCAGATGCTGTAGAAGAACGTCCTTTGTCTGCTTGAATGAGGCAGTCATCCAGGTATGGATATATTTTAATTCCTTTTTGTCTGCAAAATGCAATTACTGGTGCCAGCCACGTTGTAAAGACCCTGGGCGCAGTAGATAAGCCAAAAGGCAGTGCAGAGAACTGGTAGTGCATTGTACCAGCTTTGAATCCGAGGTATCTTCTGCAATTTTGTCTGATAGGGACATGCAGGTATGCCTCTGAGGTCCAGAGTAACAAGCCAAGCCTTCTTGCCCAGCATGGGTAGAAGCTGCTGTAATGTCAACATTTTGAATTTCGGAATATCCAGGTAAGTATTTAGAATTGAAAGGTCTAGTATGGGCCTCCAGGCCTTGTCCTTTCTGGGGACCATGAAGAGTCTTGAGTAAAATCCTTGTCCTTGTTCCTGTTGTGGTACTTTTGAATAGCTCTCATGTCCATGAGGGCTGAAATTTGTTTTTGTGCCTCTGCCCATTGATTTTGTGTCAGGTCTGGCATTCCTTTTAGCCTTGGTAAAGTATGAAAGTGGAACCTGTAACCTTGAGACACAATATTCAGAACCCATTTGTCTTGGGTGATTGCCAGTTTTATGAAAAAAGTGCTAGTTTTCCCCCTAAGGGGGCTGCCAATAGGGAAGTGCTTGGCGTACGAAGGGGGAAGTCATTGGGACTGTTTCCTGTAAGGTTGAGAGTTGTCCTCACCTCCTTTTGGGGTTGAGGTGCCCCACCGCCGTTGTCCGTTAGAGCCTTGGGGTTGAGATCTGCCTCTCTGTGGCCTGACACTGGAAAGGACCAATTCTTTGTTGGCCAATTTCTGCTAAATCGAGGTGGCTGTACCTGTAAGAAATCCTTGACTGTTTGCATAGATTTAGCTTTATCCTCCATTTTCTTTAACACCTCTTCTGCCTTAACACCAAACAAGGTATCATTGCTGTAAAGGAGCATCCAATAATTTTGCCTCAACATGATCAGGTAAACTCTGTTATTTTAACCAAGCATGTCTTCGAATATGCGGCTCTACAAGAGGCCTCTAAAGAATCAAAACCACACTGCAGAGTATGTTTTCCCACCTGTTCAACTGCATGCAATAAATCCTGCATTTCTTTACAGTTAGGAGCTTCTGAGCTTGCAAGCATTTTCTGTTTTAACTGAGCCATTAAATATGGTTGGTACTTAAGCATGTGAAACTGGCAATTTAAAGCCCTCACTGCTAAACTTTCTTCCCCCATCTATCCAAAGCTCTGGAATCTCTGTCAGAGGGTACTGGATTTTTTGCAATGGAAGCCTTAACCCCTTTTGGACCCTGGGAAAGTTTCTGGATCAGCAGAAGGGTTTTTATAAAGGAACTTGAGAGTCAGGGACTCTATAATACCTATCTGGCTTGGCTGGTGCAGGGGGCAAAGAATCAGGAGATAAGCTGGATTCAGAGAACACATCATCCACAATATCTAGCACAGGCGGAATAGCCAGGGGCCTGTGCTGAGGCAATAAAAGGAAATCCCGGAGCCTTTTCTTGGATTCTGAATAATCCTGACTTTCCCAATAGAAATGCTCCCTCATGGTATGTAAAGTTTCCCCAAAAGAATAATCCTCAGGAGGAGAGGCTGAAGGGATAGATTCTTCAGCATTAGAGTCCTCATAGGGGGGTAGAGAGTATCCCTGGTCTGAAGAAGAATCAGAGGAAATGGAAACATGATCAGAGGAATCGTAGTCTGTATCCTGCCTAGCCCTTTTCTCAGGCGGGGGATGGGAACCCCTGATTAGAGTAATGAGGTCTTCAGCCATTTTAAGCATCTGTTTCTTAGGCATGGAAGACTGTCCAGGAGAATGCTGTACTTGCTTCTTTGTCTTTAATGGTACTTTTGTCTTTGCTTTAATGGTAAGTTGTGAAGGTCTGTAAGCACCCTCAGAAGCCGATGCCTGCTCAGCGGCTCCGGACCCATCTGAGGGACTAGTTTCCGTAGGCCCAATACCTTGAGTTTCCAGAGGCCTAGTTGTCTCCACGTGGGAGTCGGAGGCGGCCTGTGGCTCTGAGGCAGCGGGTGTCAGGGGCTGCGAAAGCGCCTCACTGAGAACCGGCGACTGGCCTAGAAGAGGTTTCGTCGTCGGTTTTGGACCTCGGATGCCTGTCGTTATCCTTGTCTTTGTGTTTTTTCAGAATTGTGGTCGTCGGTTGATCCGACGGCATAGTATAATTGAACCTTCGGCCAAAGTAGTGCAAAGCAAAATCAAAACGTCTTTTTATAGTGCGTTTGTTAAATCTAGCACAAAACCGACAACTAGTGACGTCGTGATCAGGGCCTAGGCATGGAATACAGTAAGAGTGGAAGTCCTTATGAGGTATTTGCTTCCCACAAGAAATACAATTAACTTTTTCTGACATCGGTCTGAGGCAAGAAAAAAAAGTTAGCTTTATTGAAGACTTCGGATCTGAAATTCCACTTTGAAAATCTCAGGAGTCGGCTGACCGGCACTTGAGCACTGCTTCTGCTTCGGGCACTGCGCAGCAAGAAAGACTGAAGAAAATGGCGTCGGATGCATCTTACATACCCCTGGCGCACGGACGTCAGGGAAGAAGCGACAGCAACCGATGCCTGACCAAGACTTTGGAACTCTGGCCGACTGCGGGTCTGCCTGACGGCAGGATAACCCAAGTGTAATGACTGCAGCAGTGCAACACTATGAACATCTGTGGTATTGTCCGTCTTTAGTAATAGTTGTCCTGGATGTAGTAGATCCTTGAAGGCTGTCAGGGCATTCTGTACAGCTAGCATCTCTTTTTGATTGATGTGAAGATGCATTTGTTCCTTGGGCCACGTGCCCTGAATACATTTTCTGCCATGTGTGCCCCCCAGGCATAATCCGATGCATCCATTGTTATTGTGTGCCTGGCTGTGGGTAAGGTGAAAGGCTGTCCCTTGTTGTGGTGACAGGCCCGGGACCACCATCGAAACTCCTGTTGTAGGCAGGGAATTGGAGTTAATATTGTTTCCAGGCTGTGGCAATGTTGAGTCCAAACACTTTTTAGATACCATTGTATTTTCCTCGTATGCAGTCTTGCATATGAAATTAGTAGAATGCAGGATGCCATGAAGCCCAGGGCCTGCAGAATTTTTCTTGCAGGGAGCTGGGTCTTTGTTGCCATCATTTGAAAGTAATGTCAGTTGCCTTTGCTTGTCTGGCGTGAGATAAGCCATCTGGGCAGTTGTATTCAAGCTTGCACCCAGGAATATTATCTCTTGAGAGGGCACTAGTTTTGATTTCTTTACGTTTACTGTGTACCCTAGGCAAAGTAGTACTCTTTTCACATACGCCAGATGTTTTAGTAGAATGTCCTTGCTCTCTGAATTGAATAAGGCAGTCGTCCAAGTAGGGATATATTTGAATTCCTCTTTGTCTGCAATATGCAATTACTGGTGCCACGCATTTTGTGAAGACCCTGGGCGCAGTAGATAAGCCAAAGGGCAGTGCAGAGAACTGGTAATGCATTGAGCCAGCTATGAATCTGAGGTATCTTCTGCAAGATTGTCTGATTGGGACATGCAGGTATGCCTCCTTGAGGTCCAAAGTAACTAGCCAAGCCTTCTTGCCCAACATGGGTAGAAGTTGCTGCAGTGTTAACATTTTGAATTTTGGAACATCCAGGAAAGTATTTAGGATTGACAAGTCCAGTACTGGTCTCCAGGCTTTGTCCTTTCTGGGTACTAGGAAAAGTCTTGAGTAAAATCCTTGTCCCTGTTCTTGCTGTGGTACACTTTGAATAGCTCCCATGTCCATGAGAGCAGCAATTTGTTTTTGTGCCTCTGCCCACTGGTTTTGTGGCAGGTCCGGCATACCTTTTGATTTTGGAAGGGTGTGAAAGCGGAACCTGTAACCCTGAGAAACAATATTCAGTACCCATTTGTCCTGGGTGATTATGTGAGAAAAGTGCTAGCTTTCCCCCTAAGGGTGCTGCCAAAAGGTAAGTGCTTGGCATTTGTAGAGGGAAGTCATTGGGACTGTTTCCTATAAGGTTGTGATTTGTCTTCTACTCCTTTGGGGGCTGAAGCACCCCATTGTTTAGGTCTGTAGGAGCCTTGGGGCCGAGATCTGCCTCTTGGGTGTCTGTATCTGCCACTTTGTGGCCTGTCTGACACCGGAAAGGACCAATTTTTTTGAAGGCCAGTTTCTGCTAAACCTAGGTGGTTGTACCTGTAAGAAATCCTTTTACTGTCTGCATTGATTTTGCTTTATCCTCCATTTCTTTAACATCTCTTCTGCCTTAACACCAAACAAAAGTATCATTCTGTAGTGGAGCATCCAATAATTTCACTTTAACATGTTCAGGTAAACTTTGTTCTTTCAACCAAGCATGCCTTCGAATGACTGAGCCTGTAGCTGCGGCTCTACAAGAAGCCTCTAATGAATCAAAACAACACTGCAGAGTATGCTTTCCCACTTGTTCAGCTGCATGGAATAAATCCTGCATTTCCTTAATGTCAGTACTTTGAGTTTGTAAGCATTTTCTGTTTTAACAAAAACATGAGGTACTGTTGATATTTAAGCATGTGAAACATTTAGTTATGTACTCACCATAACGATAGATGTATGTGGTCCATCTCGCCTACATTCATTACTGACGGGCTCGGAGCAGAGAATCGGCTCCGACTCGGCCGCTATAACTAGCACAAAGTCTCTAATTGGCTGGGCTAAGCCTATATCCCAGGATGCACCATTCCCAAACCCCCAGATCTTGTTTGCCACAAAAAACATAATTTCACATGCATAACCCCACCGAACAACACGGCAAGAAGAGAGAAAAAATAATATCCTCAGAAGGGTCTAAGAATATAATTTCCTCCAAGTCCACCAGGAAGGGGGAAGAATGTAGGCGAGATGGACCACACACATCTATCGTTATGGTCAGTACATAACTAAATGATGTAATGTGGTCCTATCTCGCCTACATTCATTACTGACGGGACAGGGTCCCTAGCACCTAAATCCTGGGAGGCTCATGAGAAAACACTCCTGAGCACCGTGGAACCAAAGGAAGCCCGGCCTCTAGAAGCCACGTCCAACTTATGAGAAATAAAGGTATGTGGAGAAGTCCAGGTGGCTGCCGCACAGATTTCATCCAAAGAGAGCCTAGCATGAAAAGCCAGTGAGGTAGCCATAGCCCTGGTAGAATGCGCCTTAACTGGGAAAGGTAGATCTTTACCCGCCAATGTGTAAATAAATGAGATACAGTCCTTAATCCACCTTGCAATAGTGCCTTTGGTCACAGGGCTACCATTCTTATTGTCTGAAAAGGACACAAACAACTGATCTGATTTCCTCTCTTGTTTTGTCCTGTGCAAGTAAAACCTCAGTTGTCTATGTACATCCAATTGGTGAAATTTGAATTCTGCCCTGTTTGAAAAGCTTGGGAAAAACACCAGTAACGCAATGGATTGGTGAAGACAGAAGGTAGAAGAAACCTTAGGAAGAAAGGAAGGGTTGAGTCTCAAGGATACTCTATCCTTATGAAAAATAAAATAAGGAGGTTTGACAGAAAGGGCTTGAAGCTCTGATGCTCTTTTGGCTGAAGTAATGGCCACCAGAAAGGCTGTCTTCCAAGACAAATATTTTAATTCACAAGTGGCTGCAGGCTCAAAGGGAGAAGAAGTTATGGCTCTAAGCACTAAGTTAGAATCCCATGGCAAGACTGGCTGAGAAACTGGGGGACGAAGTAACCAGGCTCCTTTTAGGAAGGCTTTACACAGTTTATGGGCCATGAGGGAAGGCTCACATGAAACGTAAAAATTAGAAATAGCCGCCAGCTGAACCTTAATAGTGGAGGCAGCGGAACCTTGTCTGAAGAGAGTAGCTAAAAAATCCAAAACTGCCGTCACAAAGGCTGTGAAGGGATCTAGGTTATGCGACTGGGCCCAGATAGCAAATCTTTTCCATTTACTGGAATATAGCTTCTTAGTGGATGGCTTGTGGGAAGAAGATAGGATATGTACCACTTCCGGTGCCAAGGAAAGCTGTCTGACTAAGGACGGAAGTGGAGAAGTCAGGCAAGTGAGCTTGAGGGTTCTCAGGGATGGGTGGAACTGCCCTGACAGACGAGTCAATAGGTCTGGAACTGGGTCCAGAATCCAAGGACCGTCCATAGTATATCTCCGGAGAAAGGGGAACCAAACTCGACGGGGCCAGTGTGGTGCGATCAAGATCATTTTGCTTCCCAAGGAAGTTGCCTTCTGAATCACTCTTGGCAGCAGAGGAAACTGAGGGAAGGTGTAGAGCAGACCGGGGGGCCAATCGTGGACTAGAGCGTGCCTGGGTGACTCCCCCTGAGGGGGGATCAGAGTGAAGTAAATGCTGGACTTGGCATTGAGGGGACTGGCAAATAGATCACAGCAAGGAAGCCCCCCACCTGGAGAAGATCTGAGCAGCAACTCGATCGTTCAGGGACCACTCGTGAGGCATCAGAATAGCTCTGCTTAGCCTGTCTATCACATTTGACTTCCCCGGAATGTGCGTTGCCACTAGAAAAGGTTGGGAAGACACCGCCCAATTCCACACTCTCATGGCCTCTCTGCAAAGGGGATAGGACTTGGTTACCCCGTTTGTTCAGGTACCACACGACTGACATGTTGTCGGAAAGAATTGAGATAGTCCCCTTGGGAAGAGAAAGTACAGTTTTGTACCTACCATAAATGTAGATGTTCGAGGATTCCATTGCTGCAGTCCTGACTATTGGGTATAGTCCGCGTCCAGTCGGCCCGAATACCAGAGTATAAGGCTGACGTCGGTCATGGCGCCTTAGACTGACGTCAGTACGTCAGGGTACTAATGCGCATGACCGACGTCATATCCTCAGTCTTTTCTTGCCCCAGATGTCAGAAGACCCTAAAAAGACAAGTCCCAGAAAACCTGCACCCAAAAACATGTACAATATATACAACAATATATACAAAAACATAAGCATGTAAACTCACCTACACAACCACCCCTAAAATCAGAGGGGAAGGAGGGAGGGTAAATTGGACTGCAGCAATGGAATCCTCGAACATCTACATTTATGGTAGGTACAAAACTGTACTATGTTCTTCGTCTTCCATTGCTGCAGTCCTGACTATTGGGTAGAATCCCAAAGCAGAGGTAAGGGAGGCTGGCAATTTATAAAGAAGTAGGAGCTGACAACATGCCTTGCAAAACAGCTGTGGCAAAACCAGCCCTAGACTTAGAGTAGATAGGAAGGTGATAATGCTTAGAGAAAGTATGCACTGAACTCCAAGTAGCTGCTTCCAAAATATCCTTAGTTGCCACCCCTTAGAAATGCTGTTGAAGTGGCAGTAGCCCTAGTGGAATGAGGCCTAATCCCAGATGGAATCTCCTTGCCATGATGGGAATAACAAAATGCAATGCAAAAGCCAATCCACCTGGAAATAGTTTGTTTTGACACAGGCTTGCCCTGTGAACTCAAAGCAAAAGAAACAAACAACTGCTGAGACTGCCTAAAATCCTTAGTCCTGCTTAAATAATATCGTAACTGCCTGTGTACATCTAAAGTGTGCAAAATCTTTTCCCCTTTATTTTGGGGTCTGCATAAAAAGTAGGCAAATGAATAGTTTGGTTTAAAGCCACACTAGAAACCACCTTAGGCATAAAGGATGGATTAGTACGTAATGATACCCTATCCTTATGGAAAATCAAAAGGGCTCAACTGCCATAAGGGCCTGCAACTCAGACACCCTTCTTGCAGAAGTAATAGCCAACAGAAAAGCAGTCTTCCATGACAAGTATTTCAATTCAGCAGTAGCCACAGGCTCAAAAGGTTGTAGAGTAAGTTTTTCCAACACAAAATTGAGATCCCAAGCAGGAGTAGGAGCTCTACGTGGGGTCTTATATTCTTTGCCCCTCTAAGAAACTGCTTGAACAAAGGATGCGAAAACAAAGGTGGGTCACAATCATAGTGAGCTGAAATTGCTGCAGCATGAATCTTAATGGAAGAGAAGGACAACCCTTTGTCCAATAACTCAGTAAGATATTGAAGAGCCACACTCAAATTAGGCTCAGAAATCTCCAAATTCTTTGCTGTACTCCAAAATAAAAATCTCTTCCATTTTTCTGCGTACACCTTCCTTGTACTAGGTCTTCTAGCTTCCATAATCACATTTAAAACTTGTTGAGGAAGTTGAGACCTACTGTGTTTCAACAGAGAATATGCCAGGCTGTTAGATGAAGAGAGTGAAGCTTGACATTGAGCAGATGACCTTCCTTCTGAGATAACAGATGAGGAATCAGAGGTAAAGGCCATGGAGGCTTCTTTACTAGACTCCGTAGTAGTGGATACCAGTGTTGCCGAGGCCAATCTGGAGCTATCAAAATCATCCTTGGCCTGTCTTGTCTGACCTTTAATAGTACCTTTGGAAGAAGAGGCAGAGGTGGAAAGGCATAGACATGAAGGTTTTTCCAACTGAAAGACAGAGCATCCACTTTCCAAGCTGTGTGATGAAACCCCTTTGTGCAATACTTTGGCAGCTGGTGGTTTAGTGGAGAAGCGAACAGATCTATGTCTGGAGTTCCCCATGACACTGTCAATTTCTGAAATACATGAAGATCCAGTTTCCACTCGTGGGGATCCATGATTTGTCTGCTTAACACATCTGCTAAGGAGTTCTGTGCTCCTGGCAGAAACCTTGCCTGAAGAGTTAGTTGCAAGCTTAACGCAGTCTCCCATAAAATCATTGCCTGCCTGCATAGAGGATAAGAATGTGTTCCCCTTGCTTGTTGATGTACCACATGACAGTTGTGTTGTCTGTTAGAATCAACACCTGCCCTGGAAGAAGTAACTCCTTGAAAGCCATTAATGCAAACTGGACTGCTAACATCTCCTTCATGTTGATATGTAGATGCTGTAGTCTGGCCGGCCACTTGTCCTGTATCCACTTTCCATTTAGATGAGCTCCCAAGCAATGTCCGAGGCATCTGTCGTTAAAATCTGACTGCCTCTGGCCGGGTCACAGAGAGTCCCTTGTTTAGGTGACATTCCTGAGCCCACCACAAGAATTCTTTTTTGAAGGCAAGGTATTATATGAATGACAGTGTCCAAATCCTGGCAGTGCTGTGTCCATACATTTTGAGATACCATTGCAGCTTCCTCATATGCAGTTTGGCATTGGGAAGCACCAGAATACAAGATGCCATGAACCCTAATGCTTGAAGGACTGTCCTTGCAGTCAGCACGGACTGATGAGATAGTTGATGGAAGTAAAGTGACAGACTCTTTTGTTTGTCCGGGGTTAAAAAGGCCATCTGGGCTGCTGTATTCAGTCTCACACCCAGAAAGCACATGTCTTGAGAGGGTACTAGACTGGACTTTATTTCGTTCACAGAATACCCTAGGCATCTTAGCACTGCTATGACATATTCCAGATGCTGTAGAAGGTCTTCCTTTTCTTGAGCCAGAATCAGGCAGTCGTCCAAGTAAGGATAGATTTGAATTCCTTGAAGCCTGAAGTAAGCTATCACTGGAGCCAGAACCTTTGTAAATACTCTGGGCGCAGTAGATAAGCCAAAGGGCAATGCAGAGAACTGATAATGAAAATCTCCAGTTCGAAACCGTAGATACTTCCTGCAACCTAGCCTTATAGGCACATGAAGGTAAGCTTCCTTGAGATCTAAAGTTACCATCCAGTGATCTTTGCCCAGTAGAGGTAAAAGCTGTTGTAACGTCAACATCTTGAACTTGGGAATGTCCAGATAAGTGTTGAGGATAGATAAATCCAAAATTGGTCTCCACGTGTTCCCCTTCTTTGGTACTAGGAACAGGCGAGAATAAAAACCTAGGCCCCTTTCTGATACAGGGACTGGCTGAATGGCCCCCATCTGGAGTAACTGAGAAACTTGCTTGTGAGCCTCTTTTCTTTGTGGAGGAGGAACGTCTGGCATGCCTTTGAAAGGGGCATTGTGTGGAAATAAAATCTGTAACCGTGATGAATGATATCCAACACCCATCTGTCTTGAGTAATCAAATCCCAATTTTCTTTGAAAAGAGACAGTCTTCCTCCCAAAGGAGCTGCCAGACGAGAGTCCCTGGCAGCTGAAAAGGCAGGTAATTGGGTCTGTTTACGAAAGGACTGTCCCCTGCCCTCACCAGAAGTGTGCGCAGGTGAAAACCTTGATCTAGACCTAAAGAACCTTGAGCCCTGCCCCTACCACGTCTAGACCTACCCCTAGACTGGGAATCATAAGCAGGATATGTCCACCCCTTAGCAGGCCAATTTCTACTAAACTTGGAGGCTGCACCTGCAAAAAATCTTTAACAGTCTGCATAGACTTAGCTTTGTCCTCCATTTTCTTTAAAACTGCTTCCACAGGCGATCCAAACAACACATCAGACTGTAAAGGAGCATCCAAAATCCTTGTCTTAACATGCTCAGCCAAATTCTGATCCTTCAACCAGGCATGCCTGCGAAGAACAGAACTAGTAGCAGCCACCCTCGAGGAGGCCTGTACAGCATCAAAACCACACTGCAAAGAATGCTTACCCACTTGTTCAGACACATGAACCAAATCCAGCAACTCTTTACACTCAATACCTTCCGCCAAAGCATCCACCTTAGATTTCAATTGTGAAAGGAGATAATTTTGATATTTTAGCATGTGAAACTGACAATTCAACGCCCTCATGGCTAGAGTGGAAGAAGTATACATTTTCTTTCCCCACCTATCCAAAGCCCTTGCCTCTTTATCAGAGGGTACAGGATTTTTAACCACAGAAGCTTTAACACCTTTAGGCCCCTGAGAAACAGTTTCTGGGTCCGCCCTAGGACTCTTAAACAAATACTTATGAGCTTGGGCACCCTATAATACCTATCAGGCTTAACAGGAGCAGGAGGTAAGGAGTCAGGATTCAGGAAGCCTCTGCAAAACCATCCTCCACCACATTCAACACAGGAGGAATAGCTAAGGGCCTATGCTGGGGTAAAAACAAAAATTCCCTAAGCCTTTTCCTGGAATCAGAGTAATCCTGGCCTTCCCATTTAAAGTGCTCCCTCATGGAGTGTAGAGTCTCTGAAAATGAGAAATCCTCAGGAGGAGAAGCTGTAGGAGTGGAATCATCCACATCCGAATCAGAATAAGTAGGATACTCCTGTAAGTCTTCCACAGAAGACTCTGAAGCCTGTGAACACTGTTCAAAACTATCAAACTCCTGTTCCACCCTAGGCCTCTTATCAGGCGGGGGCATAGAACCTCTAATCATAGTAATCAAATCTTCTGCCATTTTAAGCATATGTTTCTTAGGAACAGAGCCGAAATGCTAGGAGAAGCCCCACAGAAGCTGAACTTGGCCTACCTCTAAAAGAAGCTTTGGCAACAGAAGGAGAGGCCCTAACTACCTTGGGAAGAGAGGGAAGAACAGTTACCTGAGAAGGCCCCTCAGCCTGGCCTACCTCCTGAGAGGGCACATCTTGTAACAGTAAAGTTTCTGCCTGAGACTCCATGGAAACTCCTGGCAAAACCTCTGGCTCCACTGAGCCTTCTAAAGAACCGGCGTCCGGGACTGCGGTTCATCAACCCTAGGCTTCACTGTTTTGTCCTTGCGCTTCTTGGATGAAGCGGGCGTCGGAGCATCCGACGGCATATTATAATTGCAACGCTTCCCAAACACTAACCTGGCACAATCTAGCCTCCTCTTAATAGTGCGTTTGTTAAATCTAGCACAAGAACGGCAACCAACAACGTCGTGCTCAGGCCCTAAACAAGGTATACACAATGTATGATAATCCCTATGCGGTATCTGCTTCCCACAAGAAATACAGTTATTCACTTTTTCTGACATCCGGTTAAATACTGAGGCAAGAAAAACCAAAATGTTCTAACGGGTACTTAGCCAACTCTGTTTCGGTCTGAAACTCCGGTTTCGGAAATATCTCAGAACGCCAACCTGCACTCGCAAAATTGCTTCTGCATCGGACCATGCGGCAAAAAAGACTGAGGATATGACGTCGGTCATGCGCATTAGTACCCTGACGTACTGACGTCAGTCTAAGGCGCCATGACCGACGTCAGCCTTATACTCTGGTATTCGGGCCGACTGGACGCGGACTATACCCAATAGTCAGGACTGCAGCAATGGAAGACGAAGAACATCTGTGAAGTGCCTGCAACGCTAGTAGCACCGCTCTCATCTCCAGAACATTTATATGCAAGTGTATCTCGTGTTCCTGCCACGTGCCTTGGACCGTTCTGCCCAGATAATGCCCCCCCACCCTGTCTGGGAGGTGTCCGTGGTCACTGTGGCAGTAGGGGGCGGGGGGTTCAGGGATCTCCCTTTGTTCAGATTGGGTGAATGAAGCCACCAACGCAGGTCCCGTCGGCATCGCTCCGTTATAAGAATCGGGTGAGACAGAGGGAGCTCTTGAAAGGATCACTGGACCGAAAGAAGCCACTGGAGTGTCCGCATATGTAGCCTGGCCAGGGGTACTAGTAGGATGGTGGCCGCCATGGAACCTAGTAACTGAAGAACAAGTCTGGCTTGTACCTTTTTCCAGAGGTAATAAAGGCCAAAACTTGAGAGCCTATAGCACTTTTATTCTTTCTGTAGGAAGGAAAGCCCTCATTTCTACGGAATCTAGCTCTGCGCCGATAAATGCAACACGTTGTGATGGCAGCAAGACAGATTTTTTCCAGTTGAAAGTAATCCCTAGGAGTTGACCCAAGTTGATGGTGGCCTCCGTGGCTCGAATAAGTAGATGCCTGGTGGGGGTGGTGAGAAGCCAGTTGTCTAGGTAAGGAAACACCTGGAATCCTAGACGTCTCAGGTGAGCAGTCACCACTGCCAGACATTTGGTAAACACCCTGGGGGCTGTGGTGAGACCAAAGGGCAGGGCTCGGAATTGGAAATGACGGGCTCCCAGCCAGAGGTGCAAGTGATTCCTGGAGGCCTTGTTTATCTTGATGTGATAATAGGAGTCCTTGAGATCGATGGAGCACATCCATACTCCTTTTCCCAACAATGGGAAAATGGTTTGAAGAGTGACCATTCGGAACTTGGACTTCCTGATGAAACGGTTTAAACGGCTGAGATACAGAATGGGTCTCAAGTCCCCTGTTCTTTTGGGCACCAAAAACAACCTTGAGTAAGTTCCTGATCCGATCTGGTCTGAGGGGACTGGTTGGATGACTCCTTTTTCCAGCAGCTTTGAAACTTCTAACGCTGCTTGGTCCCTTTGACTGGGTGGAATGTCTAGGACTCTCTTGGGTAGCGGAGGGGGTGAGATAAAGGGAATGCTGTAACCTCCGGCAATAATTCGAATCACCCAACGATCCTGAATGATGTTTTCCCAGGCTTGAAGATGCTTCAAGAAACGACCCCCGACTGGCTCCAGAGAAGCACAGTCGGGCAGTCCCTCAGGGATGTTGGTAGGAGGAACCACGAAAGGACTCGCGGTCTCCTGAGTTGCAGGGGCCTCCCCCGCCCCTAGGGTGACTTCTTCCAGAGTAATTCCCCCCCTCCTCTGCCTCTGGAGGGGGGGGTCACCATGATGGTCAGGATAAGACTTGAGACTTCCTGAACCACATCTTTCCTCCCCTCTGCGCCTTGGGATAAGGTCTAGAGGGAAGCGAAAAACGGGCCCCAACAGCAGACAAAGTCTTACCCTCCTGCTCACATCTGGTGAGTGTGTCTTTCACTTTGGGTCCAAAAAGAGAGGACCCATCAAAGGGAGCATCCGTGAAGGAAGACTTGAAGGCCTCCGTGAAGTGACACAGGCACATCTAGGCTTGCCTCCTAAGGGCTACGCCTGAGCTAGCTGCCCTACCCACCCCCTCGGCCGCATAGGATATGAGCCTCACGGACGAGTTAACAACAGAAGACAGGGTAGACAGCTGGGCGTTGACAGTTTGGTTCACCGCATCAGATAAGTTACCCGACAGAGCATCTCCCAACTTCTTGAGATCTCTTTGGAGCCTCGTAAAATGACACAAATAATTCAGCGACCGCAAAGTAAAGATCGCGGAGGACAGGGTACACTTTCCATACCGATCCATACTCCTAGACTCCTTGTTAGGAGGATGAACGGAAGCAGAAGCCTCTGCAACTTCTTGCTGAGTGGCAGATGCCACCACCATGGCATCTACAGGAACTCCTTTCGTCAAGAATTCTTTCCCAGGAGGTGCAGACAAAAACTTTTTGGGGCGGCTGGGAACCTGTTCCAGTTCCACGGAGTCAGGGTGTTCCCACACCCTTTGACAAATAAGGTCCAACAATTCATCGAAGGGGGGAGACACCCAGGAGGTGGAAGGTCAGGCTCCAAAGGCTTTGAGGAAGACAGACTCCTCCTCAGAGGGGGTTTTGGAGGGCCAGTCGCCTCTCTGTCTCAAAATCTCCAGGATGTCGGAGAATGAGACCTCGTCGGAGGATGACTTTGGAAACCCCTCTGCATCATCGAGGTCGGTGTCTGATTCGGTGACAGACTCATCTGGGAAGTCTATGTGTTTCCTCTTACACAGCTTCTTTCTGGGAGGCTCTTCAGGCAAGGACTCTTAAGGGCCCTCAGAAAGCAGGGGAACACGCATGGGGGTATCCTCAGGCCTTCGAGCCCCGCTGCCTGCTGATAGGGGGGCCTCAGAGACTCTAGTTGCAGTGTCCGGGGAAAGGAGTGGATGACTCGAGTGATGTCACTGAAGACCTGGACAGTGCGCTCCTCATGGCCTCGAAGGCAGGTCCACCTGAATCAGAGGAGCGACCCGTCTCCGAGACCACAATCGGAACAGGGGTTCCCATGGCCGAAGCACCGAGAGGGAGACTCTGACCGAAGTCTAGAGCCCCGATATATCCCCCTCTGGTCCGATCGACAAAACCAGAGTGCCGAAACCATCAGATGGAACCGAAAGGGTTGGAGCAGAGGTCGGAGCCGAAAAACTCAAAGGGGGTTTCTGAGCCGACCCAAAGATCTCACTAGACTCAGAACACTCCGGCTCTGACGACACAGAGGTGGTCGGAGGAGGAATAATCGGAACAGACACAAGGACAGGCTCTGGAGCAGACTGGGCTGGAGCCGAGAATAATTTCGTTAACACTGGTGACTGTAGGAGCCTCTGCACCACCCTATCCAAATCAGAATCAGACAACCTGGAGGACTTGGAGGACACAGAAGGGGGTCAAGAAGTCTTCTCTAGTGGATCCAATGCAAAGCTAGGAGAATGGCTCCGAATCGGTTCCAAGACAATTGAAACCGAAGTCGGCTCCAACACAACAGAAACCTCCTTCGGCTCCGAAGGCAGTGGAACCAAGGAAGCAGTCTCCGGTACCGATAACATCTCCTGCGGCTCTGAGACCAATGGAGCCGAGGAAGGTGAAACAGTCTTTGATCTTTTCTCCGATGGCTCCGACGAACTGGAGGAGCCGGAGATCTCTTTTTAGTTTTAGATTTCCCGCTAGTGGGAGAAGAGGCTAAAGCTTTTTCAAAGGCAGGTTTTACCAGGCCCTTAAGAATCAACTTATTTTTTCTCTCTTGCAAGACCCTGGAACTAAACGAATGACACACACTGCAGGACTCTTGCAAGTGTATACCACCCAAACAGTACACACAGTTGGCGTGGCCATCAGTCAAAGACATCTTATAGGAACATTTGGCGCACTTTTTAAACCCAGAAGGCCTATACTCCTTCTGATCTTTGCCGGACATTTTAAAGCTTCACACAAAGACACCACAGGAAAGAGACACGACAAGGAAGAGAAGGGACTCTAACTTAAATGCCCCCAAACAACAAGAAAACACACCGAACAGGGCTAAGGCCCTCTAACTTAAATGGGCCTAGCCCACCAACACAAGTATGCCAACTATAACTTAACGACGGAGATCACAAAAAAATACCAACTATAGACAACGTAGCTATTAAAATAGCTTTTGGTTGGAAAGACTTTTCCGAAAACTAAGTAAATAGTTTAAATAAGGTACTTAGCCACAGCCAAGTTCGAGACCACGTCTTCACTCAACGAGCGGCAAACGAGATCTGGGGGTTTGGGAGTGGTGCATCCTGGGATATAGGCTTAGCCCAGCCAATTAGAGACTATGTGGTAGTTATAGCGGCAGAGTCGGAGCCGATTCTCGGCTCCGAGCCAGTCAGTAATGAATGTAGGTGAGATAAGGACCACATTACATCTGGCAGTTTAAAGCCCTTACAGCTAAAGTAGCAAAAGTGCAAACTTTTTCCCCCCCTCTATCCAGAGCTCTAGAATCCCTATCAGAGGGGACAGGGATTTTTACAGTGGAAGCCTTAACCCCTTTGGGACCCTGAGAAATTGTTTCAGGGTCAGCAACTGGGTTTTTATAAAGAAATTTATGAGAGTCAGGGACCCTGTAGTACCAGTCTGGTTTGACTGGTGCAGGGGGTAAAGAATCAGGAGACAGACTGGATTCAGAGAAAACATAATCAACAATATCAAGCACAGGGGAGATAGCCAGGGGCCTGTGCTGAGGCAATAAAAGAAAGTCTGAGCCTTTTCTTGGATTCTGAATAATCCTGGCTCTCCCAATGGAAATGCTCCCTCATGGTGTGCAGGGTTTCCCCAAAAGAATAATCTTCAGGCGGAGAGGCTGAAGGTATAGATTCTTCTGCATCAGAGTCCTCATAGGGAGGGAGAGAATATCCCTGATCTGAAGAGGAATCAGAGGAAATAGAAACCTTGTCAGAGGAATCATAGTCAGCGTCTTGCCTAGGCCTTTTATCAGGAGGGGGATGGGAACCCCTGATCAAAGCAATTAAGTCTTCGGCCATTTTAAGCATCTGTTTCTTTGGCATGGATGACTGTCCAGGAGAATGTTGTACTTGTTTCCTTGTCTTTAATGGTGTTTTTGACTTTGCCTTGGCTGCTGCAGTGGACTTAATAGTAAGCTGTGAAGGTCTGAAAACACCCTCAGAAGCCGATGCCTGCTCAGCGGCTCCGGACCCATCTGAGGGAATAGTTTCCACAGGCCCAATACCTTGAGTTTCCGGAGGTGTAGGTGTCTCCACGTGGGAGTCGGATACGGCCTGTGGCTCTGAGGTAGCAGGTGTCAGGGGCTGCGAAAACACCTCACTGAGAACCGGCGACTGGCCTAGAAGAGGCTTCGTCTGTTTTGGACCTCGGATGCCTGTCCTTTTCTTGTCTTTGCATTTTTTATGAATTCCGGTCGTCTGTTGTTCCGACGGCATTATGTAGTTAAACCTTCGGCCAAAGTAATGTAAAGCAAAATCAAACAGATGCTTAATAGTGCGCTTGTTGAATCTAGCACAAAAAGTACAGTTTTGTACCTACCATAAATGTAGATGTCCGAACTGGATAGCATCTGCAGTCATAACAACTGGGTTGTCCTGTCGTCAGGCAGCCCTTCAGTCGGCCGGATTCCAAAGTCCGGGTCCGGCTTCGGCTGATGTCGCACTTCACCCGACGTCATCTCTGCTGGTCTTCGGGTATAAAGGCATCAGCCAACGCCATTTTCTTCAGTGTTTCTTGCCCCAGATGCCAGTTGCCCTCCCTGGAAGGCTAAATTTTGGATAAATGCCAATGTTTGCAAAAGGATAGAAGGCAAACTCAGAAAATAAGCATGTATGTACATATATACAAACAAATACACCATAAGAGACTCCCCCCACCAGCTAGCTATTAGGAGGGTAAATACCCTAGGAGTACCACAGAGGGGAAGGAGGGAGGGTAATCCTGACTGCAGATGCTATCCAGTTCGGACATCTACATTTATGGTAGGTACAAAACTGTACTATGTCCTTCATGGATGCATCTGCAGTCATAACAACTGGGTAGAATACCATAGCCAACTAAGGGGGGAGGGAAAAATAGATTATGGTGTGGTTAGGATCCCTTGCAGTACAGCAGTGGCAAACCCTGCTCGGGATCTGGAGTACAAAGGTAAATTATAATGCTTGGCAAATGTATGCACGGAGGTCCAAGTAGCCGCCTCAATAATGTCCTTGGTTGCCACTCCTCGTAAGAAGGCTGTGGTAGTGGCTGTTGCCCTTGTAGAATGAGGCCTTATGTTCTGTGGAATTGGTTTTCCATGGAAGGAGTAACAGAATCGTATGCAATTTCCTATCCATTTGGAGATTGTCTGTTTGGAAATAGCTTTTCCTTCTTTTCCTGTTGCATAGGCTACAAAAAGCTGGTCAGTTTTTCTGTTACTTTTTGTTCTGTCCAGGTAGTAGCGTAACTGTCTATGTACATCCAAGGTATGCAGCATTCTTTCCCCTCTGTTTTGAGGGTTGGGGAAGAAGGTAGGTAGGTGGATTGCCTGGTTTAAAGACACTCTGGATACCACCTTAGGCACAAATGTAGGATTAGTCCTCATGGACACTCTATCTTGGTGGAAGATTAGGAAGGGCTGTACTGCTATTAGGGCCTGAAGTTCAGACACCCTCCTTGCTGAGGTTATTGCCAGTAGGAAAGCAGTTTTCCACGATAGATGCTGTAGCGCTGCTGTTGCTGCTGGCTCAAAGGTGCAGTGTCAGCTTTTCTAGTACAAAGTTCAAATCCCAAGCTGGCAATGGTGGTTTCCTAGGGGGTTTTACATTCTTAATCCCTCTGAGGAACTGCCTGAGTAAAGGATGTGAAAAGACAGGTGGATCAAAGCTGTATTCTGCTGAAATAGCTGATGCATGTATCTTGATGGAGGAGTAGGACAGGCCTGTATGCAGAAGTTCTGCCAAATACTCCAGAATGTTAGCCATATCTATATTTGACACATCCTTTCCTCTTTCAGCACTCCAAATGACTAATCTTTTCCATTTTCCTGCATAGTTCCTTCTTGTTGAAGGTCTGCGGGCTTCAAGGATAATGTCTTTCACCCTTTGGGAAAGTTCTGGATTAGTTGTTGCTATGTAATGTTCCATGCAGTCAGTTGCAACATTTTTAGGTTTGGATGCATGATGTTGTAGTTGTTCTGAGTTAACATCAAAGGCCTCAGGGGTATTGACCACATCTTGTCCCGAGACATGCTTCTTAGCAATGGGTACCAGTGTTGTCTTGGCCAGTTTGGAGCTATCAGGATTATCGTTGGGCGCTCCTCCTTGATTTTTAGTAATACCTTGTGTAGCAAAGGAAGAGGTGGGAATGCATATGCTGTCAGACCTTTCCAGCTGAAGGAGAGCGAGTCCACTTTCCATGCAAGTGGGTGGAATGTCCTTGTGCAGAATTTTTTGAGCTGGTGATTGAGAGGGGAAGCGAATAGATCTATCTGTGGCATTCCCCATTTCTTTGAGATGGTCTTGAAGATGTCGGGTGTAGCATCCATTCGTGAGCATCCGAGGTGGTTCTGCTTAACATGTCTGCTAGAGTATTCTCCTTTCCTGGTACGAATATTGCCTGTAACTGGATGTTGTAGCTGAGTGCCAGGTTCCAAAGGTCCAAGGTCATTCTGCACAGGGGTATGAATGAGTGCCTCCCTGTTTGTTGATGTACCACATGACAGTGGTGTTGTCTGTCCTTATCATCAATTGGCCTTCTTTGAGGAATGGTCTGAAGTTTTGGATTGCCAGTTTTACTGCCAGCATTTCTTTTAGGTTGATGTGCAGGTGAAGCTGGTCCTCGTCCATAATCCTTATGCGCATTTGCCCAGCATGTGAGCCCCCATCCTAGGTCTGAGGCGTCTGTTGTGATGGTTTGGCTTGCTTGATAGCTGTGAAAGGGTAGGCCTGGGTTTGACTGGCATGCTTGAGCCCACCATAGGAACTCCTGTTTTAGGCATGGTATTAGTGGAATTTCTGCTTCTAGGCTGTGCCTGTGTTGGGACCATAAATTCTTTAGGTACCACTGTAGTTTTCTCATATGTAGCCTGGCATGTGGAACTAAGATTATGCATGATGCCATGAATCCCAGGGCCTGCAGAACTTTTCTTGCTGTTAGCTTGTTCCGTCTTGTTAGTGCCAAGAAGTAAAGAGGGAGTTCTTTTTGTTTTTCTGTAGTTAGGAATGCCATTTGTTTTACTGTGTCCAATTCAGCCCAAGAATGTCCTTGTTTGGGATGGTATCAGCCTTGACTTTTGTAAATTGACTGTGTATCCCAGAGCTTGTAGCAAGTAAATGACCCTTTGTAAATCTGTTGTCAGCTTGCTTGGGTTGTCCCCTTGTAGCAGACAGTCGTCCAGGTATGGATAAATTTGAATTCCTGTAGTCTGCAGTGGGCGATCACTGATGCCAGGCATTTTGTGAATACTCTGGGCAGTAGATAAGCCAAAGGGCAATGCTGAGAATTGATAGTGCTCTGATCCTGCAAGAAATCTGAGGTATCTTCTGCAAATTGGTCGGATGGGGACGTGCAGGTATGCCTCCTTGAGATCTAGAGTTACCAGCCAACACTCCTTGCCCAGCATGGGAAGAAGCTGCTGTAGAGTCAGCATTTTGAATTTTGGGACAATGATGTATGTATTTAAGGTGGACAGGTAGAGAATAGGTCTCCAACTTTTTTCCTTTCTTGGAACTAGGAATAGTCTGGAGTAAAATCCTTTGCCTTGTTCTGTTCTTGGAACTCTTTCCACAGCTCTCATCTTTGTTAATTGCAGTATCTGTTGTAGAGCTTCTGTTTTTTTGATTTGGAGGCAGGTTTGGCATTCCTCTTTTGACTGGTAAAGTGTGGAAGTGGAACCGGTAACCTTGGTCTATGGTTTGCAAAATCCACTTGTCTTTTGTGATATAGTGCCAGTTCTTTGAAAATAAGGTTAATTTTCCGCCTAATGGTGCTGCTATTTGTTCCCTGGTAGGCGGAGTTAGAATCAAGTCACTGTTGTTGTGCTGTTGTAGTGATACTGGCTGTGTCTGTGCCTCTGTTATTACCTTGCCACTGTCGTCCTCTGTAGGCACCCCCTCTGGATTGATTTCTGCCTCTGGAACGTCTATTTCTGCCCCTTTGGGATCTTGTGAAGTCAGGAAAGGACCAGTTTTTGGCAGGCCAGTTCCTGCTAAACCTTGGGGGCTGAACCTGCAAGAAATCTTTACTGTTTGGACAGATTTTGCCTTTTCTTCCATTTTCTTCATTACCTGCTGGGCAGGCGTACCAAACAAACTGGCCTTATCCATAGGAGCATCTAATAACTTAGCTTTAACATGATCCGGTAAGACCTGTTCCTTCAGCCATGCATGTCTTCTTATCACTGTGCCAGTCATGGCTGATCTAAATGAAGCCTCCAGTGCATCATAGCCACATTTCAGTGAATGGTTACTAACCTGTTGTATGTTATTTACCATCTCTAATACATATTTCTTATCTATAGAGTCATCAGAGGATAGCTTTTTAGTTAACTGATCAAGCATAAACTCTTGGTATTGTATCATGTGAAACTGACAGTTTAAAGCTCTGGCTGAGAGAGTAGCTGAGGTGTAAACCTTTTTGCCCCATCTGTCTAAAGACCTGGATTCCCTTTCAGAAGGAATAGGATTTTTTGCTGTGGTCGAGGCTACTGCCTTAGGCCCCTGGGATATAGTTTGGGTCTGCAAGTGGGGCCTTGTATAGGTGATGATGGGTGTCTGGTACCCTGTAAAATCTATCTGGTTTGGCAGGGGCTGGAGGTAAAGAATCTGGTGCAGTGCAGACATCATTAAAAGCATCGTCCACAACAGATAGGACAGGAGGTATAGCTAAGGGCCTATGTTGTGGAAGGTGCAGAAAAGTCCTAAGTCTTTTCTGGAATCTGAGTAATCCTGTTGCTGCCATTGGAAATGTTCTGCATGGCATGCAAGGTTTCCCCAAAGGAGAATTCTTCTGGTGGGGAAGCAGCTGGGATGGATTCTTCAGCATCTGAGTCTTCATAATTGGAGAAAGGAGCCTCTGGCTGGTCTGTAATATCTGAGTCATCCGCAGAATCATCAGAGGACCCAGGCTCTGGGGGCTCTGCTCTAGGTCTCTTCTCTGGGGGCTGCGAGGCCCTGTCTGGGTGAGATTGAGATCCCCTAATTAAGGTTATTAAATCTTCTGCCAGAGTAAGCATTTGTGCACTAGAAGTGGGCCTGGCTGAGGGGGACGTAACAGGCACTGATTTAGTAGACTTGGCTGCTTTAGCCCTGGCAAAGGCCTTAATTGACATGGCTGCAGGAGACCTAGCAGCACCACGTGCTGGGGTAGAGACATCCAAAGGGATGGTGTCTGATAAGTCACTAGGAACCACTGTAGTAGGTAAAATATCTGAGGTCGATTCAAGTAGTGTAGCAGGAACCTCAGAAGTAGTCATAGATTCAGCTGTGCTTTGATCAGTTTTCTCGGTTTCGGCTGAAACCGAGACACTCGCGGTTTGCTTAACCATGGTTTCGGACGAAACCGTGGACCGCGAGTGTCGGTCTTTCTTTGCGTTTTTAACAATTTGGGAAGTCGGAGGGTCCGGCGGCATAATGTACGCAAAATCAGAACCGAAAAACTGTTCAGCAAACTCCGACCGGCGCCTAAGCGTTGTCGGTTGAATGAAACACAGGCCGAACAGGCTGCTACGTCGTGGTCTGGGCCTAGACAAGGCAAACAGTAAGAGTGGAAATCTTTATGAGGTATTTGTTTCCCACAAGTTAAACAGTTATTGACTTTTTCTGACATCGGCTGAGGCAAGAAAGAGTCCCCAGCGGGTACTTAGCTTTAGAAGTCTTGAGTAGTATTCGGTAGTAGTAATCTCTGGATCCGACCGACCGGCACTTGCGAACAGCTTCTGCTTCGGGCGCCACGCGGCAAGAAAGACTGAAGAAAATGGCGTCGGCTGATGCCTTTATACCCGAAGACCAGCAGAGATGACGTCGGGTGAAGTGCGACATCAGCCGAAGCCGGACCCGGACTTTGGAATCCGGCCGACTGAAGGGCTGCCTGACGACAGGACAACCCAGTTGTTATGACTGCAGATGCATCCATGAAGGACATCTGACCACTAGCAATGGCGTGGTCAGGGCCTAGGCAAGGATTACAGTAAGAGTGAAAGTCCTTATGAGGTATTTGCTTCCCACAAGAAATACAATTAACTTTTACTGACATCGGTCTGGAGCAAGAAAAAGTTTCCCCAATGGGGTACTTAGCTTTACTGAAGACTTCGGTTCTGAAACTCGATTTCGAAAATCTCAGGTGTCGGCCGACCGGCACTTGCGAACTGCTTTTGCTTCGGTCACCGCACAGCAAGAAAGACTGAAGAAAATGGCATCTGTTGCATCTTTTATACCCCTGGCGCACTGACGTCAGGGAAGAGGCGATAGCAACCAACGCCGGACCTAGACTTTGGAACTCTAGCCGACTGCAGGTAGCCTACCAGGAGGATAACCCAAGTGTAATGACTGCAACAGTGAAACACTATCAACAACACTGACATCAAGGAACAAGATCCAAGCTTATAAATCAATTTGCTCTTCCTGTCCTAACTTAGTTTTGGAGTGACTGACTGGCCTCAAAAAGTGGTGTTGGATAGACTGGATATTAAAACAAGAAGGATGCTTCATGCTTACCAAATGATTTTAGTGTATACCAAGATTATATATTCCCTGTTCCGAAGGATGAATGGGCCTCCTTGAAACTGATTACATGTATAGATCTGCAGTCGTGAGACTCCACACATTTACTGACCTCACAAGATCCAAATGTAGTGCAAGTTTTGAAACATGAGGAGAATAAACCTAAGATGATGTCTCTGCTTAATTTAACAGAAGCATAGAGACATCAACCAGGAATGGAAATCAAACCAGAAGTGGATAAAAACCAGGCAGCAACTGAATGTGCCAAAAAACAAGAGAAAGAATATAAGGTGAAGGACCAGATGAGAAGGCAAGAAATATGGAAAAAACAAATATAGTTGCAAGTATAGAAAACTTCTGGAAGAGCCTGATGTTGATCAAGAACGAACACAGGAATGGTTAAGGAGAGGCGAATTCAAACCAAGAAATGAAAGGTTAATATTGGTAGCCCAAGATAGTTGGCTACGTACACTCTGGTTTACAAAGTCCATTGAACATGTGGGAGAAACAGACATATGTAGGTTTTGTTAAACCAAATTGGAAACAGTCACACACCTTGTTGCTGGTTACGATGCACTAATGACAGAGGGACTGTATACTGAAAGGCATAATAATGTGGTGAGATTGTAACACTGGAGATTGTGCAAACATTATGGTATCGAAGTGGCTGAAAAAGCCTGGAAACATGAGCCACAAAGAATCACAGAAGATGAAGTTTATATCACATGGGATCACTCAATACCAAAACTTCAAAAGACAGATGCTAGGAAACCGGATACAGTGGTCCAAGAAAAGAAGAGAAAAGTAGCACTGATCACTGAAATTGCCACACCCAGTGACTACAGTGTCTTGCGTACAGAGAGAGACAAAGTCATAAAAAACCTGAATCTGCAGGCAGAAATGAGATCCATGTGGAAGAAAGATACCCAGACACTTCCAACAGGAGTAGGAGCAATGGGTCTTAAAGAATTTACATGCAACACTGTACGAATTGCAGGAAAAGTCATTACTAGGCACATTGCGGGTGCTGCGAAGAGCACTTTTGGCTGACATCAAAGAGTGAAACAATATTAATTTCATGAACTTTAATAGTACTTTAACTTAGGAATGGGGTCCATTCCCATCATGGTATTAGAAACCCAAAAGACTAACAGCAGAAACCATCCATCATGCACTATCGCAAGTAAATTAAAAATTTCAGCATAGGCAGAAAACCTTAGAAGACACACATATAAATATAAAGGATAGGCAATTTAGTGAAGACCCAAAAAAGTTTTATAAAGAATTGGGAAATAAAGTAAAAGCCAAAAAAAGAAGAAATAGATGCATTTTGGAGAAGTATTTATGAAGATCCTGTGGAACACAACAAAGATGCTAAATGGTTAAAAGTAAAAGAACGAATAAGAAGTTTAAAGGTACATGATGAAATGGGATGAAGTAACAGCCAGAGAGACTGAAACAAAGTTAAGAAAAGCCTCTAATTGGAAAACTCCCAGCCCAGATGCAGTCCCTAACTTTTGGTTAAAAGTATTAGCATCTTTGCATGAAGACCTAACCATGAGTAAGAATAAGAAGTTGTGTACCTACCATAACGTTCCATGTTAGTTGTCTTCTTCTCGCCTTCTTTCTTGCTGGATGGGTTCGGAGCCGAACCTCGGCTCCGACTCGGCCAATACTAAAGCTCGAGAGCCAATTCCACCGGCTCGAGACTCCCCTATATGCCACAATGCTAGGCGGTAACTACTCAGATCTCGTTTGATAGCTAAACCAAGCAGTTCTGGTCTCCATAGTATGGAGAAAAAAGAACCCACCTCTATATAAACCTGAATGTAAGCTACACAAACATAAAAGGGGGAATACAGGTGGTAGAACATGTGGGAAGGAAACTCCAAAGGAAGATCCCAAAATTTCCTATCGGTCTGTCCAGGCTAGGGGGAAGGAGGGTGGGACGCAAGAAAGAAGGCGAGAAGACAACTAACATGGAACGTTATGGTAGGTACATAACTTCTTAATGTTAAGTTGTCAATCTCGCCTTCATTCTTGCTGGATGGGACCGTCCTAGCACCTTATTCAGGCGGCCTATCGGAACAGACTCTTGAGAACAGTGGAACCAAAGCTGGCATGGTTTCTGGAGGCCATATCCAATTTGTAATGTAAAATGAAGGTATGAGGAGAAGCCCAAGTGGCTGCTGCACAAATGGAATCTGTAGGCAGCCTGTCCTGAAAAGCTACAGATGTAGCTAATGCCCTAGTTGAATGAGCTCTAGGTCTTGAAGGCAGTTTTTGATGTCTGATTTCATAGATGAAGGTAATTATAGAGGTAAGCCATCTTGAGAGGGACACCTTAGTAACTGGAAGGCCCAATTTCCCTTCCGCATAAGACAGGAAAAGTTGATCAGATTTCCTGAACTGTTTAGTTCTGTCTAAATAATATCCAAGTTGGCGGTGAACATCTAGAAAATGTAACTTTTGTTCCGACCTGTTGGAATAGTCAGGGAAAAATACTGGGAGATCAATCATTTGGTTCAGATTTATCTCAGAGGAAACTTTAGGCAGGAAGGACGGATTAGTCCGGAGGGACACCCTATCTTTGTGGAAAACTAAGTAAGGAGGACGACTGCACAGAGCATGAAGTTCAGATACCCTTCTAGCTGAAGTTATGGCTACTAGAAAAAGTGTTTTCCATGAGAGCAGCTTAAGAGGGCATGAAGCCGCTGGTTCAAAGGGGGGGGGGGGGATCAAGGATGCCAGAACCAAATTCAAGTCCCATTGAGGTGGGGGATCTTTGATTGGGGGCTTGAGCAGAAAAATACCTCTTAAAAAGGCTTTGCAGAGCTTATGGGACATGATACTGGAGTCTGAGACTCCTACATGAAAATTAGATATAGCAGCTAGTTGTACTCTAATGGTAGATGAAGAAGAGCCTAAATGGAAGAGCTCTGCCAGAAAGTCTAGGATAGACTGGATAGGTGCAGTGAAGGGGTCTATATTCTTTGATGCTGCCCAGAAGGAAAAACGTTTCCATTTACTATTATAAATCTTCCTAGTAGAAGATTTGTGAGAGGCTATCAGGATGTTCCGGACCGAATGAGAGATTGAGGGAAGCCTGGCTAGGGTAGGAATTGGAGAAACCATGCTGTGAAGTTGAGAGAATGCTGTGAGGTTGAGAGAATGAAGGGAGTGGTGCAGCTGGCCCGACTGGTGGGTCAACAGATCTGGCACCGGGTCCAGATGCCAAGGCTGCTCCAATAGGTAACGATGGAGGAACGGAAACCATATCTGTCGAGGCCAGTAAGGGGCAATGAGGATCATTGTAACTCTCAAGGCGATAGCTTTCTGAATTAATTGAGATATCAGTGGAAAAGGGGGAAAAGCATATAGAAGTCCCGGGGCCAATCGTGGACTAGAGCATCTCTGGTGGGATGGGATGGCCTGGTAACGGGAAGAGTGTGAAGAAGTCGTGACACTTGCTGTTTTGGGGAGTAGCAAAAAGATGGCAGCAAGGCTGGCCCCATCTTTGGAAGACTTCTTCCAGCAATGATTTCTTCAGAGACCACTCGTGGGGCATCAGAATGGCCCTGCTCAACTTGTCCGCAATCACGTTGGACTTCCCGGGAATGTGCGTTGCTATCAGAAAACGCTGAGAAGAAATTGCCCACTGCCAAAGTCTGAGTGCCTCTCGACATAAGGGGTAGGATCTGGTTCCGCCCTGTTTGTTGATGTACCACACTACGGACATGTTGTCTGTCTGAATTGCAATAGTCCCCGTGGGAAGAGAGTGCTGAAGGGCTTGCAACGCTAAAAGCACTGCTCTCATCTCTAAGACATTTATGTGCAAGTGGCACTCGAAAGAAGGTTACCACGTGCCCTGGACTGTCCTACCCTGATAATGCCCCCCCCACCCGATCAGGGAGGCGTCCGTTGTCACCGTGGCGACTGGGGGGGGGGGGACGAAAGGTCTGCCTTGAAGAACTTGAGGTGATGTGATCCACCAAGACAGGTGATTCTTCCATGACTGAGTTATTAATATGATGTGAGACATCGGGAGCTGTTGGAAGGACCATTGAGTAAACAGCATCCATTGGAGGATCCTCATGTGGAAACGAGCTAAGGGGAGAAGGGTGATAGTAGCTGCCATGAGTCCTAATACCTTCAAGACTACCCTGGCTTTGATCTTGTTGCATTGTAGTAGAAGGTAAACTTGTTTGCGGATATCTAACACTCTTTGCTCTGCAAGTCTGGCGGAAAGATCGAGTGTGTCTAAGGTGGCGCCTATAAAGGTAATAGATTGACAAGGCAACAAGGCAGATTTTTCGAAATTTATTGAAATGCCTAGAGCTTGGCAAGTTTGGATGGTGAAGTCTCTGGCTAGAAGCAGTTGATGTCTGGTGGTGGCAGTAAGGAGTCAGTCGTCTAAATATGGAAACACCCAGAATCCTTGACGTCTCAAGTGAGCCGCGACCCACTGCCATGCATTTGGTAAACACTCGGGGGGGGGGGGGGCTGTAGTGAGACCAAAGGGCAGGGCTCTGAACTGGTAGTGACTGGCTCCCAGCCTGAAGCGGAGAAACCTCCTGGAGCGTCTGTGCATTTTGATGTGGTAGTACGCATCCTGAAGGTCTATCGAGCACATCCAATTGTCCTGACCCAAGAAGGGTAGAATGGACTGTAGCGTGACCATCCGGAATTTTGTTTTTTGATATAATTGTTTAACTTGCTGAGATCCAGTATAGGTCTCCAGTCCAATGTTTTTTTTGGTACCAAAAAGAATTTGGAGTAGATTCCGGATCCTTGCTGGTCTGCTGGGACTGATTGGATAGCTCTTTTTGATAGCAGCTTTGATATTTCTAGTGCTGCTTGTTCCCTTAGACTAGGTGGAACATCTGGAAGGGATCCTTTGGGTTGGGAAGGGGTGTGAATAAAGGGAATTTTGTAACCCACGGATATGATTGACTGTACCCATTTGTCTTGGGTGAGGGAAAGCCAGGCTTTTGGGTACAGTGATAATCTTCCCCCGACTGCCTCCGAAGGTGGACAGCCGGGCAGCTCCTCAGGGATGCTGAAAGGGTTTATCAGTTTCTCTGCTACCCTGGTTTTGCGGACCTCCTCTGCCTCTACGGCGGCGTCTATTGTTATTTCCCCCTCTGCCTCTAGAGGGGAATCGACCTTGTGCGTCAGATGAGACTCCCTGAGGTTTTCGGAACCACATTTTTCCTCCCCTCTGACCTTTTGGATAAGGTCTAGAAGGGGTAGAAAAACGGACTCCCACGGCAGAGAGAGTCTTACCTTCCACCTCGCACCTAGTCAATGTATCCTTCACCTGAGGACCAAACAATGTTGAGCCATCAAAGGGGGAATTGGTGAAGGATGCCTTGAAAGGGTCCGCAAAATTGCAAAGCCGCATCCAGGCATGACGTCGTAAAGCTACACCTGTGCCTGCGGCCCTACTCGCCCCATCAGCAGCGTATGAGATAAGCTGCATGGAGGAGTTACCAATCGAATTCAGGGTTGCCAACTGGGAGTTCATTTTGTCTTGGAACCCCTCAGCTGTTGGATCCTGTATAGCCTCACCCATATCTTTGAGCAAATCTCTCTGGAGATGGGTGAAGTGACACAAATAGTTCAGCGACCGCATTGAGAAGGTCGCTGAGGAAAACATCCGCTTACCGTACCTGTCCATGGTCCTAGACTCCTTATTAGGAGGATGGACAGGTACCGAAGGATCGGCTAACTCCTTAGTGGCTGCGGCCACCACCATGGCATCAACAGAGACACCTTTCGATAGTAAGTCTTTGTCCTTAGGGGCAGTAATAAATTTTGACGGCCTCCTTGGGGTAGGTTCCACTGAATCAGGGGCCGTCCAAGCCTTCCTTGCCACCACTTCCATAAGGAGGTCAAAGGGAGGGGACACCAGGAGGTGGAAGGGCGAGAGCCAAATGCCTCAAGGTAAACTGGCTTGTCCTCTGAAGGGTTAAGGGCGGGCCAGTTCACCCTCTGTTTCAGGATTTCAAGGATGTCAGCAAAGGAGACATCCTCAGAGGGGGATCGAGGGGAACCTTCAGATTCCTCCAAGTCAGTGTCAGAGGTGATTGACTCAGGGGAGTCAATGTGCTTCCTCTTGCACTGTCTCTTCCGAGGGGGTTCTCCTACCGGATCAGGAGAGGCCTCGGAAGAGGAGGAAATTCCCAATGGGGAAACCTGAGGAGCTGGCTTTCTGCGGTCTGATACAAGGGGATGGGTAGAAATCACTGCAGGCACTGAAGAGGTAGGAGCTGACAGAACAGACTGTGGGGTAGACACTGGGTCTAGCACGCTCCGCATGACCTCGAAGGCACCCCTATCATGCAAGGCCGGAGGTCCCCGCTCCGAGGAGACAAGGATCCCCCAGGCACCGACAGGGACAGCTCCGAGGCCGATGTCGGAGCCGAACTCACCAGCGCCGACGCTCCGAGAGGGAGAACGGGGTCGGACAAGGGTCCGATGCCACTCGCCCCCTCGGAGCAGACGAGGGTAGCCCGGCGCCGAGATCCCTCCAATGAGGAAATCAGAGCAGACGACGGAGCCGAAAGGGAAGATATCGGCTCCGAAGCACCGACAGCCACGGCTCCGATGAGCCCCGGCTCCGAACTCAAAGGAGTCGGAGGAGGAATAAAATCAGGGATGGAAATAGCCGCTGACTGTTGAGTAGGGCTATGCAGCATTTGGGCCAGTGCCTCGGACTTGAGAAGTCTACTCACCACCCTTTGTAAATCATGGTCGGACAGCCTGGAGGACCGAGAGGAGTGAGACCTATGGCTCCGTTCTGATAGAAGAGGAGATCCCGGCGCCGAATGTATGGAGCCGATGGAAGGGGACCTAGACCTCTTCTTAGCAGGTGGCTCCGATAAGCCTATCGGTGCTGACTGAGTCTTGTCAACCTCGGCTCCAGCCGGAGCTGAGGCGATAGTATGAGACTTGGAAACATCGGCTCCAGCCGATGTCGAAGCCGATCTAATGCTTCCAGGGGACGGCTCAGAAACTGGAGCCGACGGTCTGGAAGTCTTAGAAGGCTTCCCCGACACAGACCGAGTCGGGGGGGCCTTCAGGCTTTAACAAGCCACGCAAAAATCAATTTATTTTTGCGTTCCTGCAGGACTCTAGGGCTGAATGCATGGCATACAGCACATGAGTCCTGCAGGTGCAAAGGTCCCAGGTAATATACACAAGAAGTGTGACCATCTGTCAGAGACATTTTCTGACAGCACGAATCACACTTCTTGAAGCCTGAGACCTTGGAGTCTAAATTTAGACATCGTAACTTAGTGTGGAAACACAAGCACAACACACAAACACACCCTTAAGCAAAAAATAAAAATTCAGTCACACTGAAGGACTAGGGGAAGGAAAGGGAGAGGGCCAAAGGCCTAAAAGTTAAGAATAAAAAGGGATTTTAGACACTAGAGGGGGACCCAATTTAAACTACTGAAATACTACAAATAAAAACTATGGTAAAAGGAAAAAAATTAGGGGTTGAAATAGAAGTTTCTAATTAGAAAACTTACTAACCTGCCAGAGCCAGTAGAAGAAGCACCTCGTCAGCTAAGCAGCAAACGAGATCTGGGTAGTTACCGCCTAGCATTGCGAGATATAGGGGAGCCTCGAGCCGGTGGAATTAGCTCTCGAGCTTTAGTATTGGCCGAGTCGGAGCAGAGGTTCGGCTCCAAACCCATCCAGCAAGAATGAAGGCGAGATTGACAACTTAACATAAAGAAGTTATGTCTTACCATAACGTTCCATCTGTACTGTTGTTCCTCGTTCAGTCATTACATATGGGTATCGGTTCTGACCTCAGAACCGAGCCGGCCATTTTCCAAGCTCGTGTCAGCTACAAACTCTCGAGCTAAATTCTTACCCATAATTCCCCTCTCCCGGTTACCTCAGATTGAGTTTGCAAGTCAAAAGAAGGTACAGGCTACCTCTGGTCAAATGACCCAAGAGAACCAGATGGTGAGATCCACTAGAAGCCACAGGAGGGGGAAGGAGGGAGGGTCGTAATGACTAAACAAGGATCAACAATACAGATGGAACATTATGGTAAGACATAACTTCTTTATCTAAAATTGTTAATCCTCATTCATTCCTTACGTATGGGACAGAGTCCCCAGCTACCTCTATTCCTGGGAGGCTCTCATGGAAGGGCATTCCTGAGCACCATAGAACCAAAAGATGTAAAGAAGCTCTGGCGTAGAAGGCAGCAGAAGTTGCAATTGACCTTGTCGAATGAGCCTTCATGGTAGTAGGCAATGGAATATTACGTTGTGTATAAATTAAGGTCACACAGTCTTTCAACCATCTAGTTAATGTGACCTTAGCAACAGCAGATCCTAATCTAGGTCCAGAATAGGCCAAAAATAACTGGTCAGATTTATGAGAGGACCTAGTCCTGTTTAAGTAAAAACGGATTTGCCTGTGAATATCTAGGGTATGTAGGCAATACTCTCCTCTATTTGAATGATTGGGAAAGAAAACTGGCAATTCAATGGTTTGATTAATGGACATTTCAGAGAACTTTTGGCAGAAATGAAAGATTAGTTCTCAAAGACACCATCTCTATGAAAAATCAAGTATGGAATCTTGATGCATAAAGCTTGAAGCTCAGAGATACGTCTGGCAGAAGTAATGGAGACCAAAAACAATGTTTTCCATGACAAATATTTGAGGTCGCAAGAAGAAGCCGATTCGAAGGGTGGCATTGTCAGAGGTTGTAGAAATAAATGACAGATTCCATGGTTGAATATGTTCTCCAAAAGGAAGCTTCAGATGATTCACACCTTTTATAATGGTCTTGCATAATTTGTGTGACATAAGAGAGGAGCCTTGGACACCTTCATGGAAATTAGATATTGCAGCCAAATTAACTCTAATGGTAGATAGACCCAATTGGAAAAGGTCAGCCAGATACTCTAGTATTAGACACTGGTGCTGAGAAGGGATCTACTTGTTTTTCTTTCAGCCAACAGGTAAATCTTTTCCACTTGCTTAGATAAGTAATGCTAGTGGAAGACTTATGAGATGCAATGAGAATGTCCCGTACTGGTAAAGAAAGATCATTCTGCCTGGCAATCAAGGGAATTGGAGTAGCCAAGCTGTGAGCTTCAGGCTGTCCAAGTTGGGATGAATCAGGTTCTGTGGATGTGAGATCAACTCCGGGGTTGGATGGAGAGTCCATGATTGATCTAGAGAGTCCATGATCGATCTAGCAGGCGAGGCCAAAGGAAGGGGAACCAAACCCGACGAGGCCAATATGGTGCTATGAGGATCACCTTGCTCTTCAACAGACGGGCTTTCTTCAGAAACTGAGGAATGAGGGGGAAAAGGTGGGAATGCATAAAGAAGACCTGAGGGACAATCGTGGGCTAGAGTGTCCCTGGGTGACTGTCCCAGAGGGGGGATCAGGGCGAAGTAGTTGCTGCATTTGTAGTTGGTCGGGGACGCAAAGAGGTCGCAGCACGGACGGCCCCAGCGGTGGAAATTTCCGCCGCTATCAAGGGATTCAAGGACCACTCGTGAGGTTGTAGAATGCACCTGCTGAGTCTGTCTGCTATCACATTGGAACTCCCAGGAATGTGCGTTGCTAGAAGAAAACGGTTGGTAGCCATCGTCTACTGCCATATCCTCATGGCCTCTCGACAAAGGGGGTAAGATTTGGTTCCACCTTGTTTGCTGATGTACCAGACCACCGCCATGTTGTCTGAATGAATCGCAATCGTCCCAGACGGCAGCAGGGGATGGAATGCTTGCAACGCCAGAAGCACCGCCCTCAGCTCTAGAACATTTATATGCACTTGGGCCTCCAATTAGGACCAAATGCCTTGGACTGTCTGTCCCTGACATAGCCCCCTCCCACCCCATCAGGGAGGTGTCCATGGTCACTGTAGCCTTGGGATGCTGGGGGGAGAAGGGGCGAAACCACTGTGACGGGTTGTGTCATCCACCAATTTAAATCCTGTTTGCACCTGTGAGTTACTCGAATCCTGGCTGAAAAGGATATCATTGGGTGAGCAGTAGCCATTGTACAAGCCTCATATGAAACCTGGCCAGGGGGACAATGGTGATGGAGGCTGCCATGGAACCAAACAGCTGTAGGACAGAGTGAGCTGTGGATTTCTCCCTTGAAAGGATTGGGATCAGTTGTTGCTTTATCCTTAGAATTCTGTGCTCTGGAATGGCAGCTCTGCAATTCTTTGTATCCAAGATGACCCCTATGAATTCTGTGGACCGAGATGGGGTGAGATTGGATTTTTGTCAGTTTATGGTCATGCCTAGCCTTTGTGCAGCAAGGAGAGAGTATGCCAGGGCTTCTTCCAATAAATGCCTGGTGGAGGTGGAAATGAGCCAGTCATCTAGGTATGGAAACACCTGGAATCCTTGTGGTCGGAAGTGAGCTGTGATGACTGCCATGCACTTTGTGAACACTCTGGGGGCTGTAGAGAGTCCGAAGGGCAGTACTCTGAACTGGTAGTAACTGGCTCCTGCACGGGAGCGCAGAAATCTTCTTGATGGCCTGTCCACTTTTATGTGGTAGTACGTATCTTGAAGATCTATCGAGCACATCCAATAGTCTTTTTCCAAAAGCGGGAGGATAGACTGTATTGTGACCATCCAGAATTTTTGTACTCTCACAAACTTGTTCAATACACAGAGATCCAAAATGGGTCTCCAGTCCTCTGTTTTCTTTGGCACCAAAAATAGTCTTGAGTAGAATCCGGATCCTATCTGGTCTGGAAGGACTATTTGGATGACTCTCTAACAGCTTTTCTATCTCTAGTGCTGCTTCTTCCCTTTGACTGGGTGGAACGTCTGGAAGGTTTTTTGAAGGGATAGGAGAAAGATCGAAGGGGATATGACAACCTCTGGTTATAATCCTTTGTACCCAAGAATCGGTGGTGATGGTTAGCAAGCCAGAAGGGTATAAGGAGAACTGACCCCCAACCACCTCCAGAGGAAAGGAGTTGGGCTGCTCTTCAGGATTGCTGGTAGGATTGGCCAGGAAAAGAGTCCCTGGAACCCTGGTTACGCGGACCGCCTCTGCCCCAAAAGGTGAGTCTTCCCTGTGAGTTTCCCCCTCTGCCTCTAGGGGAGAACTCTGCCTGTGTGCCACGGAAAGAACCCTGAGATTTCTTGAACCATATCTTCCCACTCTTTTGGTTTCGGGAGAAAGCACGTTGAGGGGAAGAATAATGGACACAAGGCAGAAAGGGTCTTACCATCCTGTTCACATCTGGCCAGTGTGCTTTTAACTTTGGGTCCAAACAACGAAGAGGCCTCAATGGAAGCGTTAAGAAAGGAAGCCTTAAAGGGTTCTGCAAAATTACACAAGCGCATCCAGGCTTGTCGTCTCAAGACCATAGCTGAACCGGTCGCTCTAGCTGCTCCTTCTGATGCGTGAGATATCAGTCACACAGAGGAGTTAGATATTGACTCAATTGTGGCTAGCTGAGAGGCCACTTTGTCACGGACCTCATCAGACACGGCACCAGCCAAGGTTTCAGAGAGCTCGGAAATCAGATCCCTTTGAAGCCTGGTAAAGTGCGCCATATAATTCAGGGACCTGATAGCAAAGGTCACTGATGCAAAGGTGCGCTTCCCTATCCTGTCCGGGCCAGAGACTCTGTCAGGTGGATGGACAGTCTGGCTTTCTTCTTTCACCAGATCCTTTTTTTGCTGCGGCCGCCACCACCAGAGCATCCACAAGAAGACCTTTAGACCAATGGGGATCCGTAGCAGGAGGGGACAAAATCTTATCTGGCCTCCGGGGAATAGCCTCAACGGTGTCAGGAGCCTTCCACGCACGCTGCACGATGAGCCGGACAAGTTCATCGGCAGGTGGAGTAACCCAGGAGGTAGGAGGCTGGGCGCGAAAGGCCTGCAGGAACACAGACTCCTCAGAGGTCGGATTAGAGGGATGTCAGTCACCTCTCTGTTTAAGGATTTCAAGGATATCACCAAAGGATACCTCAGAGGGTGATCGAGGGGATCCTTCCCCCTCAAAGTCTGTGTCTTCAGTGAGGGACTCCTCTGTGGAGTCCATGTGCTTCCTCTTACACAAACTTTTCCGGTGGACTTCTTCCCCTCGGAGGGAGAAGCTGGGGAAGACAGCGGAAAAGGGGTTTCCTGTGAGAATATGTCCTGAGGCCCTTGCACCCGGTGTCTGCTAGGTGCGACTTGTGAAAACAGTGGATCAGAGGAGGGTGGGGGAAATGGACAGCACAGTATCGTCAGCAGAAGCCAGAGCCTTCTCCATCAGTTGAAAGGCTGGTCCACCTGAAGAGGAGCGAGTGTCTAGGACAGGCTCACCCCTCCCCTAAGTGGCTCAGCCTGCAGACCTGGAGTCCACAGAGCCACTGTAGTAGTCTCATGTGTAGTCTTGCTACAGGAACTATTGTTATCGATGCTGCCACTGACCCTAATAGTCGGACTGTCCAAGCCAGAGTTTTGTCCTGAGAGTATCACCCGTAGTTGAAATCTGAGTCTTTCCAGTCTGTGGAGTGGGAGGGAGACTAGGCAAGATTGAGTGTTGAAATTGGCTCCTATGAACTCCAATCTTTGAGAAGGAGTCAAGTTGCATTTGTCCTTGTTTACTGTTATCCCTAAGTGTTCCAGTAGCTGTATGGTGTAACGAGTGGGTGAGACCAGTAGATGCTTGGTTGGTGTGGGGAGGGATCGTCTAAGTATGGAAACACCCAGAATCCTTGCAGTCTCAAGTGAGCTGTTACCACTGCCATGCATTTGGTGAACTCCCTGAGGGCAGTAGAGAGACCAAAGGGCAGTGCTCAGAATTGGTAGTGACTGGCTCCCAGCTGGAAGTGGAGGAATCTTCTGGAGCTTTTGTCCATTCTTATGTGGTAATAAGCGTCCTGAAGATCTATCGAGCACATCCAATCATCTTTCTCCAGAAAAGAAAGTATAGACTGAACCGTTACCATCAGGAAATTTATTTGACAAATTTGTTTAAGATGCTGAGGTCCAGAATTGGCCTCCAGTCCCCTGTCTTTTTTGGCACGAAAAAGAACCTCGAGTAGAATCCAGATCCTATCTGGTCTGGTGGGACTATGAAGCAGCTTTCGGATTTATTGAGCTGCTGCTTCCCTTTGACTGGGTGGAATGTTGGGAATATGCATTAGCTGACTTGGGTAAAAGTCGGAAGGGATGTGGTAACCTCTGGCAATTATCTGCACCCAAAGATTTGTGGCCATCGTTTGTCAGGCAAGGTGGTTCAGAGAAAATCATCCCCTAGACTGCTTTCAGAGGTAAGCAATCGGACTGCTCTTCCGGAGTGCTGACAGGGTTGTCTAGAGAAGGAATCTCTGGATCCCTGATTATGCAGATCCACTCTGCCTCTGAAGGGGCGTCTTCTGGTTAAATTACCCCCCCCCTCTGCGCCAGGAGGAAACTCACCACATGTGTCGTGAAAAGGACCCTGGGATTTCTTGTACCACATTTTTCCACTCCTGTGATTCCTAGAATGGGATCGTTGAGAGTGGAAAAAATGTATGCCTATAGCAGACAAGGTCTTACTGTCCTTTTCACACCTGGCTAAAGTGTCTCTTACTTCAGGATCAAAAAGAGAAGAGGCCTCTACGGAGGCATTGATGAAGGAAGACTTAAAGGGATCCGCAAAATCACATAAGCACATTAAGGCATGACGTCTCGTGACAACGCCTAGACCTGCTGCTCTAACTGCCTCTTCTGTAGAATGAGAAATCAATCACATGGAGTAGTCTGCGATAGATTCTAGGGTGGCAAACTGTGAGGCCACTTTGTCACTTACCCCATTAGCAACTGCTCCTGCAAGGGTTTCTGAGTTCTGAGATTATATCTCTCTGAAGCCAGGTGAAGTGTGCCAGACAGTTCACAGACTGAATGGCAAAGGTTGCTGAAGAGTACTCCCGCTTCCAAAGTCTCGCGCCCGAGACTCCCTGTTGGGGGGGGGGGGTGGACAGTAGAGCTCTCCTTGTCTAGCTCTTAGTGGCCGCCGCCGCCACCACCATAGCATCTACTGGTAGACCCCTGGACCAGCGAGGACTGTCCTCTGGTGTCCGGGGGATAGGTTCAATGGTATCCGGATTCTTCCAGGCGCACTGCACTATGAGCTGAACCAGGTCATCTGCAGGCAGGGTCACCCAGGAAGTAGAGGGCTGGGCACGGAAAGGCTGCAAGAATACAGACTCCTCCAAGAAAGGGGTGGTGTACTTCGTCTCCCCCACTGATTCAGGATCTACAGTATGTCTCCAAAGGAAACATCCTCAGGTGGTGACCATGGGGGCCGCTTCCCTTTCATCGTAGTCTGCATCTTCAGTGAGGAATTCAGGGGAATTCACGTTCTTCCTCTTGCACAGTCTCTAGCGAGGCACCTCCTTGGCGGGAGCATCTGAGGAGGACTTTGCAGAGTGGGTACCTTGTGGAAGGATGTTTTGAGGTTCCCGGTGTCCTTGAGTAAGTGGGCTGTGTCAACTGTGGCTCAGGGGAAAGGTAAATATGGGTCTCCGGCACCGAAGATACCAGCTGGGAGCCTGTCGAGGCAAGCGCCCTCTCCACCACCTGGAAAGCAGGTCCCCCAAAGAGGGACGAGAGCCCAGAACAGAGAAAGACAACCTCGGGACCAGAGTCACACCCTGCTCCAACGAACCCACTCCCAGTGAAGTCATGGGAGGATCTTGTTCCACTAAAGCTACTGGAACCAGAGTAGATGGTGCTGAGGAAAAAAACAGGCGCCACACTAGGGATCACAGTGCCAACAGACCACGGTTGATCCAGAGGATGGCCCGATTCCGAATTATTCAAAGGCCAAAAGGGTAAATTCCGGAGCCATGGTAAGGTCTACCAATGGAGCCAAAGAAGCTGGAACCAAGGTTGGTGTTGAAGGCTCCGATACCTCCAGGGAGGTCGAAGGAGGAAAGTATGTGGAAGTCCATGGAGAAAAAATCTTCAGCTCCGGTTGGGAGGATTTGGAGGGTGTTGGAAAACCTCTGGCCGCCAGGAGCTGATCCACAAGCCTCCCTACATCCAGTTCCAAAAGGCTCCTGGAGGAGCGGGTGGGCATTTCCGACGGGGAGTCAGGATGCTCTAGGAAGGGGCTACATCGTTCACCAAGAAACAGATCCACCGAAGGAGGTCACAGTCGGTGTTGGTCAGAATTTGAGGAACAGGTGCCGAGGGTGGCACCGTAGTCTGCTTCTGAGGTGTCACAATCAAAGCCAGCATCATGGAGGGGGGTTTGAGACCCCGGTGCAGAGGATTTTGGTGCCAGTTTAGAAATGTTAGCCTTCAGTTCTGAAGATTTGGACTCACTAGTGTGAGAAGTGGGTAAAGATTTCCTTATCTGTGTTCTTTCTTTGGAGGGGATGAGCCCTCCGTCTCAGAAATAATCTTCGCAAATGGAGACTGAAGAAGGCCTTTGAGCATAAGTTTACTTTTTCATTCTGCCAATGTGAGGGAGCAAAAGGCTTTACAAATGTCACATGGGGGTTTTACCGATAGGTGTGGTACCCCGAGACAATAAACATAGGATGTATGGCTATCAAAATTAGGCATTTTCCTATCACATTCTTCACAGTGCTTAATCCCCATAGTACTCTCTCTCAGACATGGCAAAAAAATTATACAATTCAGCCACAAAAGATAAAATGCAGAAACATACTCAATTACACAGGAAGTAGTAGTTTTTTTTTCTTTTTAAATACAGTAAAAGAGGAAAGAAAGGGGGGGGGGATACCAACAATGGTATTGGGAATTACTTCAGAGGTAAGGGAAGGCCTGTACCAGCAATGGTACAAAGAGTACCATACTTGGTAAAAAGGAAGGAGAGAGGGACATACACAAAGTCAAAAGGTATGCGACTAACAGTAGGTAACTAGGTATAAGCAAATGAGAGAAAAAGCTCCAATAGACAAAATATGAAAATTTATAATCAACTTAGCTGAGATTGCCTGAAAACCTTTATTCAGTACATGGCAAACGAGATCTGAGGTAATTTAGAGAGGGCCACTATGGGTAAGACTTCGCTCGAGAGTTTTTTTGGCTGGCACGAGCTTGTTATAACGGCCAACTCGGTAGCGAGGACAAAAGACACCCATCAGTAAGGAATGAAGATTAACAACATCAGATCTTTTTTTTTCCAGCAAAAGTAAAGATTCTGAAGACATGATTAGCTCAGCTGTTGTGGATATGCTCTCCTCTACGCAACATTATGATGCCAAGAAGCAACTCAAATAAATTCCACTAGCGGCAACACACTCCAGAAACAAGATCCGCCAGCGAAGTTAATTTCTAAAGTTTTCAGCTGGCAGAAAAACAGTACTCTGGAACATGTGTGTGTATTACAGATGATCAATGCCTATCAGCAAGCATGATGCTTATCTTCAGAACTGAATACAAAGTGGAAACAGCCAATAATAAACGCCTTAAGGTCTCAACATTCACAGTTCAAGTAAACTCATTTTCAGTACCATGTAACAAAGCTTGCAAGCAGCAAAGTTACTAATACTTGAATTTAATGAAGCCAAGCAAAGATGTATGCATTCACTCACAAACAAGTGTGTAAATGTGTACATACTCTCCCTACACACATTACATATATGCATACTGCTTGCTCTTACGGTGAAAGTTTTATTTGCCCAGCATGACACCTGAACAACTGAATGTGTCACCTGTTTGAAGCAATGCAAAAAAAAAAATGTTTGACTTGTTATGCAATTCATGCTTTCAAAGGGAAACTGTGGGCTAATCAGAGGTTTTCTGATCCCCCACCATTTTGTATACCTGCCAATTTATCCCACTGCTTTAAAATATAAGCAATGGTTAACACAACAGTTATTTCATCTCATTTAACTTTACCTGCACTGCAGTCAGGATACTGCAAGCCATCTTTGTAAGCCTTTAATTCTTGTGGTGCTGCCTTGCCAACTTAGTCAACCCCAAGCATCCTTTATCTAGACTACTCCAATTTTCTTTTCTTTCTTTTTAAACTTCTTGCTCAGGGATCAACGTCTTCAAATTTTACATGCATTTCAATCCTCCATCCAACCTTCAAGTCGTCACAGAAAGTCCCTCTGCAGTTATTTGTTCCCGAAATCTTTATTTTCTTGAGGAACACAACAGTGTGATGGACAGTGAGCACAACCACACTATCCTATTGCCTGAGGTGTTACTTTTAAGGAATAAGATTTAGTAATTTCCCCATCTGCCAATTACTGTTATGCCTTAGAAAAAAGTGAGAAGGAAATAAGGCAGTCTAGAAATATTTTAGTAGGGTTTTAGAGCAGCATTTGTCTTGCACCTTTATACACATTTCCTACACTATACTATAGCTGTAAAATACAGTCTGCCATGTAACACCACCAAAAGCATTTGGCAAAACTCTCCTCCTCCAATTTTATTTTTAATAAGGTGCTGTATTCTATAAGCAATTTTTTTTGAAATGCCAACATTTTTTTTATTTTGAAATGAACTACTTAATGTTTTAGTTTATTAATTTTCATTTTATTTTATTACATAGTCTGTTTCAACTATATACTTCTGCAAGTACAAAGTAGCAGAGTCTGGTACAACACTGAATTCCCTGACTCGCGTACGCCAGCAGCTCCTTCAGTTCCTATCCTCTCTACATCCTGTGCAAGAAAAAGAAGCAGTAAATGAGCAGGAAGATCTGTTTTGCTGTAACAATGTGTACGAGTATTTACCTTTGTATTTTCATGCATCTTCCATCATCAATGTGATTTGTACAAGCAATTTGCAGAAGCTGTTAATTCAGAGGGACACTTTGGTTTAGGCCTCTGGCTGTGTGACAGCATTAAGTGTTTATGACTTTCAAAGCTGTAAAACATGTTGTGCTCCTACAATACTTTCTGTAAAGTACAGTTTTGTACCTACCATAAATGTAGATGTTCGAGTGCTAATACAGCTGCAGTCCAGGTTTAGTTAAGGAATCTTCCATGCGGCCAGATTGAGTGTTTTCAGCTGACTGTGAAGAGTTTTGAAGCTGTGCTGAAGTCAGAAGAAGAGGCATTAGAGGTAGGGTCCATGGTGGGGAATGTGTCGGGCTCCTCAGGAGTGGGTACCAGTGTTGTCTTGGCCAGTCTGGAGCAATGAGAATCATCTTTGGTCTGTCTGCTCTGGTTTTTAATAGAACTTTGGGCAGCAGAGGAAGAGGTGGAAAGGCATAAACTGTCATTGCCGACAGAGGACCCGCCTGACGGCAGGAAAACCCATCTGTTATGACTGCAGCTGTATGCACGATGAACATCCAGTAGAATGTCAAACCAATTGAAGTTCCATGCACTACATGCAATTAGGGGCGAGTCTTTCTCTGAGCACTCAGGGTGGCACTCGACCTCCACATCTCAGATTGTTTTTGATCAAATATCCAATCCTAGTCCTCTACATTATTATATACAAGCACTACAAGATTTGTTTGAAGGCTGGCCAGTAAAATTCAGTACTCAATTCAACTGCAGCTGTTGTAGTTAAGGAAGTCTTTGATATCTGTGTTGCTTGAAAAACAAGAAATAAATTACTATGGGAAACAATTTCTCAACTGGCCAGTTACTCATGTTAACCAAAACCACTCCAAATGTGGCTACTGTGGTGGTGGTTGGGAGATTGGGGGGGGGGGGTTGCTGATATGTCTAAAAAAAGACAAATTTGAAAAGAATTTCTACTATACCTTTGTTTGCTATGAATGTCTGTTAATGCTCGTGAAATATTCTGTGGGTACTGCATAACATGCAAGAGTTTAGAAAGGTTGCTGTTAAAGGAAAACTCCACCTTAGAACTACAAAAAATCTATTTTTCACTCTGTTTTTGAGCTATTTTAACACCTCAAAATTACTCTGACTGCTTTTTAAAGAATTTTAATATTTTTGTAAAATGGCTGCCAATGGGGCTTGACATGTCAACATGACCTTGTTTTTCTTCAAGCCTTTCCCACAATCCATTTCAGGTCTACTTTTTAAGAGTCATGCTACACATAAGTAGGGGTGTATTCCCATACCATTAACATATAATGGGATTAGTGTCAGTCACTGCCATTTTATATACTTTCTGTAACAGAATCACTTTTATTTCTTGAAAGAACCTCATTTGTGCGTGCCTCAGGGTTTGCTTTACAGTATACAATGGAGTTATACAGCTGCCAAAAAAAAAAAAAAAAAAAACTAAATTGCAGGCCTTTGTTCTAAGTATATTTCTGTAGTCCAAGATGAACTGACAGCCCCAACCCCCCACACTTTGGTGATGCACTAATGCTTTACAAGAATTGAAAAAAAATATATATATATTCTCAGACTTTTTTTTGAATGTCACTGACATCTTAATACTACATTTAGATCATTTTAAAATGTAAAGTTTAAAGCTTAGCATTTAAAACTGTGATGCTGCTTATGTAAATTTGTCAAAAAATGTGACAACTGCCTTTGAATCACTGACTGATCTAATTGCTCTGTTTTGCTATGAAAGGCATGTCTTCATTGGAAGCTGCTGTAAATAAGCACAAGTTCCATTCCATTCTCCAATAAAGACCACGAGGAAACAGTTTCACACCTTTTTTTTTTTAAACAGCAGGTGCTGTGCTCCCGATGTCAACAGGACTAATTACCAGTTTAAGATCGTCAGCAATACCGGACTACACATTTTTCTCTCTGTGGTATGTCATGCAGGTGCAGACAAATTCCTCTGCAAACTATGTGAGAAGTTATGCTTAAAGTGGGTGGTCTTTCCCTTCCTTTGATTCCAAGGCAAGGAAATGAAAGTTTTATAAAGTAGATATAGGTTTCTGGTACCTACACAATACTAAAAGCATACTGTAAGGGAGAAAACCATCCTAAGAGCTAAGTTAGACTACAGTAAAAGGTGGAGTTTTATCACACGATCATAGGAGGTTACTAGGCTCAAGGCCCCAGAGGCCTTACAAGCCAAGACAAGTTCAACCAGTGTTCCCACAAGTGTCTGGTTCAAGCAGATAACTAAAATCAACATCTTTAAGGCGTCTCTTCCCCACAATTATCCCTCCCTGATACTTAAAGCTGTTAATGGTTAATGTGTTCAACTATTTTCTCTTCTATAGTGAAAACCAGATCCCAGCAGCCAGCAGAAGCAAGTATTGTAGAGAGAATTAAATACTCAAAAGTTAAAAAGTGCAATTTGTTCAGACAGAAAATACGCAAAAAGTGCAATTTATTTTGACAGAATGCACTTTTTAACTTTTGTGAACTTTTGAGTATTTAATTCTCTCTACAAGACTTGCTTCTGCTGGCTGCTGGGATCTAGTTTTCACTATTACATAGTTGGACTGGTTTTTGTCTCATTTATTTTCTCTTCTACCTCAAATTTTCAGCTTTTGATTTCCCTGACTTCCTGACATTACAACCATCTTATCTGTACTCAGCTTCATCCTGTGTGCCTTAAGTTTTACATTCCATTGCCCTATCCTTTGCTGAAATTAGTGTTCAGAGACTGCTCGTAATGCCACATTGTCTGCATGCAGCAGCTTTGTTGATCTGCTCCCTCCAATCTGTTTTCTAATGTAGTCCAACACCAGTATGAACAGCAGTGGGCTCACAGCTGAACCCTGATGCACACTCATTCCCACTAACAACCCCTCAGAGTCTGAACACTGTTCATAGTTGTGGTCATTCGGCCCCTGTACGTAGGCTGTACTAATTCTACCAATGTTTTTGAGACTTCAAGCCTTCAAAGGATTGCCCAAAATCAGTTTTCTTGAGACCCTATTATAAGCTTTCGCCAAGCTGAGACATATCCAGGTGGACTCTTATCTCTAGTTTCTACTCAACTGTTTCACTTCAAAAACTAGGTCAGTTGTGCTGCATCCTGATCTGAAATGGAAATGCTCATATCAAACTGAGCTTTCTACTACTCTGCATATTCGGTTATCAACCATACTCTCCAAAACTTTCATGCAGTGTGACAGGAGTTTGATACCTCTATACTGCCCATGATTATGAATGTACATGCACATACACAAGAAGCAGATACATCCACACCTTGGCAATACACAAAACACAAGAAAAAAATAAACGAAAGTGAAATGGAGGGAGTCATCTGTTAAAATACATGCTATTAAAGCAAGTTCACTTAAGCAACTGTAATATGTACATCATTACCCAGAATAGTTATGGTTACTGCATCAGCGATGTAGACCATCAGTAAAAGAAATAATGTACTTACCATAATGCTCCATCTGTGTTGTCCATTTTTATTCTTTCTCAACTGATGGGTTCCGATTCAAGCCCTCGGTCTGGTTCACAAGACGCACCACGCCATGCTCAGACAGGCTCCTGGTGGATACTCTGGATGGGGAGTCAGGAAGTTCAATGAAGGGACTATATGCTTGGCCCAGAAATGGATCTACAGAAGGGGAGTATCGGGTCTCTTGTGCAAGGTCTGCCGGCACTGAAGTCTCTAGTTTTGAGACCGGAAGTAAAGAGGTGAAATCCAGTGAAGTCGGTACAATGCTCAGTACCGAAGTGGCACTCAGAGCCGAAAAGATCTATTCCAAAATGGTAACTAATGAAGCAGTCGAAGGTGTACCCTGAGCCGAAGTGGCCACAGGTGCTGAAGTTGAAATAGGTGTAGTAGGGTCTATGATCTGTGCCAGAGGCAGGACCGGTGCCTAAACTGGCGCCAGTATAGAAGGTTGAGATGCTCAGAGCCAAGGAAGATGGAGCTGTAGAGGCAGATTTATGCTCCTAAGATAACTTTGGGACCTTTGATTTCCCAGGGTTGCTCTGATCACTCGATGGTGTAGAAGGAACACAGTGGGATCTCTTTCTGTCCCGAGTAGGAGGGGTTGAGACCTCCAACGCAGAAATGGCCTCTGAGAAGGGAGACTTGAGTAACCCATTTAGGATCAGTTTATTGTCGCGCTCATTAAGAGTGCGTTGACTGAAACTGACAAATGTTGCACGGAGGCTGCACCAATAGGTGGGGCACTCCTAACAGTATATACAGTCATCATGAGAATCACTATTAGGTAACTTGCCATTACATGAAGCACAATGCTTAAAACCTGAAGTATCCTGATCCGACATCTTGATAGAAAGACATCACAGACCAACTGTATAATCCAACTAGAACAAAGTCAAACACCGTTCAAGCAAGTCACAAGTATAGCAACACACTGATATGTAGAGAAAAAAAGGAAATGCCTTACTAAAAGCCAAAGCTAACAGGTTAAACAGGAAACACAGTAAAATAGAGATCCAGGCCACCAATGGAGACAAATCTTTTAATACCACAAAGATTAGTGCTTTCGTCTTGTAACAAGACTTCTTCAGATAACACAAAATATATATACTTCACGTTACTTTTAAAACCCTTTCAATGAAACGCAAGTAAAATTTAAAGACACAAGAATCTATTGTCACAGTTTAAAATATGCATACAACGTGAATGCATACATAATTCTAACATTTCACCTATATGGGTGATAACATTAACAAAGTACCCTAGCTAAACTACATGAAAATAATAAGTATTACATTTTTCAAATTTTTACTGCTTTAGCTGTTAATACTGGCTTAATAGTTGTATATTCATTTAAGACAGGAAAAATGTTGGACCTCAGCCTAAGCTGCCATTTCAACTCCCTATTAAGCAGTACATTCTTGATATCAACCCCCCCCCCCACAGGATTAATTTTTACCACATCAATGATGCCAAATTTGAAACCAGTAAAAGAGGAACACACTACAGAATGTTTAAACAAAGCACTAGTTTCCTTTATATTCTGAATGTCATGAAAGTGCTCATACATTCTCTCCTTCAAAGCTCTCTCCGTCTTTCCTATATAGAATGCAGAGCACTTTACACATGTAGCCAACTATACTATCATCTTAGTATTGCAGTTACTTTTACAAAATCTCACAGTACTATTCATGCCATTGTTTAAACATATATAGTCCTCCTTGATAATATTTGAACACTGGCTGCAACTGCCACATTGACTGGTTGCCTTTTTTACTATTTTATTATACTTGTCCGTTTGTTCGAAAACTCTTAAAATATTTCCGTTTTAAAAGAAAATATTGGTGCGCTACCTACTACTTCGTATAACTCTTTGCTAGTTTTAAGCATACTCCAATTGGCTCTAACAATGTCAGTGAATATATCAGAAAATGTGTTAAATTCTGTAGCACAAGCCCTTTGAAATTTCTTCTCTCTTCTTTTCACAAAAGTGTTCAAAGGTTGACCTAACGGAGCCTTATATTTCGTACCCCACCCTTCGTAGATTTCATCTAACACGTCCTGTACCAAGTCACTAGGATACCCCCTTTCTACAAACTTCTCACCAAGGAATATAAATTCCCCAACCAATTCATCTTTATCTGAGGTCATCCATGCGACCCTGACGGCCTGCCCTGTAATAAGGCTTTTTTTCTGAAACTGAGTGTGGTGACTGCATTCTATATAGGAAAGACGGCGAGAGCTTTGAAGGAGAGACTGTATGAGCACTTTCATGACATTCGGAATGGAAAGGAAACAAGAAGTTATGTACTCACCATAACGTTCAATGTATATAGTCCATCTCGCCTCACATTCTTACCAGTGGGTTCGGAGCTGAATATCGGCTCCGACTCGGCCAAACTTTTCTAGCTCGAAGTCTTCTATTGGCTGGGCTAAGCAGGTATCCCATGCTGCACTGCTCCATATCCCCAGATCTAGTTTGCTGCGAACACTCATTCAATACCCCATGCATAACAACATCCACATAAAGAATAAGCTAAAAGTGAAGGGAACTCTGTAAATAAAACCAAACCTCCAAATCCTCCAGGAAGGGGGAAGGTGGGAGGGTAAGTAAGAATGTGAGGCGAGATGGACTACATACATCGAACGTTATGGCGAGTACATAACTTCTTGATGTTATGTAGTCCAATCTCGCCTACATTCTTACCCGTGGGACAGCGTCCCTAGCATCTACACCCTAGGTCGCTCATAGGAAAATACTCCTGAGTACTGTGGAACCAAAGGACGACCTGCCCCTAGATACCACGTCCAACTTGTAATGAGTAACAAATGTGTGAGGAGAAGCCCAAGCAGCTGCAGCACAAATATCATCCATAGACAATCTGGCTTGAAAGGCTGTAGATGTAGAAACAGCCCGAGTAGTGAGCCTTGACTAGAAAAAGCAGGTCTTTTCCTCCTGCAGAGTAAGCGAAAGAGATGCAACTGGATATCCATCTAAATAGGGTGATTTTGGAGACAGTGGACCCAATTTTGCTTTCCGAAAAGGAGACAAATAGTTGATCAGACTTTCGGATATCTTTTGTTCGGTGCAGATAGAAACGTAACTGTGTACATCAAATGATGATGAAATTTAAATTATGCCTTGTTTGAAAAATGGGGAAAGAATACTGGCAACTCAATAGATTGATTAAGATTAGATACGGACGCCACTTTAGGAAGAAAAGAAGGGTTTGGTCCAAGAGAAACCCTGTCCTCATGGAAGACCAAGTATGAAGGTTTGATAGAAAGGGCTTGAATTTCTGAAACTCGCCTGGCTGAAGTAATTGCTATTAAAAAGGCAGTTTTCCAGGTCAAGAATTTTAAATTGCAGGTAGCTGCAGGCTCGAAAGGTGGTGAAGTAAGGGCTTGCAGGACAAAATTTAGATCCCAGGGCATGATAGGTTCTGAGACCGGAGGACTGAGTAATAGAGTGCCCTTCAGGAAAGCCTTACAGAGTCTGTGAGCCATCAGACTAGGCTCATTAGCAACATGAAAGTTAGAAATCGCTGCCAACTGAACTTTAATGGTAGCTGACGCTGAGCCCTGATGGAAAAGCATAGACAAAGACTCCAAGACTGAAGCAATTGGGGCTGTGTAAGGATCAATCCCTTGGGTATGAGCCCAAATAGTAAACCTCCTCCACTTGCGAGAATAAATCTTCCTAGTAGAGGGCTTATGAGAGGAAGATAAAATATGAATAACCTCAGGTGAAAAGTGATGAAGCCTAACGAACGATGGAAGTGGAGTAGCCAGGCTGTCAACCGGAGGGTCAGCAGAGAGGGGTGGAACTGTCCCATGTGTCAAATCTGGTTGTGGGTCCAGAATCCAAGGAGTGTCCACAACGTAGGGTTGGAGAAAGGGAAACCAGACTTGACAAGGCCAGTGTGGAGCAATCAGAATAATTCTGCTTCCCAAGGATTGCGCTTTCTAAATCACTTTTGATAGCAAAGGAAACTGAGGGAAAGCATAAAGCAGACCGGAGGGCCAATCGTGAACTAGAGCGTCCCTGGATGACTCCCCCTGTGGGGGGATCAGCGTGAAGCAGCTGCTGCATTTGGCATTGAGGGGGCTGGCAAAAAGGTCGCAAGGCTGACCCCATCTGCTGAAGATTCGTTCTGCAACTAGACGATTCAGGGACCACTCATAAGGCATTAGAATAGTTCTGCTTAGCCTGTCCGCTATCACGATGACTTCCCCGGAATGTGCGTTGCCACTAGAAACCATTGGGAAGATACTGCCCACTACCACACTTGCATGGCCTCTCTGCACAGGGGGTAAGATCTGGTTCCCCCCTGCTTGTTCAGATACCACATCACTGACATGTTGTCCGAGTGTATTGCAATAGTCCCTAGAGAAAGAAAGCTCTGAAGTGCCTGCAACGCAAGTAGTACCACTCTCATCTCTAGGACGTTGATATGCAGATGTATCTCGTGATCTTGCCACGTGCCTTGGACTGTCCTGCCGAGATAATGCCCCCCCCCCACCCCATCTGGGAGGTGTCCGTGGTCACTGTGGCAACCGGGGTGGGTGGAACGAAGGGTTTTCCCCTGTCCAGATTGTTGGTGCAACACCACCAACTGAGATCCTGTTTGCATCTGTCCGTGAGCAAAATAGGGTGAGAAAGTGGAAGTTTTTGGAGAGACCATTGAGCAAAGAGGAGCCACTGAAGAAGCCTCATGTGCAATCTCGCTAGAGAGACCAACATAATTGTTGCTGCCATGGTCCCCAGGAGTTGAAGAACCCATCTTGCCTTCGCTTTCCTCAGGGGGCATCAGGGCGTGCACCTGTTGCTGTATGACTGCGATTCTTTCCTGCAGTAAAAATGCTCTCATCCGAACGGTGTCTAATTCTGCGCCTATAAAAAAGTGACACGCTGTGAGGGCAACAAGGCAGATTTTTCCCAATTTAGTGTTATGCCCAGCTGTTGACAGAGAGTGATGGTAGCTTCCCTGGTTTGGATTAGTAGATGCCTGGTGGGGGCGGTAAGGAGCCAGTCGTCCAGAAACGGAAACACTTGGAATCCTTGATGTCTTAAGTGAGTTGTCACCACCGCCATACACTTGGTGAACACCCTGGGGGCTGTGGTGAGACCAAAGGGCAGGGCTCAAAACTGGAAATGATTGGTTCTCAGCCGGAAGCGTAAGTGACTCCTGGATGCCCTGTCCATTTTGACATGGTAGTAAGCATCCTTGAGGTCGATGGAGCACATCCATACTACTTCCCCAACAATGGGAGAATCGATTGTAGTGTGACCATACGGAACTTGGACTTCTGTACATAGTTGTTCAGTTGGCTGAGATCTAATATGGGTCTCAGGTCCCCTGTTCTTTTTGGCACCAAAAAGAATCTTGAGTAAATCCCTAATCCGACTTGGTCTGAGGGGACACGTTGGATGGCTCACTTTCCTAGCAGCTTTGAAACTTCTGATGCTGCTTGATCCCTTTGACTGGGTGGAACGTCTGGGATTTTTCTGACTGGAGGGGGGGGGGTCTGACGAAAAGGGAACGACATAACCTCCGGAAATTATTCGTAATACCCATCGGTCCTGGGTGATGCTTTGCCAGGCTTCCGGGTATAACTATATTCGACCCCCGACTGGCTCTGGAAAAGCACAGTCTGGCATCCCATCAGGAACGACGGTAGGGAGAGCCACAAAAGAAATCGCGGTCTCCTGAATTGTGGGGGCCTCCTCTGCCTCTAGCGCGGCATCTCCCTGAATAACCTCCCACCTCCTCTGCCTCTGGAGGGGGACTCACCTTGTGCGCCAGGAAAAAACCTCTGTGATTTTTTGAACCACATCTTCCCACCCCGCTGGGCCTTGGGGTAAGGCCTAGAGGGAAGGGAAAAACGGACCCATACAGCAGACAGGGTCTTTCCCGCTTGTTCGCATCTGGTGAGGGTGTCTTTCACTTTAGTTCCAAAGAACCATCAAAGGGGGCGTCTGTGAAAGAAGACTTGAAGGCCTCCGCGAAATGACAAAGGCGCAGCCAGGTTTGCCTTCTAAGGGCGACTCCTGAGCTTGCTGCCCTACTCACTCCCTCGGCTGCATTTGAAATGAGCCGCATGGAAGAGTTAACGATGGAATTGAGGGTAGACACCTGGGCGTTAACCGTCTGGGCACTGCCTCAGGAACATTACCCGAATGAGCATCTCCTAACTCCGTGAGGAGATCTCTCTGGAGCAGAGTAAAATGAGACAGATAGTTCAGCGATCGTAAGGTAAAGGTTGCTGACGAGAGGGTACACTTCCCGTACCGGTCCATGGTCCTAAACTCCTTGTTAGGAGGATGGACGGAGGAAGAAGTCTCTGCTACTTCCTTCTGAGTGGCCGCCGCCACCACCACCATGGCATCCCACAGGGACTCCTTTGGACAAAAACTCCTTACCCGGGGGAGCAGAAAGAAACTTACTGGGTAGCCTGGGTACAGGTTCCACAGAATCAGGGTTCTCCCACACCCTCCGACAAATTAAATCCAGGAGTTCGAAGGGTGGGAACACCCAGGAGGCAGAGGGCTGAGCACCAAAGGCCTTCAGGAAGACAGACTCCTCCTCGGAGGGGGCTTTGGACGGCCAGTCACCTCTGTTTCAATATCTCCAGGATGTCGGAGAAGGAAACCATCAGAGGATGACTTGGGGGACCCCTCAGATTCCCCGAGGTCAGTATCTGAGGCGAGAGACTCATCCTGGGAGTCTATGTGCTTCCTCTTGCACATTTTCTTTCTAGGGGGCTTCTCAGGCACGAACTCTGAAGGGCCCTCAAACTTGGGGACCACTCATGGGGGTTATCTCTAGGCCTTGGTGCTCCGCTGTCTAAATATAGGTGGTGATCAGAGGCTCTCAACGGAGTGGTGGGGTACAGAAAGATCGACCCGCATGATGTAGCTGACGATCTGGCCAGTTCAGTCCACATGGCTCAAAGGCAGCCCCCCCCAGAGTCAGAGGACCAGCCAGCCTCCGAGACCATGACAGGAGTAGGGGTTCCTCGAGTCGAGGCACCGAGCAGGAGACTCAGAACCAAAATATGTCCCGAGATGTCCCCCTCGGGCCCAACCGAAGAATGCAGAGTCCAGAACCCAGTGGATGGAGCCGACGTCGGTACCGATAGGCCCGGAGGGGCCATCGGAACCGACCTAGGAACATCACATGGAGCGGAACACTCTGGCTCCGAAGACAGAGATGCACTCGGAGGAGGAATGATCGAAGAAGGAATCAGGACGGGCTCCGGAGCAGACTGGGACGGAGCCGAAAACAATTTTGCCAAAACCGGTGACTGGAGGAGCCTCTGCACCACCCTATCAACATCCACATCTGAAAGAGCCCTGGAGGATTTGGAGGACAGGGAGGGAGATCGAGATCTTCTCTCAGGTGACACTGGTCTAAGACTGGGCAATCAGCTCCGAAGAGGTTCCAATATAATTGGAGCAGACGCCGGTTCCATCAACACCGAAAATTCCTGCGGTCCCGAGGACAGTGGAGCCGAGGAGGTCGAAGCAAGTTTTGTGATTTTCTCCAGTGGCTCCGAGGAAACTGAAGGAGCCAGAGATCTCTTTTTTTGACTTTGAGGACTTCAGTTTAGAACTGGAAGCAGAATCCATGGCCTCTTCGAACGAGGTTTTCAAGAGTCCCTCTAAAATCAGCTTATTCTTTCTTTCTTGGAGCACTCTGGGACTAAAAGCATGGCAGAAACTGCAGGACTCCTGCAGATGGATTGCTCCCAGGCAATAAACACAAACAGAATGTCCATCGGTGATGCATCTGCTTGTGTTACCTAGAGCTGTCCGGTGCTTGGTTTCTCCTCTTTACAGTGCTTTTTGGCTGTTTACTAGTTTTTGTTCTGCACTGTGCTTCATTTTGGAGATTTATATTTCAACAAGTAATCACAAAAAACTACAACACTGCACAAGTCACTGTCTGACAGGAAAAAACACAGACACACAAAGCACCACAAAACGCGGGAACAAGTTTTTTTACACAGCACACACACAACCTCAGATGAAACGCGCACTGAGACAATAAAGGCTAAAAACCTCCAACTAAAACAGTTTTGACCACATACACCAAGGGGAGACACTAAAACCTCTAACTCAAATGGTTTTAGCGCGACAATACAGGACAAGAGGGGAGGACTAGGTCCTCTAACTGAAACGGGCCTAGCCCGATAGAACAGTTAGCGGGATACCACAAAACCACAAACACACTACAGAAAAACTAATACAACACCAAATAGAAATAGCTATTAAAATAGCTTTTTGTTTATAACAATTTTTTTCAGAAAAAAAACAAGAAAAAGGGTACTTAGCCACAGCCAAGAGTGAGACCACGTCCGAGCTACACGAGCAGCAAATGAGAACTGGGGATATGGAGCAGTGCAACATGGGATACCTGCTTAGCTCAGCCAATAGAAGACTGAGCTAGAAAAGTTTGGCCGAGTCGGAGCCGATATTCTGCTCCAAACCCACGGGTAAGAATGTAGGAGAGATTGGACTACATAACATTTACTGCTTTGTTTAAACATTCTGTAGCGTGTTCCTCTTTTACTGGTTTCAAATTTGGCATCATTGATGTGGTAAAAATTAATCCTGGGGGGCTGATATCAAGAATGTACTGCTTAATAGGGAAATGAAATGGCAGCTTAGGCGGAGGTCCATTTTTCCTGGCTTAAATGAATATATAACTATTAAGCCAGTATTAACAGCTAAAGCAGTAAAAATTTGAAAAATGTAATACTTATTATTTTCATGTAGTTTAGCTAGGGTACTTTGTTAATGTTATCACCCATATAGGTGAAATTTAGGATTATGTATGCATTCATGCTGTATGCATGTTTTAAACTGTGACAATAGATTCTTGTGTCTTTAAATTTTAATTGCGTTTAATTGAAAGGGTTTTAAAAGTAACGTGAAGTATATTTTGTGTTATCTGAAGAAGTCTTGTTACAAGACGAAAGCGCTAATCTTTGTGGTATTAAAAGATTTGTCTCCATTGCTGGCCTGGATCTTTATTTTACTGTGTTTGCTAAGTTTTTACTCTATCGTGTGCCTTGAGGTTAAACAGGAAAGACAATACCAACTATGGTATTGAAGAAATACCACAAGGGTAAGGGAGGAAAGGCCATACCAACAACAGTACTTGAAAATTTACCAATGGTAACAATGGGTAGAGTAGAGAGGAAAAAAAAACAAGGTTAGACAGAAGAAAAGACACTGGAAATACTAATCTCTTAAAATATGACAATATCAAAAATTTTCCACACAAATATCAAATGAAGTTCCACTTAGCCGAGTGCTCGGCTGAAATGCAGCTTTACGGCTACACGGCAAACAAGATTTGAGGTAAGAGGGAGAAGTGCATTCTGGGTACAGACTTAGCTCGAGAGATTTTTGGCTGGGGCGAGCTTGGTAAAAAGGCCAACTCTGTTCCGAGGGCTTGGAACTGAACCAATCAGTGATGAATGGAAAGAAGATTAACATCAGATAATACACTTAGCAGCTTGTTTTCTCTCTTTCCAAGAGTTTTTAACTTGTCTAACTTCTTTGTTGTAAGATAAAATGTCAGTGTCTTCCATCACCAAGGTCTAGTTGCTCTACAAAACTCTAAGTGCACCTCACAATCAAGAGCATTATGATCAGGCCCCAAACAATGTGAATAACATCCATACAAGTGTTTAAAGGCAATTTTCTTGCCACATGCACATTTATCCAGAGACACTGAAGACAAGGATGAAATTTAAAGAAGCTATAAAAGTGAAGAAGTTCTGGTTTACTGGCTACTCTACCACTAAAATTGATGTTACTATAAAACTCAGACTGACTGACTACTATGCACACACCAAAGAAATGCAGATGAATGATTGTTCTGAAACACTGAAAATAAATGAAGTAGGCAAGTGCCAAGTCTACTTATATGGACGTCTCATCAGTGATCACCAGTACCAGTCTGTGCCTGAGGACAGCTACAGAAAAACAGTCAGACCAAATCAGCTTTGCTACAGTTACTATTCCCAGATATTAAAACTGGTTATTATGCTTAACATCTTGATACAATAATAAATGCACATATTTCAAATACAGTTAAGAGATTCTGTAAGCTATGATGGCAAGAAAGGTTTAACAGCAAAAAAATTAAAAGGCTTTCATTCATACTTCGTTGGCAGGTTAATTTTTGCCTCTAGTTACAGTTTTAGGTCTATATAACTGCTTAGGTTACATAGTCAACAGGAGAATCCTATACGAGTTACAAAAACAAAAATAAACTTAGATGCATGTATTATGAAGCAGTTTAAATGCTGGATAAAACCAAACATTTGTACTCAAAACAATCCTGTACCAATCAAACCAAAATGGGCACAATGATAGCCATGACATGTTTTGAAGGAAAAATAAAAAAAACAACAAATTAGTAAAAAATCAAATAATGTTACCTCGCCTCCGACCAAATGTCCTTGCTGCATGTTAACAGAGAAGACAAGAGAAAAATAAAGCCTTTCACATATACATATTTATGTCTGTGTGCACAGCAACAACCATTTAGTTGAACACAGAATCAAAGCAACAAACTGCACCCTTAGTGTTAATACTGGTTGTTTCAGTAAAATGCATTGAACATACACAGCTAAGATGTGCATGATACTCAAAAACAGCAATACTGCCCTGCAGATCAGTACTGGTTTTATTTCCAGTTGTGCTACTGACTGGTTCATTAGTATATCTGAAATGGAGATCCATGCTTTCCAAACTCCCATTTTGTAGTCTTTAATGTGTGGTTTGCAATGAGAAGGGAAAGCCAAAAACTAACTACTACTGATTTTGTTTACAGTGTAGAGTAATGCTGGACTCTGACATGTACACATTTAGTATAGATTTATACAAACACGACTGCATAATATTGAGAGTGTTCAATGCACTTCACTAATACCCAATGATCAATACATGTAATGCATCAACATGACAAACATCTTTGGATGTTACAGAAGAGATGCCAGGTAACAAATGTCTGTATCTTGATTAGGGATCAGCTGTACATTTTGATGAACTAGGAAGACAAAAAGTACAGTTGTGTACACTTACCATAAATGTAGACGTTCCGAGTGTATTCCCTGTTGCAGTCATCACATTTGGGTTATCCTGCCAGGGGTAGCCCTCAGTTGGCCCGAAATCCAGAGGCTTAGTATTTCTGTCTTGGTTGCTGTCGCTCCAGGATTGATGTCAGGTCATCAGTGGTACAAAAACAGACAGTTGACGCCATTACATCAGTTTTTCTTGCCCGAGTTCCCAATAGACAGCTAAGTTATGGTGGAGAACCACCACCAGTAGAAAGTAAATACCAAAAATTCCTTGTAAGAAGAGAGAGAGATAGAGAGAGAGAGACAAGGGGGATGGAGGGAGGGAAACCAGGACTGCAACAGTGAATACACTCTAGCATCTACATTTATGGTAAGTGTACACAACTGTACTATGTTCTTCGTATTTCACTGTTGCAGTCATCACATTTGTGTTGATTCCCAAAGCTGTAGAAAAGGGTGGAGGCAGTCAAGAAGACTGGGGGCTGGCTAGGATGCCCTGCAAGACTGCAGTGGCAAAGCATGCCCTGGATTTGGAGAAGACAGGCAGGTGGTAACGCTTGGTGAAGGTATGAACAGATGTCCATATTGCAGCCACCAGGATGTCCCTGGTGGGGACTCCTCTGAGAAAAACTGCAAAAGTGGAGGTTGCTCTGGTGGAATGTGCCCTGGACCCCTTTGGGGGAGGGGTTTCCCATGCTGTCTGTAGCAGAAATGGATGCAGTGTACTATCCATTTGAATATTGTTTTGTTTGGATATGGCCTTGCCCTCTGCCTCTGCAGTGAAGCTGATTAGCAATTGATCGGTTTTTCTAAAAGATTTAGTCCTGTCCAGGTAGAATCTTAGCTGTCTGTACACATCTAGAGAGTGCAGAATCCTTTCCCCCTTGTTTTGTGGGTTAGAGAAAAAGGTGGGCTTGAGACAGAGTATGGATGTTTATAACAATGTTAACTTCCATTCAGCCTTTATTACAACTTACAATTTGGAGAGTAAAGAAATTATGGATATCTTGTTTAAAAATTGGGTTATTTTGTCTTCATGTTGTGAGGTTAGACAATGTGACCTATTGTCTACAGGAAGGGTCAAACTCTTAAAAACATGTTTGAAAGTGGTGGCCATTCACAAGGATAGGGACATATGAAAAAATGTGGCCTATGTAGGTATTGTGAATATATAATTGAAGGGTCTTCCTTTAATATAAATGGGGAGAAAGTGAATTTAAAGAAAAAGCGTAACTGCCAAACAGACAAAGTTGTATATTGTGCTTTTTGTTGTAAAAGCCCCTGTTTTTATATTGCGAAGACAGAGAGGAAATTGAAGAGTCGCATTTATGAACACCTTAGGGATATTAGATTGATTTAGTATTCGAATGCCCTAGCAAAGCATTGTAATGAGTTAGCTGGCCACACATTTAAATTCACGGCGATTAACCCCTTACAAATTGACCCTAGGGGTGGACCATGGCCTTTACATTTAGAGAGAATGAAGCCATATGGCATCTTAGGACCAATGCAACCCAGTGGTCAGGCCTAAATGAGGCTTCTTCAATTACTTGTTTTTTAAAACCAAAAGCACTTGATAGATGAACATTGGTATTCCTTTATTACATTCATTTTTGTATAAATACGAATATTTATGTACAACACGAGTACATTTTGTTTTCTAATAGTAATAATTATTTAATGTTTTATGGTTTTTAGATGGCTGCATTATTTGAAATATAAAACATGTACAATAATTTAGGTGTATATATTTATATGTATTTGTGTATTTATATTTTTATATATACTTTTTATATAATGTATTTATTTACACATATATTAGTATATTAATTATTATCTGATTGAATGCCCCTCATGGGTGATTTAATGTTATTTAGTATATTTATTTTATTTAATTGCTCATTAGATGTTTTTCTATACATTTTTTTATAAAAAAATTCTGCATATACATTTGGTGCCCTTACATTGACTTTATATTATATACATTGTGTTTAGGTGTATAATTGTTGGGCATCATTCTGAATTTCATATTATAGATATGCATTATTCATGAGTACAGTGTTCTGACTGGTCCAACCTGTAGTGCATGGGCTATTTAACATGGATTGTTTTATGAATTGCCTTTGATCTTGATAAAATCTCAGAATTCGGAGACTAAAGCACTTGATTGATTTTACTATTAATGTTTTTTTTTATTTTTCTTGTCATTAAAGTATTTAAATAGATTTATTTTGAAGTCTGGACACATTTTTGTTTGTGTACTACTTTCCTGGTCGACCGGATTCGTGTGCATCAGTTTGTTAGTCTTTTTTTGGATTTAAACTAATGAGTTACACAACATCTTGTGTGAACCCGAACCAGAAGCCAGCACAGTATGTCATTCAGGCTTTCATAAAATTAGACTGCACAGACTGCTTGCTTTCCCTGAGCTACTGCACATCTTCCAAACTGTTCCTTATGCATGCAGTTGCTGTGCAAGTTTCCCTTTATTTTGCACACTACTTATGGGCACTGTACATTTAGTGTCATATGTTTTATTTCCTTTGTTAACTGGATGAGTTAAATGATCCTAACAAATGGAATGTTTCCAGCCATGGCCCAGGCCAAGAAACAGCAATGTGACGTAAAAGAGTGCATTACAAACTTTAGGAATAGTACATTTCTTACTGCAGAACAGTTATGTAGATCAGCGCAGGCAGAATCATAACATACAGAAGAAAGACGTAGAATCAAGTAGAGATTTAGAATAACTCATGCACTAATACCTATAAAGAATCAAGGAAACCATAAGCACTGTCTAAAACCAGAACAGTATTACATACAAAGAACTATCACATATAAGTGGTAAAGACAGGGAATTTTCTATTTTAAATTCAGACTTTTTAATAAATGTTTGGAGGGTTAAGGAACAATGATGAGCCAACTCCCAAGCCATCACTGCCAGGCTGCAAATGGGTATGAACTTGTACCAGTCTCCTTGTTTGTATGCCACATGACTGTGGTATTGTCAGTAAACCACCTGTAGAGATCCAAGGGAGAAAAGTTAATGGAGAGACTTCAAGGCATGGATCACAGCAAATATCTATTTTTAAGATAATGTGCTTTGGTTTGTCTCAAGGATTCCACAGGTCTTGCACTTTTACTCTAGAGACTGCTTCCAAAGCAAAATGTGATGAGTCTGTGGTAACAGATTAGTTTGGGTCCAATGAGAGAAGGGGTGACATGGTTTTAGTTGAATTTGTCCCCACCAATACTCTTCCCTTTTTATGAAGCCCAAAACTAAAATATGATACTCCAGAGGATGCAAATGCAGAATCCATTTTTTTTTTTTTTTTTTTTTTTTTTTTTTTTTTTAAGAAAAACTTATAGCTTTCGGGCTAGAGGTATTACAAGAGTCATAGAAGCCAGGAACCCTAAGATTCTAAGAAATTGCTTGCCAAAGTCTGAGACTGGTTGGAGAAATTCATGAAAAATTCCAGAAGGTAGATCCACCTTGATTTGTGTTAAAAAGGCCTTGTGGAGAGAAGAATCTATAAGGCATCCCAGAAACACAATCCTGTGAGACTGAGAAGAGTAGGATTTTGCAATATCTGTCTGGAAGCCCAGATTGGTCAAGAGCAACATAATTACCATAAACTGCTATCTGTGTTGTCCTCTTTCATTCCTCCTCCAACTCTGCCACATTATTACAAACTAGGATCAAAGTCTAGAGCTCCTCCCTCTTCCCATAATGCTTTGTCCTCTGCCTAACTCCCTCAGATCGAGTTTGTGCCCAAACAGCTGATAGTATGTAGAGAAACAAAGAATTAAGAACCCAGAAGTCTCAAAACCAGGAAAGTACAGTTGTATAAACTTACCATAAATGTAGATGTTAAGGTGTATTCAATGTTGCAGACATCACCTGTGGGTTATCTCTGCTGTGGTAGCCCTCGGCCAGCCCGAACACCAGAGTCAATGTTTTTGTGCATCAGCTGCAGTCACCTGTAGTTTGATGTCAGGTCGTCAATGTTATAAAGCAAGGCAGCTGATGTCATTACATCAGTTTTTCTTGCCCTAACCCATCAGAAGCACAAGGAAATAAGGTAAAGTGGTCCCGGTGGCTAAAAGCCACCGTGGGCAGCTTATGTCCCCCAAGAGGAAGAGGATATAAGGTGGATGGAGGGAGGGAAACCAGGACTGCAACAGTGAATACACTCGAACATCTACATTTATGGTAAGTGTACACAACTGTACTATGTTCTTCATGTCTCACTGTTGCAGTCATCACCTGTGGGAGGATTCCCAAAGCTGAGGAGTGAAGTGGAAGGATAAGTTAAAGCCCTAGGAATGGGTCAGCAATCCCTGCAAAACTACAGAGGCAAACCCTGCCCTAGACGTAGAAAAAAAGAGGTAGGTGGTAATGCTTTGTAAAGGTATGGACAGAGGTCCAGGTGGCAGCTTACAAGATGTCCCTGGTGGGGAGTCCTACTGGAATGGGTACGGATAGACTGAGGGTGGTTCCCATGTAGTCGGTAGCAGAAATGGATACAGTGGGATATCCATTTGGAAATGGTTTGCTTGGAAATGGGCTTCCCCACTGCCCCTGGGGCAAAGCTGACAGCAGCTGGTCTGTTTTTCGGAAGGGTTTAGTATGGTCCAGATAGTATCTGAGTTGTCTGTGCACATCTAGTGAGTGCAGAATTCTTTCCCCCTTGTTTTGAGGGTTGGGAAAGAAGGTGGGTAGGTGTATGGCCTGGTTGAGGGTCACATCAGCTACCACCTTGGGCATAAAGGAGGGGTTAGTCCTCAGGGAGACCCTGTCTACATGAAAAATGAAGGGCTCAACAGCCATGAGTGCCTGAAATTCTGAAACTCTTCTGGCTGAGGTGATAGCTAGTAGGAAGGCAGTCTTCCAGGAGAGGCATTTCAATTCTGTTAAAAAGCAGGTTCAAAAGGAGGTAAGGTTAGTTTTTCTAAAACATAATTCAGGTCCCAGGCTGGCATGGGAGGCCTTCTAGGAAGTCTGATATTAGAAGCCCCTCTGAGGAATTGTTTAATCAAAGGATGAGAGAAGAGGGGTAGGTCTGAATTGTAATGGGCTGAAATGGCTGAGGCATGGATTTTAATAAAAGAGATAAGGAGCGGCCACTTTTGAGCAACTCAGCTAGGTAGTCCAAGATGAGAGGGATGGAAGGATGCAAGGTACTGCCCCTTTGAACGGCTCCAGGAGCAGAATCTCTTCCATTTCCCTGCGTAAGTGTTTCTGGTGCTGGGCCTTCTGGCCTCTGTAATAATGTTTAGGACCAGTTTTCTTAACAGGGACTCCTTGTTTGCTTTTAAAGTATAAGCAATGCTGAAAGATTGAGAGTCTGCAAGTCTGGATGCAGTATCTCCACCCCCCACTTGGGTCAAGAGGTCTGAGATCAAAGGAAGCTGCTTGGGGGATGGGGGGCTGTAAGGTCAGGCTGCGCAGTAAGGCGTACTAATGCTGTCTGGGCCAATCTGTAGCAATGAGGATGACCTTTGGTCTCTCCTCCCTTATTTTTTATCAGTATGGGAATAAGAGGCAGAGGAGGGAATGCATACACAAAGAGGGAGGAGGCAACGCGTACACAAAGAGGGAGTTCCAGGGGAAGGTCAAGGCATTCACCTTCCACCCTAGGAGATGACACTCCCTGGTACAGAACTTTTGCAGCTGGTGGCTGAGGTGCGAAGCAGAGATATCCACCTCTGGATTCTCACACTCCTGAGTGATTTGCAGAAAGATTTCCCTGTGGAGCTGCCATTCATGGGGATCCAGTAAGTTTCTGTTTAGGTGGTCTGCCAAGGTGTTGTTGATCTCTAGTAGTTACTGGGCAATTAGGTGTAGACCCATGGAGGTGGCCAGTCAGCCAGAGGTTCATGGCTAGCCTGCACAGAGGGCAAGATTGGGTCTCCCCCTGTTTGTTGATATACCACATTACTGTGGTGTTGTCTGTTTTTATAAGGAGAACCCCTGGCCTGAGATGGGGTTTGAAGGATGTCAGAGCCATTTGTACTGCCATCATTTCTTTCTGACTGATGTGAAAGGGAAGGTGCTGGCCATGCCAAAGACCTTGGGTGCACCTGCCTGCTAGGTGAGCACCACAAGCAATGTCTGAGGCATTGGTGGTGATGGTCTGGCCGGTAGGGTGAGGATGAAGGGAAGACCCTTGTTCCTATGAGGCAGTCATCCAGGTAAGGGTAAATCTGTATATTTCTCTGTCTGCAAAATGCTATGGCCAGGGCTAAACATTTGGTGAATACTCTGGGTGCAGTAGATAAGCCAAAGGGCAACACAGAGAACTGAATGTGTTGTGATCCTGCTCTGAAGCGCAGTGATTTCCCTGAATGATTCTTTTATGGGGATGTGGAGGTAGGCATCTTTTAGGTCTAGGGTCACTAGCCAGGCATTTTTTGTCAGCATTGGCAGCAGCTGCTGCAAAGCTAGCATTCTGAATCTGGGGACCACCAGGGAGGTGTTCAGAATGGATAGATCCAGGATGGGGCACAAAGTGCCCTATTTTCTGGGAACAAGGAATAGTCTGGAATAAAAGCCTTTGCCTCTTTGATCTGAGAGGACAGGTTCTACTGCCCCCTGGGATATGAGAGTTTGGACCTGTTCCAATGCCTCAGCCCACTGATTTGGAGGCAAGTCAGGGTACCCTCTTGGATTTGGGAGTTCGCTGAAGGAGAATTTGTATCCCTGAAAAATAATCTTCAAGACCCATTGGTCCTTTGTTACAGAAAGTCAATTTTCTTTGAAGAGGGAGAGCCTTCCTCCTAGCTTTTGGTGAATGAAGGGAGGGGGGAGGGAAAGTCATTGGGAATTTTTGCCACAGAAGGGTGGCTTAGAACTCCCTGTCTTTAGGGGTGGAAGGGGTCCACTGTTTGCTTCTCTGCTGGTCATGGGATAGGGGCCTGGACGGTCTGTCCCTGAGGGGCTTACCTTGGCCCTGTCTGCAAGGTGCAGGGAAGGACCAGTGCTTAGAGTGAAAGTTTCTGCTGAACTTTGGAGGTTGAACCTGAAAGAAATCTTTTACTGTTTGCATAGATTTTGCTTTGTCTTCCATCTTTTTGAGCACCTCTTCTGCTTTTGCTCCAAACAAGTGGTCCTTATCCAGGGGTGCATCAATAAGTTTAGACTTGACATGATCAGGTAGAGGTAATCCTTCAGCCATGCAGGTCTCCTAATGACAGATCCTGACACTGCTGCTCTGCTAGAGGCTTCTAGGGCATCATATCTAGAGTGTAATGAGGGTTTGGCCACTTGACAAGCAGAGTGCAGTAAATCTGCTAACTCTTTTGAACTGGCACAGTCAGAAAAGGTAGAAATCTTTTTTTTTTTAATAGTTCCAAAGTGTGTTGCTGATGTTTTAACATATGGAACTGACAGTAGAGTGCTCTGACAGCTAAGGTTGCAGAGGTGTATACCTTTTTACCCAATCTGTCCAGAGTTCTGGAATCCTTGTCAGAAGGAATAGGATTCTTGACAGAACTAGTCTTAGCTCCTTTAGGCCCCCGTGTAATGACCTCTGGGGTCTGCAGCAGGATTTCTGTACAGGTATTTGTGAGAATCAAGTACCCTGTAATACTGGTCAGGTTTACTGGGAGCAAGTGGGAGGGGGTCAGGGGCTAAGCTGGATTCATGGAAAACATCATACACCACTTCTAAAATAGGGGGTTGGCCAGGCGTCTGTGCTGGGACAGGTCCAGAAACTCTCCAAGTCTTTTCTTAGACTGAGGAAGTCCTGAGATTCCCACTGGAAATGTTCCCTGAGGGTTTAAAGGTTTCCCCAAAGGAAAGGTCCTCTGGAGGGGAGGCAGAAGGGATGGATTCCTCTGCATCTGAATCCTCATAAGCAGTCAGAGGTTACTGTTCCTCTTCAGAATCTGAATAGTCAGATTACTCAGAGTCCTGTTGTGTCAATTTCTGGAGAAGGGTGCCTTTTCCTTTTAGAAGCTGTGGCCTGACTACCCCGGATAAGGGAGATGAGATCCTCCACCTAGAAGCAGATTTTCTAGGAGTGGCCTGGCTGCTAGGCCTAAGAGAAATGGTAGTCGGATGTAAATAATCACTATTATCCATAAAGACAAGGCCACCGCCTTTGTCTGGTTTAAGAATACGTATGTCCGCAAATTTCAGGTTAAATATCAAATCTCTTTCATTTTGTGTTAAATTAAAGGTATTAATATTGTACAGTCTTATTATTGTACAAAGACCTAAAATCATTCTCGCATATTCTCTCAAACAGTGAGATAGATGGATGTAATGGAGGGCCTTGTCTTTATGGATAATAGTGATTATTTACAACGTATGTCTTTACTTTTAGATAATGATGCCTATGTAGAAGCCTCTTTGAACGAGGTAAACGGTGCATATCAACGTATTAATGGATTTATTCGTGACTTATTTTTGGATAACAGAATTGATCTTGATTTATTTAATTATTTTACCATCCCACATCCTTTGATACCCATTTTATTTGGGTTACCAAAAATTCATAAGAACATGGATAATCCTCCATTTCGACCTATAATTGATGGAAGGCAATGCATTACATATGCATGTGCTAAATTTGTGGATGTAAAATTAAAAGAAATTTTGAAAAATGAAAGGCAAATATGTAAGGATTTGTGGACATTTCTGGACACGATTAACAACATTCCCTTTAGAGATGATGTTAATTTTTTAACTATAGATGTCCGCGACCTTTATACGGTAATACCTCAGGATATTGGATGCGAGTGGGTCAGAGAATTTTTATTAGAGCATCGTGTGGATGGGTCCAGTGTTGACCTTATTATCTATTTATTAGAACTGATTTGGGTAATAACTATTTCCTCTTTAATAAACAATTTTATTTACAAAGAACGGGTGTGGCCATGGGATCGCCTTGTGGGGCCACTTTTGCGAATGTGGTGATGGCCTATTGGGAGAAACATTTCTTGTTTCAGGACAATTTGTTTATTGAGAGGGCCACATGGTACAACCGTTACTTGGACAATATATTCATCCTTTGGAGGGGAGATATTGAGTCTGCAAAGACATTCACTGACCACATCACTGGGTTCACAGACTTCCTACAGTTTACATGGGACTTCCAACTTCATAAGATTTCCTACTTGAATATTGAATTAATTAAATTATGCTGTGAACAACAATATATTTCTAAGATATTCAGGAAGCAAACCTATTCTAATGCATTTCTACATTTCTCTAGTTGCCATCCTTTTTCTCAGAAGAGGAGTGTAGTTAAGGGTCAATTGGTTCGGGCAGCCAGAATGACCACATTGGATAGAGATTTTAAGGATGAATGTAACCTCCTTAAGGATATGTTTCTTAAGTGGGGTTATCCAAAGTCCCTAATTGATGAACTTATTAAGGAAGGAAGTAATAAACGTTTGTCAGGCACATTCACACCATTGTTGTCAGTTGTTGATAAACAACATGAAGGTGTTTATAATGATATTTATTGTACCAGTTTGAATACCAGTAGTAGTGAGCTAAGTGATATTGTCTAAGTTCAGAGTACTTCCAACAGTGATGATTTTAAAATCAGTTTCATTATTACTTTCTCCATGGATGCATATGGGTTGCAATCAATTATTAATAAAAATAGTTTTTTTCCTAATGGAGGATAATTTGATAAATAAAAATTTGGATCCATCACCTAAGTTTGTTTTTAGGAGAGGCAGGAATTTGAAGATGTTATTGGAAAGTAATCCACCTAAAGTGTATGGCCCCCATTGTGGTATGTCCAAATGTGGGTCATGCAAGTGGTGTAAATATATAAAAGTGACAAAACAAGTTACCCTAAGGAACCTTTGCTTTCCTATTAAGGGAAAATATAATTGCAATACTAAAGGAGTTGTTTATTTGGGATTATGTAATTGTTGTCCAGCTTTTTATATCGGTCGCACTGAAAGGCCTTTGAAAAATAGGATTTATGAACATATATATGCTATAGGCAGATTAGATTTGAAAAATGCCTTGGCTAGGCACATTAAATCCTACCCCTTACATGAATTCAATTTCTTAGTCTTAGAAAAAGTTAATGAAAATGAAAGGGGAGGTCCTAGTGATCTAAAACTGGATGAGAAAGAACTGATTTGGCAAATAAAACTGAATGCTGTTAGGGAACCAGGATTAAATGAAGCTATTTCTTTTAAAAGTATTTTAAAATGGAGGGCTTTGCTGAGATGATCTTTTCCTTTATGTGTATATAAATATTTTTATATTCATATTTATTTTTGCATTTATATGAATATATTTGCATTTATATGAATATATATACATATATTTTAGGAGTATGATGGTTTGAATATTTTTATATTTGTATTTTTATGTATTTGTGTATTTGCATTTCTGACTTCTAAAATGAATGGTCTGTGGGTTCTTTAAATGTTGGCTTATATTTAAGTATTTAATTTATGATGTCATAAGGATGATTGTCTATTTAAATGGTGATTAATTCATTTGTCAGTTGTCTGAAGAAGTTTGCTGAAATAGTAAACGAAAGCGCTAACTATATTCCTGGTGTTGGAGTGTATTATTTCCTTCTTTTTGGATTAAGTTTATAACTTTTCAGACATCAGTTAGTGCAAGAAAAAAGGGTCCCAACAGGGTACTTCGCTTTAGACATTTTCAGCTGAAATTCAAACTCTGGTAGTGACCGAACGGCACTCATGCGAACTGCTTCTGTTACGGGCTCCACAGCAAGAAAGACTGATGTAATGACGTTGGCTGCCTTCCTTTATAGCACTGACGTCAGACTACAGGTGACTGCAGCCGATGCAGAAAAACAATGACTCTGGTATTCGGGCCGGTCGAGGGCTGCCACAGCAGGGATAACTCACAGGTGATCAACAGTGAAACACAAAGATCATCATTAGTGCCTACACAGTTCTACAAAAGGACTTCTAGAACATTGGGTAGGGGGATGGCTGGGAGGGAAGGTGAGGAGGAATGGAAGATCTGATGCTGCCCCTTTCATTTCTCCCCATGGTTGGGGCAGAGTCCCCAGCTATACAACTCCTGGGTGGCCTCAAAGAAGGAAGCCCTGTCCAATTTGTAATGCGTGACAAAGGTAGGAGTATTTGCTGCAGCACAGATATCATCTAAAGATGCTCTGGAAGAAAAGGCAGATGAAGTGGACATAGACCTAGTTGAATGAAAGACAAAGTAAATGTAATCCATTTTTTCTACAAATCAAAGTAATACAGTCTGTTACCCATTTAGAAAGTAATTTTTGAAACCACCTGACCTACGTGACCATGCAAAAAGGCTACAAATAGTTGGTCTGATTTTCAAAAATGTTTTGTCCTATGAAGATGAAAACGTAACGCTCTATGAACATCAAGCAAATGCAACATATGCTCCCCCTTAGAGAAATTTGGAAAGAAAAACTACAGCTGTGTACACTTACCATAAATGTAGATGTTAGAGTGTATTCACTGCTGGAGTCATCACCTGTGGGTTATCCCTGCTTTGGTAGTCCTCGGCCGGCCCAAATACCAGAGTAAATGTTTTTCTGTGTTGGCTGCTGTTGCTTGCTGCCTGACGTCAGGTCGTCAAGTGTTATAAAGGAAAGCAGCAGACACCATTACATCAGTTTTTCTTGCCCTAACCAGTCAGAGGCCCAAGTAAATATGGTAAAGTGGTCCTGGTGGCTAAAAGCCACCGTTAGAAACTTGTGTCTCCCTAAAGAAAGAAGACACAAGGGGGAAGGAGGGTGGGAAACCAGGACTGAAACAGTGAATACACTCGAACATCTACAATTATTGTTAAGTGCACACAACTGTACTATGTGCATCATTTTTCACTGTTGCAGTCATCACCTGTGGGAGGATTCCCAAAGCTGAGGAGAGGGATGGTAGGATTAGTAAGAGACCTAGGAATGGGTCAGCATGCGCTGCAGAACTGCAGAGGCAAACCCTGCCCCAGCCTTAGAAAACAGAGGTAGAAGGAAATGCTTGATAAAGGTAAGGACAGAAGTCTAGGTGGCAGCTTCCAGGCTGTCCCTGGTGGGAACTCCTCTGAGGAATGCTGTGGAAGTGGAGGCTGCCCTAGTGGAATGGGTATGAGTAGACTTGGGGGGGGGGGGGGGGGTTCCCATGCAATCTGTAGCAGAAATGGATACAGTGCGATACCCATTTGGAAATGGTTGGTTTGGAAATGGGCTTCCCCCTCTGCCCCTGGGGGAAAGCTGACAAGTAGTTGGTTTGTTTTCCTGAAGGGTTTAGTATGGACCAGATAATATCTGAGCTGTCTGTGCACGTCTAGCGAGTGTAGACTTCTTTCCCCCTTGTTTTGAGGGTTAGGAAAGAATGTGGGTAGATGTATGGCATGGATGAGAGTTGCATTAGATACCACCTTGGGCATAAAGGAGGGATTAGTCCTCAGGGAGACCCTGTCTGCATGGAAGATGACGAAGGGCTCAATGGCCATCAGAGCCTGAAGTTCTGAAACCCTTCTGGCTGAGGTGATAGCTAGGAGAAAAGCAGTCTTCCAGGAGAGGTATCTTGGTTCTGCTGAAGCAGCAAGTTCGAAGTGTGGTAAAGTTAGTTTTTCCAAAACATAATTCAGGTCCCAGGCTGGAGTGGATGGCCTTCTGGGAGGTCTGGCATTAGAAGTCTCTCTGAGGAATTGTTTAATCAAAGGATGGGAGAACAGGGACTGTTCTGTAGCAAAATGATCTGAAATGGCTGAGATCTGGATTTTAATAGAGAAGGAGAGGCCACTATTAAGTAGCTCCGCTAGGTAGTCCAGGATAAGAGGGATGGGAAGGTTGTGAGGTATTGCCCCTTCTGGACTGGCTCCAGGAGCAGAATCTTTTCCATTTTCCTGCATAAGATTTCAGTGCTGGGCCTTCTGGCCTCAGTGAGTCTGCAAGTCTGGGTGCAGCATCCCCCCCCCCCCACCTGAGTTAAGAGGTCTGAGATCAGGGGAAGCTGCCTGGGAGGCTGTAAAGTCAGGTTGTGCAGTAAGAGGTACCAATGTTGTCTGGGCCAATCTGGAGCAATAAGGATGGCCTTTGGTCTCTCCTCCCTTATTTTGAGCAGTATCTTGGGAATAAGAGGCAGAGGAGGGAATGTGTATACAAAGAGGGTGTTCCAGGGTAAGGTCAAGGCATCCTCCTTCCATGGTAGGTGGTGATACTCCCTGGTACAGAATTTTTTCAGTTGATGGTTGAGATGCGAAGCAAAGCGAACCACTTCCGGAGTCCCCCACGCCTGAGTGAATAGTAAAAAGATTTTTCTATGAAGCTGCCATTCGTGGGGTCCAGTAAGTTTCTGCTTAATTGGCCTGCCAGGGTGGCGTTGATCCCTAGTAGGTATTGGGCTATCAGGTGTAGTCCCATGGAAGAGGCTGTCAGCCAGAGGTTCATGGCTAGCCTGCACACAGAGTAAATATTGGGTCCCTCCCTGTTTGTTGATGTACCACATTTACTGTGGTGTTGTCTGTTTTGATAAGGAGAACCACTGGCTTCAGATGGGGTTTGAAGGATATCAGAGCCTTTTGTACAGTCATCATTTCCTTCTGGTTGATGTGCAAGGGAAGGTGCTGGGCATCCCAAAGACCTTTGGTGCACCTGCCTTCTAGGTGAGCACCCCAAGGTATGTCTGAAGCGTCGGTGGTAATGGTCTGCCCAGATGGGCGGACTGTTAAGGAAAGACCCTTGTTCTGGGTACATGCCCCTACTCACCAGCGAAACTCAACCCTTATACAGGGGATCAGAGGAAGAGAGGTCTCTAGAGGTTGACCGTGCTGACACCAAAGGTTCTTTAGGTATCACTGAAGTTCTCTCATGTGAAACCCGGACAGAGGAATTAGAAGGATGCAAGATGCCATGTACCCCAAGGCATGCAGGAACTTCTTCGCAGTGAGGTGACTTCTGCAAGCCAGCTGGGTAAAACAGAGGCAGGAAGCTCTGCTTTTCTGAGGATAGGAAGGCCATTTGGGATGCTGTGTCCAGCAGTGCTCCCAAGAAAATTATCTTCCTGGACAGTGTTTGCCTTGATTTCTTCTCGTTGAGGGTATACCCTAAGGAGGTTAGGAGGGTTTTGACAAAGAGGAAGTCCTTGAGGAGCTTTTCTTTGCATTCTGCCTGAATGAGGTAGTCGTCCTCATATGGGTAAATTTGTTATTTTTCTGTCTGCCAAAGGCTACGGCTGGGGCTGAGCATTTGGTGAATACCCTGGGAGCAGGAGGTAAGCCAAAGGGAAGCGCAGCAAACAAAGTGTTGTGAGCCTGCTCTGAAGCAAAGGAATTTCCTGCAGGATTCCCTTATGGGGATGTGGAGGTAGGCATCTTTCAGATCTAGGGTAACTAACCAGACATTTTGTCAGCATTGGCAACAGCTGCTGCAAAGTTAGCATTTTGCATTTGGGGACCACCAGTAAGGTGTTCAGAATGGATAGATCCAGGATGGGGCACCAAGTGCCCTCTTTTCTGGGAACAAGGAATAGTCTGGAATAAAAGCCTTTGCCAGTTTGATCTCAGGGGACTTGTTCCACTGCCCCTCGGGATATGAGAGTTTGGACTTGTTTCAATGCCTCTGCCCACTGATTTGGAGGCAAGTCTGGGTATACTCTTGGAACTGGGAGTTCGCTGAAGGAGAATTTGTATCCCTGAAAAATTATCTTTAAAGACCCATTGGTCCTTTGTTACAGAAAGCCAGTTTTCTTTGCAGAAAGAGAGCCTTCCTCTTAGTTTTTGGTGAGTGAAAAGAGGGCAGAGGGAGTCATTTAGAGTTTTTGCCATAGAGGGATGGCTTAGAACTTCCTCCCCTTGGAGTGGAAGTGGTCCACTGTTTGGTTCTCTGCTGTCCCTGGGATAGGAGTCTGGGTGGTCTGTCCCTGTGAGGCTTACCTTGCCCCTTTCTGCTAGGTGCAGGAAAGGACCAGTGTTTTGAGGGAAAATTCCTGCTGAACCTAGGAGGTTGTACGTGAAGGAAATCTTTTACTGTTTGCATAGATTTTTGCTTTGTCTTCCATCTTTTTAAGCACCTCTTCTGATTTTACTCCAAACAAGTGGTCCTTATCCATGGGTGCATCAAGTAATATAGATTTGACATGATCATGGAGAGGTTGTTCCTTCAACCATGCATGTCTCCTACTTGAGGCTTCTAGGGCGTCATATCCCAGTGTAATGAGTGTTTAGCTACTTGACAAGTAGAGTGCCGTAAATCTGCTAACTCTTTCGAATTGGCACAGTCAAGAAAGGATGAAATCATTTGTTTTCATAGTTCCAAAGTGTGGTTTTGATATTTCAACATGTGGGACTGACAGTCGAGTGCTCTGATTGCCAAGGTTGCAGAGGTGTATACTTTTTTACCCCATCCGTCCAGAGCTCTTGAATCATTGTCAGAAAGAATAGGATTTGCAGAATTACCCGTATCTCCTTTTGGTCCCTGTGTAATGATCTCCGGGTCTGCAGCAGGATTTCTGTACAGGTATTTGTGAGAATCTGGTACCTGTCAGGTTTTCTGGGAGCAGGTGGGAGGGTGTCAGGAGTTGAGCTGGATTCATGGAAGACATCATCAACCACCTCTAAGATTGGCGGGATGGCCAAGGATTTGTGCTGGGGCAGGTCTAGAAACTCTGTTAATCTTTTCTTAGACAGAGGGAAGTCCTGGGATTCCCAATGGAAATGTTCCCTGGGAGTGTGTGAAGCGTTTCCCCAAAGAAAAGATCTTCTGGTGGGGAGGCAAAGGAATGGATTCCTCTGCATCTGAATCCTCATAAGCAGCTAGAGGTTGTTCCTCTTCAAAATCTGAATAATCAGACTCCTCAGAATCCTGGTCTGTTAGTATTTCAGGAGAAAAGTCTCTTCCTTTTACAAAGTGTGACCTGACTACCCCCGATAAGGGTAAGAAGATCCTCCGCTATTTTAAGCATTTGAGCTTGGGGTGGTGGAGCAGGAGTAAAATGGTGGCTAGAGGTAGTTTTCCTAGGAGTGGCCTTGCCCTGTTTTCCTAGGAGTGGCCTTGCCTCTAGGCCCAAGAGTATCCATCAGTCTGAGAGAAACTGTAGTCGGCGGAGAAGATGTTTTTTGTCTAGATTCGGTTGTGAGAAAAATCTCCTTGGAAGCCGGTGCCTGCTTCACACCCCTGGACCCAACCAAGCCAGAGACAACCAAAGGCTCGGAAGACTAAGATTTCTGTAGGATACCGGACTCTGAAAGGGCATCAGGGGCTTCCAAAAGGCACCTCACTGAGAATTCCGGAGAACTGACGACCTGCTTAGCGGAAGAGTCATTGGAAGGCTTAGCCTTGTGTGGTCTGTCTCTATCTTTATCCTTGCGTTTTTTTGGAATGTCTACAGATTGTTGGCTGACTGACACCATTTCAGAAAGCAAAGACGAAAATACCTGGCTACAATAAGAACTCTACGATGAATGGTTCTTGCGTTAAAGAGGGCACAGAACTGGCAAAGGCGGACGTCATGGTCTGGGCCTAAACAAGTGACGCAGTATGAATGGAACTCTTGGTGTGGTATTTGCTTTCCACAGGTGAGACAATTGTTAACTTTTTCAGACATTGGTTAGTGCAAGAAAAAAGGATCCTCAGCGGGGTACTTAGCTTTAGACGTTTTCAGCTGTAATTCAAACTCTGGTAATGAACGACTGGCACACTTGCAAACTGCTTCTGCTACGGGCTCCACGGCAAGAAAAAACTGATGTAATGGCAATGGCTGCCTTCCTTTACAGCACTGATGACCTGATGTCAGACAGCAAGCGACAGTAGCCAACACAGAAAAACACTGACTCTGGTATTTGGGCCGGCCTTGGGCTACTACAGCAGAGATAACCCACAGGTACCAACTGCAACAGTGGAACACAAAGAACATCTGGCAGTTGTATGGACTGGTTAAGGTTAGCTTCTGTAGCTACCTTGGGCGTGAAAGAGAGGCGACTACTGAAGGACCACTCTGTCTTTATGGAAAATGATGTAATGAGGCTTAGAAGATAGTGCCTGGATTTCCAAGATTCTTTTGCTGAAGTAATGGCGATATGAAAGACTGTCCAACACGAGAGTAACTTCAAATCACAATCACTAGCTGGTTTGAAATGTTTTTTGAGTTAGGCCTTGTAAGAAAGACTATAGTGAGATCCCATGGTGGAGAAGGGTCTTTAACTGGAGGTCTAAGGAGGAACATTCCTTTCAAGAAGGCCTTCTACAATTTGGAGGTTGTGGGAAAACCAAAATATTTCCTGAATGGAAGTTCGAGATGGCTGTCAACTGAAGTTTGATTGTCGAAAACCTGGCTCCCTCTTTGAAAAGAGAGATAAGGAAGAAAAGAATGGCTGATATTGGAGTTGAAAAGGGGTCAATGTTCTCTTTGCAGGCCCAGATCATCAATCATTTCCATTTGCTCCTACAGACATTCTTGTTAGCCGATTTCTGGGAAGCTAGTATATCAGCTCTGACCCGACAGTGGAAGCAAGCTTAGACCTTTGTACAATTTCAGGAAGTGGAGAAATCAAGCAGTCAGTTTGAGGGATATTAAAGTGGGATGAAAACCTTCTAGTGGGTGAAGGAGGTCCTGTTTCGGTTCCAGTATCCATGGAGGATATTTCAAGTGAGACCAGGGAAAGGGTAACCAAACCAGACTAGGCCAGTAGGGGGCAATGAGGATTACAGAGGTCTTCAACAGTTTGTTTTCTGCAGAAATTCTGGGATCAAAGAGAGGGGGATAAGCGTAGAGGAGACCAGGAGGCCAATCCTGAATTACAGCATCCCTCAGGGGACTCACTCGGACAGGGGATCAGAGCGAAGTAAATGCTGCCCTTGCGGTTCTAAGCGGATGCAAAAACGCTGCAGTATGGTTGGTGCCAATGGCTGAAGATCAGGTACACTACTGATTTGTTGACTGACCATTCATAAGGAGTCAGAAAAGACCTGCTGAGTTTGTCTGCAAGAACGCTGGGCTTCCCTGGTATGAGAGTTGCATTTAGAAAGCAATGTGAAGACATCGCCCATTCCCAGACCCTCATGGACTCTCTGCACAACAGATAAGAGTGGGTTCTCCATTGTTTGTTGATGTATCACATGACTGACATGTCTGTGTGAATCGCAACAGTTCATAGAGGGAGAATATCCTAAAGGCTTGCAATGCGAGAACTGTTGTCATCTTCAGAACATTGATGTGCAATCTGGTCTCTTATGTCCACGTGCCTTGGACCATTTTTCCCTTGAAATGCCCTGCCCCCAACCTCAATGGGAAAGTGTCCTTGGTCACAGTGGCTGATGGGGAAGATAGTAGGCATGGTCTGCCACCTGTCAGGTCAGACAGAAGCCACCACTGTAGGTGTTTTCTGCAAACCAATGTCAGCTTGATAGGGGCTGATAGAGAATAGACCACTGAGCTGCAGAAGTCCATTGAAGCACTTGCATAAAAAGCCTTTTCCAATGGATGTAAGGGAATGGCAGCCGGCATACATCCAAAAGCCTAATGTATTAGCTTTGCCAGTGGAGATGAGTGGATCAAGATGGCTCGAACATGACCCTCAATGTCTGTACTCAATGGGGGGGGGGGGGGTAGCAATGCAATCTGACTTGATGTGTTCAAGAAGGCCTGGATAAACTAAACTCTGTACCAGAGATGAATTCAATTTTGTTAGGTTTACGGTGACACCCAGATGATTGGCAAGGTTGAAAAGGTAATTCATAGCCTGAATTAGTTGATGCCTGGTTGGGGCAGTGAATAGTTAGTCATCCAGATATGGAAATACCCGTAATCCTTGCAGTCTGAGGTGAGGTGCAACTACTGCCATGCATTTGGTAAAGACCCTCGGGGCTGTGGCGAGTCCAAAGGACACAGCTCTAAACTGGTAGTGAATGGCTCCCAGCCGAAACAGCAGATTACTTCTGGAGCATGTCTATTCTGATGTGAAAGTACACAAGTCCACTGAGCATATCCAATCATAGTTTCACAAAAGCGGTAAAATGGACTGAACTGTAACCATTTGGAGCTTTGCCTTCTTTACAAACAAATTCAGTTTGTTCAGATCCAGAATGGGTCTTGGGTCCCTGGTTTTCTTTGGCACTAAAAAGAAGTGTGAGTAAGTTCTGAATCCTTTTTGTTCAGTCAGGACCTCTTGGATGACTCTCTTGTAGAACCTTTTGAATTTCTGCTACTGCATACTCTCTCCTGACTGTGTGGAATGTTGGGGAGTCTCTTTAATAATCTCTGGTGGAGGAAAGAAAAATAAAATGCAATAACCTTTGTATGTAATCTTTAGCACACATTTGTTAAGAGTCAGATCGGTCCAGGCAGTTGGGTGCTGTGAAAAATGACCCTCGACTGCTTCCAGAGGTGAGCAGTTGAGCAGCACTTCAGGAGCGCTGATAGGGCTGATCAGAGAAGGGTTCTCTGAAGCTCTGGTTCTGTGGTCCCCCTCTGCCTCTGGGGTGGCATTTCCCACTGAAACCTCCTCCTCTGCCCTTGTAGGAAGAATCCCCACCTTGATTCTGGGAAGACCCTTGGAATTTTCTGAACCAGGTTTTCTTGCCATTAAACTGGTTTCTAGCGAAGGTGCGTTTAGGATTTGAAAACCTGACCCCTATGGCAAGCAAGGTCTTCCCCTTCCTGCTCGCTGCAGGTAGGGTTGCCAGCTGTCCGTTTTTTGACCGGACTGTCCGATTTTCCTACAAATTGTCCGGTTACAAATTTCCTTCAAAACCGGACACGTGAAGTCCAGGTTTTGTGCCACTGCCATGGTCTCTCAAGCATTTCTCCCGCACCACCTTTACTCTCTCTCTCTCCCCTCCTAATTGCCTGCGGTCCCGGTGTGCTTTTTGGCTATACAGCCTGGTGAGTCAGGCACAGCACTATGGTGCGGGAGAAATGCTTCAGAGATCTCTATATCTCCGTAGTTTGTGACTAAGATCGCTTTGTACGCAGAATCATATCACTGGTGCTGGATTGGAGCAGTAGGGGGCGTGCTATACTTCTATAGTAACATTAAGGAATTCAGGAGCATTTCTTTACTCTAAACTTCTCACCCGTTCCTAATTCAGTTCCCCATCGTCAGTTTCCAGTTAGGGCTCACATTGCAGTACTGTAACTAAACACTGTAGGATGTTATTGTCGCTGGTCGGCCGGTGTAGTTTTGAACCTTCTTATGTACATTTGTTGCACTGTAAGAAAGACAGCAACGGCTGGATTACCATCCGGAGCCAGAGACCCTACATTGGTCGCCATGATAGTGAACCATTTGAAGAGCCAGGATTGTTTGACAAGTTTAGAGATTCACTGGCTGATGTGGATACAAAGGTAACAGTGACATGTATTGATTGACATTAGTACTTTTACTTTCCTTCACTTTTTGTCCTAATCCCGAAGATATATAAAGTAAGTGGTCTTCGCTATTAAGCATTGCAGTTTGATTTTTTTTTTAAGTAGCAAATTTCAAGTTTCCCTTCATGTAGTTGCTTCATGTAGTTGCTTGTATTGTGTTGATATTTGCGATTTTTAAGGACTAATGGTTTCAAATAATAATTTATGCTATACACACTGTGGTTGGAGTGTTCACCAGGGAGTGGGAGTATTGTCTTGTGTGCTTACTTGGGAAAGTTAGCCTTCTTTCTTTTCAGCTGTTGAAATGTGGTGAAAAAAAAGATCAGCAACAGCTGGTTCTCAAAGGCTGATGTTTGATGTTTAACCTTGACTGCATTTAGAGTGACATGGGCATTTTCCTGATGACCTGATCAACATTTCAGGCTATTGCTGCACTCACTACAGTTTATTTTGCAGCTTTTCCAAATTTGCAATTTAATCAGGACACATAGGCTGCAAGGGAAATACTATGAAAGAAAGTAAGAAAATGAATAACATAAAAACATGTACTGCCCTTTTGCCACCCTGATGCTTGAATTACTGTTACATTTTTGGTAATATTTTTGAAGTGTCAAATCAGATGACCCAAATACAGTAATTAACTTGCAACAGGAAATGTTGCAGTACTATGCAGGACCTCCAGGTTAAACACCACATATTTGACTTTGTTGTATTTATCATTTTTAATATTTGCTGCTCCACTCACCTTTCTTGATAATTTAAAATGGTGCTTCTGTTTACTATACATGCATTACTGCTTTTTATTTTAAATTGTTTGCTACATGGGACTTACTTCACAAAATAAACAGGCAAGTAAAACATAAGGAAGAATATACTATTACAGCCATTTAATAAAATTTTGTGAAAAGCAGTAACTCAGTGCACACTAAGTTAAATGCAGTTAAAACTGAACAGCTTATACAGTCATGCAACTCTATGCTCTGCTGCTCCTTTCAAAGAATAAACAGCTGAGGTTGCATTTCTTGAGAATAACCTCAATCTGCCACTTTTGTTGGTAATACAGCTACTTGTTTAGTAACTGCTAGGTTTTGCTTAGCAGTTGTAGTTCTGAAGTCAGTTTTGCCTCTGGAAAGCTGTCTTTGATGTGGTCGTTCGCCCCATCACTATACCGGCTCTCCTACAGGTTACCGAGAGATGATCTATATCTGGCATACAAGGTATCCTTGGATCCAGCACTGATGATCCTTTTGGACATCCACAAAACAAACAGTATCAGAACCACTAGATCCAAGGATTCAGATTTTGCTTGTGACAAACAGGCCATGTTGATGAGAGACAAATGTGTAGGGTCCCCATGCACTGGAACAAACTTCCCATCCATGTGAAGCAGAGTCCATCTTTAGCCCTATTTAAGCATAACTTTGACCTATAGGTGGGAAATTATCCCTGTTGCCACCTATCCGTTTTTTTTCCGGACTATCCACAAATCAAATCAGTTCTTTGGTAGTCAGGAAAACACTGTACAAACTCCAGTATTCTGTTTCAAAAAAGGAAACAGACCATCAGTGTTTGTTAAATTGGCTGATTTACTATGCTTTTTTTTTTTTTTTACAGAAAATCATAGTAAATCGACTGAAAGCAGGCATCTGGAACAGAAAAAGAGGGTGTTCCCATCAGCTGATGTAATGGTGGTGTCACAAAATGGGTGAAGCATGGATGGGAAAGGGGTGGGAATGGGTGGAGTTATGGGTGATGCGAGGGGCGTGACCTTAGTCCGGTTTTAGCCACAAAGAAAGCTGGCAACCCTAGCTGCAGGTTAAGATGTCTGACAGATGGTCCACATAAATTGAAGCCATCAAAAGGGGGGTTAACCAAGAACGCCTTGAAGGGTTCTGCGAAATCACAAAGCCTCATCCAGGCATGCCTTTTAATAGCAATACTTCAGCTGGCTGCCCATGAGGTGCCCTCCGTGGAATAGGAGAGAAGCCTCATGGAAGAACTGGACAAGGAAGAGAGTTGCTAGTTGGGGAGAACCTTCCTTGAATCCTCCGTTGACACGGTCGCTCCTAGAGAGTCAGAGTTTTTTTTTTAAACTAGATCTCTCTGTAATCGAGTAAAATGTGCCAGGTGGTTTAATGCTCTCAGCGAGAAATTGGGCAACACATAAATGCGCTTACCAAATCTGTCCAACGCTCTGGACTCCCCATTCAGTGGATGGACAGTGAATAAGAAGTTATGTACTCACCATAACGTTCCATCTGAATAGGTAAACTTCATTTGTCAGCAACCTATTGGTTATCGGATCCACATCGGATCAGAGCCGGCAGTTTCCAACAGCTAAGATCTGAGCTCCAAGCTCCTCCCCCTTACCCATAACTCCCTGCCATCCCATCCCGACCTCAGATCGAGTTTGCCTAAAAGCAAGACTTGCAATCACAACCTGCCTAGTGTAAACTGGGTACAATCCACCATGAAGCAGGAAAATCTATGAACATCCAAAGAGGACAGGGGGACAGAGGGAGGGACGGTTGCTGACAAATGAAGTTTACCTACTCAGATGGAACGTTATGGTGAGTACATAACTTCTTAATCTGAAGTAGTTAACTTCATTTGTGCATCAACCTATGGGACAGAGTCCCCAGCTACCTGAATCTTGGGAGGCCCTTATGGAAGGATGTTCCGGAGCACTGAGGAGCCAAAGGATGCTCTCCCTCTGGAAACCAGATCCAATTTATAGTGGTTTATGAATGTATGAGAAGAAGCCCACATGGCAGCTGAGCAAATGTCATCCAACGAAACTCTAGCCCGAAAAGCAGCAGAGGTAGAAACAGACAGAGTAGAATGGGCATGGACTCCATGAGGAGCAGGCCGGCCAGAACTCTCGTAAGCCGAGAGAATACACTGGGAAATCCACCTGGACAGTGTGACTTTAGAAACAGCTTTTCCCAAACTGGGTTTAGTAAAGGACACAAACAGCTGGTCTGATTGCCTATAACCGGCTGTTCGGTGCAAATAAAATCTTAATTGTCTGTGTACATCCAAAGAGTATAACTTGTATTCGCCTTTATTTTGGTAATTGGGAAAGAAGACTGGCAAATTAATAGACTGGTTGATGTTAAGATTCGGAAGCAATTTTGGGGAGAAAAGATGGATTGGTCCTGAGGAATACCCTATCCTTGTGGAAAGTCAAGTACGGTGGCTTGGCACAAAGAGCTTGAAGCTCCGAAATCCTTTTCGCCAAAGTAATAGCAACCAGAAAAGCCGTTTTCCAGGATAAGAATTTGAGATCTACCGAAGCAGCAGGCTCAAAGGGAGAAGCTGTTAAGGCCTGGAGTACCAGCGATAAGTCCCAAGGAGGAATTACATCCTTCACCGGAGGCCTTAGTAAGAAGGTGCCTTTTAAGAAGGCCTTACACAATCTGGATGAGGTCAAAGGGCCAAGATCACATCCAACATGGTAATGAGCGATTGCCGCCAATTGTACTTTGACTGTGGAAGAGCTAGCACCTTGATCAAATAATCCTGACAGAAAATCCAGCACAGCTGGTAACGGAGCTGTGAAAGGGTCCAGCTTCTGACGTTCTGCCCAAATAGAAAAACATTTCCATTTGCTACGATAAACTTTCCTAGTAGACTGCTTGTGAGCAGCCACTAGGATCGCTTTGACTGGGGAAGAGATACCGGTAGTCCTAGCTAACACTGGAACTGGATCAACCAAACCGTGAGCTTGAGGTTGTCCAGGTTTGGGGCCGACAGGCCCAAAGGGTGAGATATCAGATCCGGGACAGGATCCAGAAATCCAGGGAGGATTCACTAGATGAGACCATAGATAAGGGAACCATGCCTGATGAAGCCAGAATGGGGCAATGAGGATTATAGTGCTCCCCAACCGTCTGGCTTTCTGCAGAAACTTCAGCATGAGGGGAAGAGGCGGGTAAGCATAAAGTAGACCGGGTGGCCAAGCATGCACCAGAGCATCTCTTGGTGATTCCCCGGGTGGGGGAATTAGAGCGAAGTAGGTGTTGCACTTCGTGTTTGAAGGAGAGGAGAAAAGATCGCAACAAGGTTGACCCCATTTGGAGAAGATCTGCTTCGCTACTTTAGGATTCAGAGACCACTCGTACGGCGAGAGGATGGTGCGACTCAATTTGTCCGCTAGGATGTTGGACCAGCCCGGAATGTGCGTCGCTACGAGAAAGCGGTTGGTGGAAATCACCCATTCCCAAACTCTCATGGCCTCTCGACAAAGTGGATAGGACCTGGTTCCCCCTTGTGTGTTGATATACCAAACGACTGCCATGTTGTCCGTTTGGATTGCAATAGTCCCGACGGGAAGAAGGCTCTGAAGTGCTTGCAACGTTAACAGCACCGCCCTCATCTCTAGGACATTGATATGCAGTGAGGTCTCTGTCTGGTTCCACGTGCCTTGAACGGTCCTGCCGAAACAATGCCCCCCCCCCACCCGAGGCGAGAGGCGTCCGTGGTCACTGTGGCTAGGGGAGGGGACAGAGAAGGGGCGCCCCTTTTGGAGATCCGGAGATTGGAGCCACCATAAGACGGCACTCCTGCAAACCCTGCTAAGAGGGACAGGATGGCTCAGGGGATAACGCAGGAAGGACCATTGGACTTGGAGGGTCCACTGCAGAATTCTCATGTTTAGGCGCGCCATGGGAAGGAGATTGATGGTAGCCGCCATCGAGCCTAGGGCCCTCAGGACCAATTCCGCCGGAGGGGTTGGGCAATGAAGAATGGCCTGCACATAGAGTCTAAGAGATCGCATCCGGTCTGGAGTTAAGAAGGCTAAGAGCTGGTTTGTGTCCAACCTGGCTCCGATAAAATCTATGACCAGAGTCGGGAGCAGGGAGGATTTTCCAGCGTGGATCGTGATCCCCAGCCAGAGAGCTAGGTGAAGAAAGAAATTCCTGGCTGTGCAGAGTAGATGCCTTGTGGAGGCGGTCAGGAGCCAGTCGTCTAGGTATGGAAAGACCTGAATTCCCTGGAGTCTCAGGTGGGCTGCTACCACCGCTAACACTTTGGTGAACACCCGGGGGCCGTGGTGAGACCAAAGGGGAGGACCCTGAATTGGTAATGGCTGGCTCCTAGCCTGAAGTGGAGAAACTTCCTGGATAGTCTGTCCATCAAGATGGGGTAGTACGCATCCTTGAGGTCTATGGAGCACATCCAGTCATTCTCCTGCAAGAGAGGGAGAATGGATTGAAGAGTGACCATCCGGAACTTTTCTTTGGCTATTGCCAGGTTCAAGAGGGATAGGTAGAGGATTGATCTTAAGTCCCCCGTCTTTTTTGGCACCAAGAAGAACCTGGAGTAAAAGCCCGATCCGTACTGGTCTGGGGGGGCGTGCTGGATCACTCCTTTTTCTAGCAGCTGACAAATTTCTGTGGCTGCGGCCTCCCTCTGATTGGGTCGGACATCGGGGAGGCAGGAATGGAGAAACGGAATCCCGTAGCCTCTGGATATAATTCGAAGCACCCAGCGATCTGTCGTGATGGACTCCCAAGCTGCTAGGTGATTCGAGAAACGCCCCCCCCCCCCGACTGCCTCCAGAGTGGAGCAGTCGGGTAACCCCTCAGGGTTGCTGCGTGGGCCAATCGGAGAAAGGCTCTCTGGACCCAAAGTTCTTCGGGCCCCCTCTGCCTCTAAGGCGGCATCCACCCTGTCCTCCTCTGCCTCTGAAAGACGGGGTGTCCGGAGCAAAACAGGATTGCGGAGACTTTCGGAACCACATCTTCTTCTGTCCCTTTTGGCTCTTTGAGAAGGACCTCTGGGGAGCAGAGAAGCAGACTCCGACGGCAGACAACGTCTTCCCATCCTTCTTGCTCTGGACCAAGGTATCGCGTACGGTCTTGCCAAAGAGGGCAGAACCATCAAACGGGGAATTAGCAAATGACGCCTTGAAGGGTTCTGCAAAATTACAGTGGCGGAGCCACGCCTGTCGCCTTAGGACGACGCCCGCTCCGCTAGCTCTAGCGGCTCCTTCCACAGCATGGGACAGTAGCTGCATACAGGTATTGGACATCGACCTCAGAGTGGCCATTCGGGTAGAGTACACCTGTTTGTCCTCTGCCGACATGGACTCTGGGTGGCTACCCAGCGTATTCTTTAGTAAGATCCCACTGGAGCCGTATGACATGTGCCATGTAGTTCAGCGACCTTATGGAGAAGGTAGCTGAAGCAAACATCCGCTTCCCCAAACGGTCCATTGCCCGAGACTCCTTGTCAGGGGGATGGGCCGAGGGACTCTCCTGGGCCAATTCCCTTTTGGTGGCTGCCGCCACCAACATGGCATCTACGGGGGTTCCCTTACTCCGATGGTGACCTGTCCGAGAGGGGGCTGAGAATTCTTTCAGGCCTCTTAGGGATGGGCTCCACAGTGTCCGGCTCCTTCCATGCCTTGGTAGTGATCAAATCTACCAGGAGATCGGCTGGAGGGGGCACCCAAGAGGTAGACGGGCCTGCTTCAAACGCCTCCAGGAACACGGACTCATCAGAGGTAGGCTTTGGGGCAGACCACCCCCCCCTCATCCTGAGCATCTCCATGATGTCTCCAAATGAGACGTCTTCGAGGGGTGATCTTGGGGAACCTTCCCCTCCCTCCAAGTCCGTGTCCTTTGTCAAGGACTCAGGGGAGTCCAAGTGCCTCCTCTTGCACTTGCGTTTGTGAGGAACTTCCTCGGGGGTCTGTCCGAGGAGGCCTCACCAACCACGTCCTGTTCCAACAAGGGAACGATCTGGGACGTCTGAGCAGGCTGTCCCTGGGGCTGGGTGATGGAAGTCGGACCCGTTTGCGAGGGAGTGCAGGGTGGAGCGGTAGCTAAGGCCGGGGGCCTGGAATCCCTCAACAGAACCCTCTCCACCACGTCGAATGCCGAAGGAGAGCCGCTCTCCCTAGGATCCGAGAGCAGACCCTCCCTCGGATCCGATGAGCAGATCGGGGCCGGAGCCAATGCGATCGGATCCGAAGGGCCAGTATGCTCCGACCTACCCGGAGCCGAAGGCATACTGACCGCCTCGGATCCGAAGCTCAACTCTCGACTCAGAGAGCCTGGATCCGAAGAAAAGGGACCCGACAGGCTAGAGGGCGCTGTCGGCGCCGAAGTACCAGACTCCATCAGCACCAACATTCCCCCGGCTCCGACGCTACTCGGCTCCGTAGACCCCGAACCCAGAAAGCGGGTCGGAGAAGGAGCAATCGGGGCGAAAAAAGGGGTCGAGCTCTCCCATCTGCAGCTGGGCCTGGAGGAACCTTCTCATCATCCGGTCCAAGTCTGCATCTGTTAGGCTTCTCGTGGACCTGGAAGAGGCCACCGAGGCGGGGCGGGAGTGCCGCCTCAAAGGAGACCGGGCCTCACCCTCCTCCGGCCCTGGCAAAAAGCTGGGAGAACGGAGCTGGGAAGGAGAAGGCCTGGACGTCCCGGGGGGGGAGAAGCTCGCTTGGCTGGCGGGGCCGAAGCAGAGGCTTCGGTCTGCTGCTTGTGTTTTTCTCAGCGCTTCTCCCTCCTGGCTTCCCTATCCTCCCGGCCCAAGGTGGGAGGTTGAGTCCCGGCCAGGGGAAGGGAAGTATCTGTAGGCGCTGCCGCAGCTGCGGCAGGAGCCATGGAGGGACCGGAGGACGGAGCAGAGTCCGGGGGCAGAAGTCCCGCCAGAATTAGCTTCGACCTCCGGTCCCAGATAGCCCTGGGGTTGAACGCTGCACAAATAGAGCAGCCAGAAGACAGATGTTCAACCCCAAGGCATATAACGCACCGGGAATGCTTATGGCCATACTCGGTACACTTGGAGAAGAAAGTTTTGGCGGCCTCAGACATGGCAACCTAAAAACACACACACTAGGCCCCAAAACCACACACACAAAACACACACACACACACCCTAACGCTTTGACGAAAAACGGGGGAGGGAAAGGCTAACAATTACACTAAACTAATGGAAAGATCACAAAACTCACTCAAAAAACGTCAACTAGTAGTCGAGAGAAAAGATTTTTCTCACAGAAAAAACTTACGAAGACCTGGAAGCTCGAGATCAAGCTGCTGGTGTAACCGCAGCAAACTAGATCAGAGGTCAGGATGGGATGGCAGGGAGTTATGGGTAAGGGGGAGGAGCATGGATCTTAGCTGCTGGAAACTGCCGGCTCGGATCCGATAACCCATAGGTTGATGCACAAATGAAGTTAACTACTTCAGATGTTCTGTTCAGCTAGCTTCTTCTTGGTAGCTGTTGCCACAACCATGGCATCTACTGGAACACCCTTGGTCCAATACAGTCTTATCCTTAGGGGCGGAAAATAATTAATCTGGTCTTTTCGGCATCGGTTCAATTGTGTCCGGCTCCCTCCAGGCCTGGCAGAACACCAAATCCAGGAGATCATCCGGGAGACATCCACAATGTAGACGGGCCTGTCCCAAAGCCTCCAAAAACATGGACTCTTCTGAGGAGGGAGGTTGGGCTGACCACAGCCACCTCTGTCTCACGATCTCCAAGATGTCTCCAAAGGAGACATCCTCAAGTGGTGATTATGGATTGCTCCCCTTCAAAGTTTGTGTTCTCGGTAAGGAACTCAAAGGGGAAGTCAATGAGTCTCCTTTTGCACATCGTCTTCTGAGGGATCTCCTCTGCGGGATGTTTAGGGGAGGTCTCGGAAGAAGAGGGGGTCCCCTCTAAGGGAAGAGTTTGAAGGCTTGCCCGGATGGGCTGATTCTGGCTAGGCATGACGAACAATTCTCTGATTCAAGGGGGCTCAGGGAGGTCCATAGCTCAGAGACACAGGATCCCTATGACTAGAGAATGCCCTTTCTACAACTTGGAATGCCGATGGACCCAGGGAATCCCTCCCCAACTCAACTGGAGCCGAGGGAACCAAAGAAGAAATGGTAAGGACCCTGGATCCATGGGCTCCACGTAGAACCGGACCCAAACTGTCCAGCGCCAAAGCGCCTAGAGAAAGAGATGGCTCCAACAGAGCCAGAGCTGAGCCCCTCCCCCTGGATCTGATGGGGAAATCCCTGATCAGAGACCTACTGTGATCAGACGACATTGAGGCAGAGGAATTCAAGACAGCAGTCAGAGTAGAGGAAGGACGACTCCTCGGATCTGACCCCAGCTCTCATGGGTGGCTATGATCCTGGGACTCAAATACCGAAGGACAGATCGGAGAAGGAGACTGTAATGGAACAGAAACGCTCGCAGATCCCAGAAGGAATGGAGCAAACAAAACCCCCATCTGGATCCAAGTCTTGAGGACCTTCCTTATCATCCTGTCCACATCTAATTCAGTAAGGCTCCTAGAAAACGTGGAGGAGGCTACTAATGGTGGTCTAGAATGCCTAACAGGAGTTTGCAGTTGCCTGTTGGGAGATGCAGGCCCCGTGCCTGACACCAGAGTTTTGCTTCTTGCTGTAGGGTCTGAAGTGGAAGTGGACGTTCCAGGAGAACTGGTTATATGAATAATGGAGCTCGGATCTGACCCTGTCAGATCTGAATGTCTTGGAAGCCTGGAGGATGGCTCCAATTCCAATGAAGCCCTGGATGCCTTGTGAGGGCATTTCTTCAGGTCGATGGACCCTACCACACTCTTGGAGGGGGTTTGAGCTCCTGGAGAAACATCAGAAGATGCAGGCAGAAGACCACTGAAAATCAGTTTGTTCTTGCGGTCGGTGATAGCCCTGGGATTAAACCCCTCGCAAATTGTGCAAGGGGACTACAAATGTTCAGGACCAAGACAACAAACATCTGTTGTGGGCATCGGAATGTGGAACTTTGTCAACATTCTGAACACCGTTTAAACCAGCAGGTTTGTCAGATATGATGAAAAACAACAAAGGGAATGCCACCTCACACAGAAACCACTCGCACAAGGAAACTGTAGAGATCTACACACCTATATGGCTATCTAAATATTCAAATATATTTATTTACTTATTTTAATATAAGATAATGGCAGACAGAAAAGCATGGGCAAAATCCCAACAGCAAAAAAAGGAAAGGAGAGAGAAAGAAGTTACCCAATAACTTTACGCTGCTAAGGAAGGGGAGGTTAAGAGATGCAAGAAATTTAACAAAAAGCAACTTATCTGACAAATGAAGCTGAAATACAATTGTAAGTTTCCCACTAAAGCAGTAAATGTTCAAGACACCAAAACCACATCTGTCACTGCTGCACGATAAATAAGATCAGAGGGAGTCGACCAAAGGACAGAGCATTAGGGGAAGAGGGAGGAGCTAGAGACTTGCATCCAAGTCTGTAAGAATGTGGCAGAGTCAGATCAGAGGGTGGGGATCCAAGACCCAAATGGACGGAGCAATGAAAGAGACAACATCAGAACACATGTTAATGACTAGACAGACTCTCTAAACATATAATAGTAGTCAAAATAAGGAAAGCCATTCGGCCTGCAATAAACTGTGTCTGGGGCTAGACAATTGGTTTATTTACAGTTCCAGCAGTACTCACAAAAGGGTAATGCAGGTAACTGATAATGTGACCCAGAAATAGAGAACCTTAGAATTTTCCTGAAGTGTACAGCTACGGGAATATGGTAGTAGGTACTTTTCAGATCTAGAAGCAACTGTTGAGGAATGAGAGGTAACAGCTTGATACAGAAATGAAAGATCTAGTCCTGCTCTCCAAGAGGCCTCTTTCTTTGGTACCAGAAACATTCTGGAATAAAAGCCTTTCTCCTTATGACTTAAAGGTACTGGTTCTAGGACTTCCTGGGTGTTCACAGACTGAAGAATGGGGAAGAAAATACTGTTTGGTTTGCAGGGTGGGAAGGAAATCCCCTGAAAAAAGAATTCTGTTTTTATTGCCAGTACTCCTCCTGCACCTCTTACCACTTGGAAGTCCAAAAAATGAAGTTATTTTCTTACCATAACTTCCATCTGTGTTGTCTATTATCTTCATTCATTCTTGACTGATGGGACAGAGTCCCCAACTACTTGAGATCCTGGGCGGCCCTAAGGAAGGATATTCCTGAGCACCACAGAGCCAAAGGATGCTCTTCCTCTGGAGACCATGTCTAATTTGTAGTGAGTGATAAAGGTAGGGGTAAGCCCAAGCTACGGCTGCGCATAGGTCTTCCATAGAAGCTCTGGAATGGAAGACAGCTGAAGTGGAAACAGATCTTGTTGAATGAGCTGTAACTTTTCTTGGTAGTTTTGAGTTTGTCTTGATTGTATATAAATGTAATGCAGACCCTTAACCATTTTGATAAGGTGACCTTTTAAACAGTTTTTTCCAAAAAGTTGGTCTGATTTTCTACAGGCTTTTGTTCTGTCCAAGGAGAAATGTAACTGCCTGAGATGTCCAACATATGCAGGCAGTACTCTCTCTTGTTTGAAAAATGTGGAAAGAAAACTGGCAAGTCTATAGTCTGGTTAATATTGGACTCTGATACTACTTCAGGAAGAAAGGAAGGAGTGGTTCTGAATAATACTCTCTCTTTGTGGAAGATGATGTAGGGATGATTCACACACAAAGCCTGCAACTCTGAAATTCTCCTAGCAGATGTGATAGCTACTAGGAAGAGGGCCTTCCAAGATAAAAATTTGAGGTCACAGGTGGCTGCTGGCTCAAAAGGCTGACTAACATGGCACTGCAAGACTAAGGTCAAATCCCAAGGTGCTATTGGATCTTTGAAATGTGGCTTCAAATGTTGAGCACCTTTAAGAAAAATTTTGCAAAAGACGGTGGGACATTAATGAGTGATCGTTGAAACTGTTATGAAAATTCGAGATGGCAGCTAAATGAACTCTAATGGTAGAAGTTGATGCTCCTAATTGAAATAAGGTGGCTAAGTATTCCAAAATCTCATCTACTGGAGCCGAGAAAGGATCAAAGCAGTTTGTATCCGACCAAACACAGAATCTTTTCCATTTGTCAAGGTAAATTTTTCTGGTGGAGGTTTTATGAGAAGGAAGTCAAAAGTATCTTTTGCACTGGGGAGGACAAGTTGTTTTGCCTGGCAATTACTAGAAATGGAGAAACCAAGCAGTCAGCTTGAGATGCTAAAGGTTGGGATGCACCAAGCCCTGAGGGTGAGATAACAAGTCTGGAGTTGGAACCAGAGTCCATGGGCGGTGAACCAGATGAGACCAGAGAAAAGAAAACCACAGACTTGACAGGGCCAGAAAGGTGCAATGAGAATCACTTTGCTTCTCAACCGTTGGCTTTTCCTTAGAAATTGGGGAATTAGAGAAAATGGTGGGAAAGGCATACAGAAGTCCCAGGGGCCAATCATGAAGTGCACATCTCGGGGACTCCCTGCAAGGGGGAACTAGGGCAAAGTAGCTACTTCATTTGTGGTTTATGGGAGAGGCGAACAGGTCGCAGAAAGGCTGACTCCATTGACTAAAATTTTTTGTCACTATGTTGGGTTTGACAGACTGCTAGTGAGGTAGAAGGATGCACCTGCTTAGTTTGTCCGCAGTCACGCTGGAGTTCCCCAGAATATGCATTGCTATTAGAAAGCAGCTGGAGGCGATTGTCCACTGCCAAACTCTTAGGGCTTCCCAGCATAGTAGGTTGGATCTGGTTCCTCCTGTTGATGTACCAGACGTACTGACATGTTATTTGACTGGATAGCAATTGTCCCAGATGGAATGGCAGACTGGAATGCTTGGAAAACTAAAAGCACTGCCCTCAGTTCTAGGACACTGATGTGCAGATTGGCCTCCTGCGGGGACCAAGCGTCTTGGACAGTCTTTCCCTGAAAATGCTCCCCCCCACACCCTACATCAGAAGCATCCATGGTCACTACAGCCTTGGGCTGAGGGGGGTAAAGGAATACTCCATAAATCCTCTTCGGACTTCATCCACCAAGATAAATCCTTCTTACAGCGATTAGTTACTGAGATTGGATGAGACATGGGGTGAGTTAGAAGTGACCATTGTGACGCTAGGAGCTACTGAAGTAGCCTCATGTGGTACCTCGCCAGGGGGACTAACGTTATTGCTGCTGCTATGGATCTGAGAAGTTGTAGCATCAGATGAGCAGGGACTTTGTCTTCAAAGAGAATCACTTGAATTGCGATCTCAACTTTAACAACCTGTGATGAGGAAGGGAGGCCATGCAGGTTTTCCTATTTAGTTTTGCTCTGATGAATTCCAGGTCCAGGTTGTGATTTTTCTTTGTTGACTGAAATGCCTAAGAATTCAGCAAGGTGTAGAACAGAGTCTAGGACGCATAGCAGCAGATGCCTGGTGGAGGCAGTGAGGAGCCAGTCTAGATATGGAAATACGCGGAATCCCTGTAGCCTAAATGAGCAGCTACATCTGCCATGCATTTGGTGAACACCCTGGGGGCTAAGGTGAGTCCAAACGGCAGTGCTCGAAATTGATAATGACTGGCTCCTAGCAAGAAGTGGAGGTATCTTCTGGAATGTTTGTCCATCTTTACGTGGTAACACGCATCCTGAAGATCTGTAAAGCACAGCCAATCGCTCCTCTCTAAAAAGGGAAAGATAGACTGAACCGTGACTATACGGAATTTTGTCTGTTGTACAAATTTGGTCAGTATGCCAAGATCCAAAATTGGCCTCCAGTCTCCCGTCTTTTTTGGAACTAAAAAGAAACTGGAGTAGAATCCAGATCCTATTTGGTCTGGAGGGACTACTTGGATGACTCTTGTGAAACAGCTTTTGAATTTCTAGTGCTGCTATAGCCCTCTGACTGGGTGGAACATCAGGGATTCGGCTTTGGAGTTTGGGGACAAGATTTAAGAGAATGTTTTAACCTCTGGTGACTACCGTCTGCACCCAGGAATCCAATGTTATTGTGAGCCAGGCTGAGTGGTGCAGAGAGAATCTTCCCCCAAATTGCTTCCATAGGCAAGCAATCGGGCCGCTGTTCAGAAGCGCTGGTAGGGTTGCCCAGAAGAGAAGTGTCTGGAACCCTGGTTGCGTGGACCCCCTCTATGGGTGGGGTGTCTTCCAGATGAGTTCCCCCCTCTGCCCCGGGGGGGAATACTCTCCATGTGTGTCCCGGAAAGGCACTTGGGTCTTCTTGAACCACATCTTTCCACTCCTCTGATTCTTAGAGTAAGATCGTTGTGGAGTGGAAAAACACACGCACACAGCAGAAAGGGTCTTGTCCTTTTCACACCTGGCGAACGTGTGTCTAATTTTTGGGCCAAATAATGAAGGAGCATCAACTGGAGCATTGACAAAGGAAGACTTACAGGGGTCCACAAAATCGCACAATTGCATCTAGACATGACACCTAATGGCAATGCCTGTACCCGCTGCTCTAGATGTCCCTTGTGCTGTATGAGCAATAAGCCTCATGGATGAATTTGAGACAGAGTCCAAGGTGGCAAGCTGAGAGGCAACTTTATCTCGAACCTCATCAGACACTGCTCCTGCAAGGGTGTCTGAAAGCTCAGTTATCAGATCCCTTTGGAGTCTAGTAAAGTGTGCCAAGAAGTTAAAGGACCAAATATTGAAGGTCATTGAAGCAAAGACCCACTACCCAAATCTGTCCATCATCCGAGACTCTTGGCTGGGAGGATGGACAGTTGAACCATCTTCGGTGAGTTCCTTTTTCATGGCTGCCGCCACCACCATGGCATCCACTGCTAGACCCTTAGATCAATGGGTCTGATCCTCAGGGGCTGAAAGAATTTTGTCCGTTCTCCAGGGAATTGGCTCTGTGGTGTCAGGAGCCTTCCATGCCCACTGTACGATTAGTTTGATTAGTCTGTCAGCAGGCAGGGTAACCCAAGAAGTAGATGGCTGGGCACAAAGCTTGCAAGAATACAGATCCCTCAGAGGAGGGGTTTGAGGGCTTCCAATCACCCCTGTTTTAATATTTCCAGGATGTCTCCAATGCAGACATCTTCAGGGGGTGACCGTAGGGACCCTTTCCCTTCACTGTAATCTGTATCCTCCGTGACAGATTCTTCTGGAGAATCCAAGTGCTTCCTCTTGCACAATCTCTTATGGGGTGGCTCCTGAGGGGGAAGATCGGAGGACTGTGAAGAGAAGTGACCCTGCACTAGGGTACCTTACTGCTCTTGTGCCCGCTGTCCCAATGTAGCAGATTGTGGCAGCTGGGAACAAAAATATGGCACTTCGACTGGGATGGAACCAGCTGGGCGCCTGCTGAGGCTAGAGCTCTCTCCATAACCTGGAAGGCAGGCCCACCCTAAGAGGGATGGCAGCCTGGAACAGAGAAAGAAAACCTCGGAACCGGGGTCACACCCCACTCTGACTAGCTGCTCCCAGAGCAGGAGTCAAAAGAAGACTTGAAATGGCCAAGGAACCAAAAGCCATAGAAAAAAATTGGAGCCGATCCAGGGATCTCGGAACCTGCAGCCACATCTCAGTCCTTTGAGGTGCTATGGTTTCAATGGAGCAGACCACCACAGAGTAGGTTCTGGTACAGAGGTGAGATCCACAGTCAGTACTGAAGCAGTTGGCACTGGGAGCGTCGAAGCAATGGGCTCCAAGACCTGTGGAGAGGCTGAAGGAGGAATATATGTAGGAGTCCTGGGAGAGTAAGCCTAGGCTCCGGGAGGGAGGGAGAGTAAGCCTAGGCTCCGGGAGGGAGGTCCGAGAAGGTGCAGGGAGGCCTCGGGCTGCAAAGAGCTGATCCACTAATCTAACTACATCCATTTCTGATGGAATCCTGGAGGAACGGATAAACATTCCCGAAGGAGATTCAGGTCTTTCCATGAAGGGACTCAGCTGTTGACTCAAGAAGGGGAATATCTAGCCCTGGGGGTACTTATATCATCGATCTTCAGCACCATAGTCTGTTGGACAGAGGGTGAGGAAGGAACGGAAATAGAAGTTACAATTAATCGGTGCCCTGGAAGTTGGCGCTGAAGACATGGTCAGTACCAAAGATGGTGGTTTACTTTCAACAGTTGACAGCACTGTAGTAGATTTTGTTGGTCTCGGTGCCACAGCAGAAGTCATTGATATCTTAGGAACTTTAGCCTTCAGTTCTGAAGGTGGTGTCGGAATCTGAGATTTTTGAGTCTTGGAGTCCTGTACCTTGGGGGAAGACGGTACCAAATGGCTCCATTTTTTACTGTCAGTTTTTGTAGATTTTGAAGTCTCAACCTCAGAAAGAGCTTCATGAAAAGGACATTTTAACTATTCTTTTAAGTATCAATTTGTTACATCTCTCTCTGCAAAAGTTTGAGCAGTGAAACCCCTAGAGTTCACAAGGTTGAATTCTAGATGAGGGACACCCAAACAAATGCAAGAAAGATGCCCATCCGAATTGGGCAGCTGTCTGCCACAGTCCTTACATTGCTTAAACTCAGAGGTTCCTTTCGGCTTCTCTGCCATGTTGTCCAGTCAAATACACGGCACACATGCACACTCATTTGTAAAGAAAAAAGGGGGAAGGAAAAAGATGGTATTTAAAAAAAAACAAAAAAAAACTAACTATTGTATATAAAGAATTACCCAGATGGGTAAAGAAAAAAAAAAGGAAAAAGGATACCAACGATGGTATCAAAGAGTTAAATGGGAAGGAGAGGCCTAATGCCAACAATGATAAGGAGAGATACCCTGAGGTAAATACGATTGAAGAAAGTTATCAACAGAGTCACTAGCACAAAAAGGAAACTAAACAATAATAATTATTACAGACTATAAAGAGAAAAATAGAACAACAGCCAATTCTGAGCAGTTAGCTGAGAGCAATGGCTGACGCGTCCAATTTTCTATGCAGCAAATGACATCTGAGGTAATGGAAGACAGGCAGTATGGGTAGAGCCTTCACTCGAGAGATTTTGGCTGGCGTGAGCTTTGTATAATGGCTGAGTCGGTTCCGAGGGTTCGGAACTTTCAGCACCAGTCAGTCAAGAATGAACGAAGACTAACATCAGATCAATCTTTTGCCAAAGGGGAATGTTGAGGGTCAGCAGTTTTTGGGACAGATCTGTAGAGAAACTGGCCACGGGAGGAAGAGGAAGGTACGGAACATTGACAATCATTCTGAACTGTTGGTCTGTCCTTTTTTCTAAAAAGGCCTTTATTTTTGTTGCTGATACCCTCCATCCATCTCTTTTTCCCCATTCTGTTGGTCAGAAAGACTGGTTTTATTTGGCTTTTTTGTGCAATTGAGAAGCCTACATAATTAGCACTGAGGCACATGAAATATCTTAGAAACTGTTTTCATCATATTGTTTGAGAACTTGGATCGCAGGAAAACCAAACAATTCCTCCTTATCTAAAGCAGAATCCAAGACTTCAGACTTGACCTCATCAGTAAACTTTTGATTATATATCCAAGCATATCTTCTTGACAATGCAGCAGTAGCAGCTGTTCTAGATGCAATATCTGCACAATCATACACACTTTTCAAAGCATGTTTAGACATCTGAGAAAAGATACCAACAGTTTGGTTCAAAAAGAGCAGTCTTCTAGACTGTCCATATGACAGCATAAAATTCCACATATATATCTGGTAATTCAGAACACTGAAGTCAAAAGTCAAAGCAGAAACCATTCTCTTACCTATACAGTTCAAAATTTTACACTATCACCAGGTGAAGGGACGGTATTGAGCACTGGCCTGTTGTCAGTATGAGATAAAGTTGAAATGGCAGTTAGATCTGACCTAAGATGTGAGAAAATAAATTAACTCGAGATTACATACAGCTTATCTGCTTTTTTTAGGGACGGATGCCTGGGTTGGGATGAGTACAGGCATCATTCAATACATCCTCCAGGGCTGACAGTATAGAAGGGAAGGGAGAAGAATGAAGTAGATCTATTTGTAACATATCAAAATCTTCTCAGTTTAGAAGAACAGCCATCTGTCCCCATAAAAATGCATCCTGACAAAGGTCTGATTAAAAGAAAATTCCACCACAGGATGATGATAATTAAAGTTTTCCTCACAGAAAGTTGAAATTAGGTACCAAGATTTACTGCTTTTAATGCCAGTCTAGCCAAAGTAAGGAACTAATCTCATTTAAAATTAATAACTTCATCAGAAGAGCTTTTTTTTTCTTAACAGGAGTCCCAGCAGAAGAGGACCAACTCAAAGGAGGAACATCTGCCTGGTCTAACTGTCTCTTACCTCTGTCACTGCAAGAAGAATTTTAGAGTCTCCCGGACCTACAAAATATGATTCATCCATGCCCACACTGGACACTGGAAAAGGAGATCCCCCAGCTTATGTTGGCTAAAAGGACTAAATCAGAGGAAGCCGGAAGGTGAGTGGTCTGACAAACAGCTAATGGCCACTAAAAGTTCACCAACTTAACGGCTGAAGCACAGACCAAGTCTGTGACAATAGCAAGGAATCCTTGAGAGATTTTTTTCTTCTTTCTAGATACTGTAAGAGAAGAAACAGCTGGACCAGAATGAGTATCCATGCTTTAAGCAGGAAAGACGAATGGCTTTCGCCATCCATTCTCAAACCACCACCACAGCCCTAATTTACTAACACAGTGAACCACTTCAGAAATAATTTGTATCCGACACATTTGTGGACTTGTCCAAAGTCTTTGATATGGTAAATCACAGTAAACTCATTGATGTTCTCTCCACCCTAAACCATAGTAGCTACTTTATCAGCTGGTTCCAAAACTACCTATCAGGATGACAGCAGGCCATTCAATGGCAACACCACCTTTCCCCACTTCTCCCGGTTGCCTTAGGAGTTCCACAAGGCTCCATCTTTGAGTCTCTACTATTCTTTCTCCAACAACTAGCTTCGTACCTCCACATTTCACTGCTCAGTAATACAATATGCAGATGACCCTACTCCAATATGCACAGCCTCCTCCGTACAAGACCTCCACACCATAACCCATGATTCTTTTCTATCTGTGGAAACATGGCTCAATAACATTGTGTTATTCTAAGCCACTTAATTTTGGTTTAAGCACTTGGGCTTCAGGCTAACCCCTTAGCTCTCCCTGGCCTTTTCTCTCAGATTCTGAAAAATATGGATGGACATTTCCTACAGTTTCTCCTGCCAGTCTGGTTGATATGGGCATCCAGAGACAGTGTAGCAACTGCCTTATGTACACAAACCACCACCAACTACTACCACCTAGGAACACAATTTGTGAGAGATGCAATTACATTAAGAACCTAGAATCCAAGCTCTCTCCATCACAAGCCAGCATATTTGGCAATACAATTACTACACCTTAACAACCACCCACACCTACACAACACACACCCACATATGTGGAGATCCTCAACAAAAACATACCCAAACAAAAGAGACCTCCGAGGCAAACACACACGCGATTCTCCACAGCCCTCCACACCACACAGTTCACACACCTGTCTCACAACCACTAAGGCTTAACCATAAGACCAACGTAGTGCTTGACTTATAAAGCCTCATCTGATCCAGGTCTGTTAGAAATGCTACATCTAAAGAAATCCCAATCCCTCCACACCACATGCTCCAGAGACCTCAACCTCATTACCACAATCAACAGAACGTGCTGGAGGGACAGGTTCATAACCCAGAGACTACCCATGCTATGTAGTAAGACTTCCCATGCATGTTAAAAAGAGCACCTCACTGCCACTCCAACAGAAATCTTAATGAGTGGATGGGAAATAGAAAATTCATCCTGGGGATCACTCCAGTGGCTCTACTCGACAAAGGCACTGGAAACTAAGGTCAGGTGGCACAATGCCAGGGTAATCCTATGGGCAAGGCTTGTAAAGGCTCCAGAGCCATTAGCCTAGTACACACCTATGAACCCATTTGTCATAGGTGACTCCACTGTGAGACACACAGATGTGCCTCTCACCACAGTGGATAAGGAGAAACTCACTGTTAGTTGTCTGTCAGGGGCCAAAATCAGCCATATCACACACGCACTCTAGTCTCTCATCAACAGGTACTGTTATGACTCTGTCATGGTCCATGTTGGTGTGAATGACTTGAGACATACCTCCCTGGACTATAGAGAGAGAGACATGATTGAACTTGCTGAATGTGTGTCCCAGGCAGGTATGTCCCTAGTCTTACGCAGCATTCTACAGTCACCCAGAATGATGCCTGAATACAAACAGAAACTAACAATTGGCTTAGTTTCTGGTGTCATTCTGGGGGGATCCAGTACCAGACAGCCTGGGAAGATATGATCGACAGACCACGATGATTTGCCAGAGATGGCCTGCATCTGTCTCACTTGGCCTTCAGGATTCTGGCAAAGGATCTTGCCTCCCCTATAGTGCCTTTTTTAGGAAAAGTGATGAGGTTCAAACTAAAACATAAAAATTTCAACAAAACACAAATTAAAGGTCATGCTGCTAAACACTTGGAGTCTAAACATGAAACTGCACTCATTGCAAGCATTCATAATCCTGGAAAATGCTGACATCTGTGTGGTCACAGAAACCTGGTTCAAAGCTGCGGAGAGCACCCCAGCCTTACCTGGTTACTCATCCCATCACACATTCAGACCCCAAACTCTGGATAGTAAAGCCAAAGGAGGTGGAGTTTCAATATATATTAAAGACATACACACCACCAGGCTGGTCAAGCAGTATGAAGCACAGGAGACACTCCAGGTGCAGTTAACTAATTGACAAGACACTTATACAAATCATAGCTAGCTACCAGCTCCCAAATCTGATCCAAGATGCCTAAACTTCCTATCTAGACCTCTTTGAATCTATCAAGATTCAACCCTTTACCCTGATCCTGGGTGACTAACTACCCAAACATAAACTGGAAGAACTACTCTTGCCATGCCCAGAGATTCCTCGATTGAGCCAATGCAAATGCTTTGGAACAGCTAGTCGATACCCCTACAAGAGGTGATATCTTGGACTTGGTATTAACCAACATGAGTAAAGTACAGTTTTGTACCTACCATAAATGTAGATGTCCGAACTGGATAGCATCTGCAGTCATAACAACTGGGTTGTCCTGTCGTCAGGCAGCCCTTCAGTCGGCCGGATTCCAAAGTCCAGGTCCGGCTTCGGCTGATGTCGCACTCCACCCGACGTCATCTCTGTTGGTCTTCGGGTATAAAAGCATCAGCCGACGCCATTTTCCTCAGTGTTTCTTGCCCCAGATGCCAGAAGCCCTCTTGCAGGCTAAAATTTGGATAGATGCCAATGTTTCCAAATAGATAGAGGTAAACACAACAATAAGCATGTATGTACATATATACAAACAAATACACCATAAAGACTCCCCAACAGCTAGCTATTAGGAGGGTAAACACCCTAGGAGTACCACAGAGGGGAAGGAGGAGGGTAATCCTGACTGCAGATGCTATCCAGTTCGGACATCTACATTTATGGTAGGTACAAAACTGTACTATGTCCTTCATGGATGCATCTGCAGTCATAACAACTGGGTAGAATACCATAGCCAACTAGCGGAGGAGGATAAAAGTAAATTATGGTGTGTTTAGGATCCCTTGCAGTACAGCAGTGGCAAACCCTGCTCGGGATCTGGAATATAGAGGCAAATTATAATGCTTGGCAAATGTATGCACGGAGGTCCAAGTAGCCGCCTCAATAATGTCTTTGGTTGCCACTCCTCGTAAGAAGGCTGTGGTAGTGGCTGTTGCCCTTGTAGAATGAGGTCTTATGTTCTGTGGAATTGGTTTTCCATGGAAGGAGTAACAGAATCGTATGCAATTTCCTATCCATTTGGAGATTGTCTGTTTGGAAATAGCTTTTCCTTCCCTTCCTGTTGCATAGGCTACAAAAGTTGGTCAGTCTTTCTGCTATTTTTTGTTCTGTCCAAGTAGTAGCGTAGCTGTCTATGTACATCCAAGGTATGCAGTATTCTTTCCCTCTGTTTTGTGGGTTGGGAAAGAAGGTAGGTAGGTGGATTGCCTGGTTTAAAGACACTCTGGATACCACCTTGGGCATAAATGTAGGATTAGTCCTCATGGACACTATCTTGGTGGAAGATTAGGAAGGGTTGCACTGCCATTAAGGCCTGTAGTTCTGAAACCCTCCTTGCTGAAGTAATTGCCAGTAGGAAAGCAGTCTTCCATGACAGGTGTTGTAGGTCTGCTGTTGCTGCTGGTTCAAAGGGTGATAGTGTCAATTTTTCTAGCACAAAGTTCAAATCCCAAGCTGGTAATGGTGGTTTCCTTGGAGGTTTTACATTCTTGATTCCTCTGAGGAACTGCCTGAGCAAAGGGTGCGAAAAAACAGGTGGATCAAAGCTGTATTCTGCTGAAATAGCTGATGCATGTATCTTGATGGAGGAGTAGGACAGGCCTGAATGAAGAAGTTCGCCAGATACTCCAGAATGTTAGGCATATCTATGTTTGACACATCTTTTCCTCTTTCTGTACTCCAAATGACAAACCTTTTCCATTTTCCAGCATAGTTCCTTCTTGTTGAAGGTCTGCGTGCTTCAAGAATAATGTCTTTTACTCTTTGGGAAAGTTCTGGATTAGCTGCTGCTATGTGATGTTCCATGCAGTTAGTTGCAACGTTTTTAGGTTTGGATGTATGATGCTGTAGTTGTTCTGAGTTAACATCAAAGGCATCAGCGGTATTGGCCACATATTGTTCCGAGACATGCTCCTCAGTAGTGGGTACCAGTGTTGTCTTGGCCAGTCGGAGCTATCAGGATTATCCTTGGACGTTCTTCCTTGATTTTCAGTAGTACCTTGTGTATCAAAGGAAGAGGTGGGAATGCATATGCTGTTAGGCCTTTCCAGTTGAAGGAGAGCGAATCCACTTTCCATGCTAGTGGGTGGAATGTCCTTGTGCAGAATTTTTTGAGCTGGTGATTGAGAGGTGATGCGAATAGGTCTGTCTGTGGCATTCCCCATTTCTTTGAGATGGTCTTGAAGATGTCCGGGTGCAGCTTCCATTCGTGGGCATCCGAAGTGGTTCTGCTTAATATGTCTGCTAGAGTATTGTCTTTCCCCGGTACAAATATTGCCTGTAACTGGATGTTGTAGCTGAGTGCCAGGGTCCACAGCTCCAAGGTCATTCTGCATAGGGGTATGAATGAGTGCCTCCCTGTTTGTTGATGTACCACATGACTGTGGTGTTGTCTGTCCTTATCATCAACTGGCCCTCCTTGAGAAATGGTTTGAACTTTTGGATTGCCAGTTTTACTGCCAGCATTTCTTTTAGGTTGATGTGCAGGTGAAGTTGATCCTGTGTCCACAATCCTTGCATGCATTTGTCCAGCATGTGGGCCCCCCATCCTAGGTCTGAAGCATCTGTTGTGATGGTCTGGCTTGCTTGACATCTGCGAAAGGGTAGGCCTGGGTTTGACTGGCATGCCTGAGCCCACCATAGGAACTCCTGTTTTAAGCATGGAATTAGTGGGATTTCTGTTTCTAGACTGTCTGTGTTGGGACCATAAATTCTTTAGGTACCACTGTAGTTTTCTCATATGTAGTCTGGCAAATGGAACCAAGATTATGCATGATGCCATGAAGCCCAAGGCCTGCAGTACTTTTCTTGCTGTTAACTTGTTCAGTTTTGTTAGTGCCAAGAAGTAAAGAGGAAGTTCTTTTGTTTTTCTGTAGTCAGGAATGCCATTTGTTTTACTGTGTCCAATTCAGCCCAAGAATGTCCTTGTTTGGGATGGTATCAGCCTTGACTTTTGTAAATTGACTGTGTATCCCAGTGCTTGTAGCAAGTAAATGACCCTTTGTAAATCTGTTGTCAGCTTGCTTTTGTTGTCCCCTTGTAGCAGGCAGTCGTCCAGGTATGGGTAAATTTGAATTCCCTGTAGTCTGCAATGGGCGATTACTGATGCCAGGCATTTTGTGAATACTCTGGGCAGTAGATAAGCCAAAGGGCAATGCTGAGAATTGATAGTGCTCTGATCCTGCAAGAAATCTGAGGTATCTTCTGCAGATTGGTTGAATGGGGAAGTGCAGGTATGCCTCCTTGAGATCTAGAGTTACCAGCCAAGACTCCTTGCCCAGCATGGGAAGAAGCTGCTGTAGTGTCAGCATTTTGAATTTTGGGACAATGATGTATGTATTTAAGGTGGACAGGTCGAGAATTGGTCTCCAACTTTTTTCCTTTCTTGGAACTAGGAATAGTCTGGAATAGAACCCCTTTCCTTGCTCTGCTGTTGGCACTCTTTCCACAGCTCTCATGTTTGCTAACTCCATTATCTGGCGTAGAGCCTCTGTTTTTTGATTTGGAGGTAGATTTGGCATTCCTCTTTTGACTGGTAAAGTGTGGAAGTGAAACCGGTAACCTTGATCTATGGTTTGTAAAATCCACTTGTCTTTTGTTATGCAGTGCCAGTTCCTTGAAAATAAGGTTAACTTTCCGCCTAGAGGAGCTGCTATTTGTTCCCTGGTAGGCGGATTTAGGGTTAAGTCACTGTGGTTGTGCTGATGTAGTGGCAGTGGCTGTGTCTGTGCCTCTGTTGTTACCTTGCCACTGTCGTCCTCTGTAGGCACCTCCTCTGGAACGTCTATTCCTGCCCCTTTGAAATTTTGTGGAGTCAGGAAAGGACCAATTTTTGGCAGGCCAGTTCCTGCTAAACCTTGGGGGTTGAACCTGCAAGAAATCTTTAACAGTTTGAACAGATTTTGCCTTTTCTTCCATTTTCTTCATAACCTGCTGGGCAGGTGTACCAAACAAACTTGTCTTGTCCATAGGAGCATCTAGCAGCTTAGCTTTAACATGATCCGGTAAAGCTTGTTCCTTTAGCCATGCATGCCTTCTTATCACTGTGCCTGTCATGGCTGATCTAAATGAAGCCTCCAGTGCATCATAGCCACATTTTAAGGAATGGTTGCTAACCTGTTGTATGTTATTTACCATCTCTAATACATATTTCTTATCAAGAGATTCATCAGTGGTTAGTTTTTTAGTTAACTGATCAAGCATAAACTCTTGGTATTGTATCATGTGAAACTGACAGTTTAAAGCTCTAGCTGAGAGAGTAGCTGAAGTGTAGACCTTTTTACCCCATCTGTCTAATGACCTTGCTTCCCTTTCAGAAGGAGTAGGGTTTTTAGCTATGGTCGCGACTACTGCCTTGGGACCCTGGGATATAGTTTCTGGGTCTGCAAGTGGGGCCTTGTAAAGGTGGTGATGAGTATCTGGCACCCTGTAAAATCTGTCTGGTTTGGCAGGGGCTGGGGGTAAAGAATCTGGAGCGGAGCAAACATCATTGAAAGCATCATCCACCACAGAGAGAACAGGAGGTATAGCTAAGGGCCTGTGCTGTGGGAGGTGCAGAAAGGTCCTAAGTCTTTTTCTGGAGTCTGAAAAATCCTGTTGCTGCCATTGGAACTGTTCTCGCATGGCATGCAAGGTTTCCCCAAAGGAGAATTCTTCTGGTGGGAAGCAGCTGGAATGGATTCTTCAGCATCAGAATCTTCAAAATTGGAGAAGGGAGCCTCTGGCTGGTCAGTTATGTCTGATTCATCAGCAGATTCATCAGAGGACACTGGCTCAGGGGGCTCTGCCCTAGGTCTCTTCTCTGGGGCTGAGAGGCCCTATCTGGGTGAGATTGAGATCCTCTGATTAAAGAAATTAAATCTTCTGCCAAAGTAAGCATTTGGGAACTAGAAGAGGGCCTGGATGTGTGGGGTTTAACAGGCACAGTTTTAGTAGTCTTGGCTGCTTTAGCCCTGGCGAAGGCCTTAATGGACATGGCTGCTGGAGGCCTAGCAGCACCACGTGCTGGGGTAGAGACATCCAAGGGGATGGTGTCTGATAAGTCAACCACCGTAGTGGGTAAAATTTCTGAGGTCGATTCAAGAGTTGCAGCAGGGGCCTCAGTTGTAGGAATAGGTTCAGCTGTACTTAGATCAGTTTTCTCGGTTTCGGCCGAAACCGAGACACTCGCGGTTTGCTTAACCATGGTTTCGGCCGAAACCGCGGACCGCGAGTGTCGGTCTTTATCTTTGCGTTTTGGTAGATTGGGTAGTCGGAGGATCCGACGGCATAATGTACGCAAAATCAGAACCGAAAAACTGTTCTGCAAACTCCGACCGACGCCTAAGCGTTCGTCGGTTGAAAGAAGCACAGGCCGAACAGGCTGCTACGTCGTGGGCTGGGCCTAAACAAGGTAGACAGTAAGAGTGGAAATCTTTATGAGGTATTTGTTTCCCACAGGTTAAACAATTGTTAACTTTTTCTGACATCGGCTGAGGCAAGAAAGAGTCCCCAACGGGGTACTTAGCTTTAGAAGTCTTCGAAGTAGTATTCGGTAGAAGTAATCTCTGGATCCGACCGACCGGCACTTGCGAACAGCTTCTGCTTCGGGCGCCACGCGGCAAGAAAGACTGAGGAAAATGGCGTCGGCTGATGCTTTTATACCCGAAGACCAACAGAGATGACGTCGGGTGGAGTGCGACATCAGCCGAAGCCGGACCCGGACTTTGGAATCCGGCCGACTGAAGGGCTGCCTGACGACAGGACAACCCAGTTGTTATGACTGCAGATGCATCCATGAAGGACATCCACTGCAGCATCCCTGCAGTACCATTCTCCCTTGTAAGATCAGACCATAAAGTGGTAATGTTTGAAGTCACCATCTCCCACGACCTCCCCTCTAGCTAGGGTCAATCAAAAAAACTTCTCCAAAGCCGATTATACCATCTCTCAGGAGGCAGTAAACAGCTTCACAGCCCCCTCTTCTCCCTCTCTAGGAACTGACACCAGTATCCAAAACTATACCAAATTACTATACAAACATTTATATAGATGCGTGGAATCAAGAATACCTGACAGGATTAAATCATCCTCTCCAAGGAAGAGTAAACCTGTCTGGTGGACATCTGCAATACATAAACTCTAACAAAAGAAAAAAATTACTGCCCAAGACCAAGGAGCAGCAGGTGTTCAATTGGAAGCAGTCTCTCCTTAGCCTAAACAAGCAAATAAGAGCACTAGTGAAATCCTCCAAAGCAAACCAAGTCCAATTTGGACACATCTACGAGAGACAATCATAAAGCCTTCTTCCCATATGACCATAATGTCAAAGGTAGCACCCAGATCTGCTCAGAACTAATGGTCAAGTACACCACATATAGAAATGCCATAGATATAGCAAACTTGCTGGCTGACAGATTCAATGAAAATTTCACCCATCTGCCCCCCCCCCCCCCATCAGTAAGTCAGGACATTCCTAGTACCTGCCCCCTTCCCCTTATATCTAGGGATCAGGTCATCACTGCTCTCTCAAAGGCAAAAAATAAAGCCTCCACGGGACCGGATAACATCCCAAGCTGCATTCTACATTAACTCAGGCAGGAACTTGCAGCACCATTAGGCACCCTATTCAACCAAAGTCTGACTACCGGTTTTGTCCCAGCTGAGTAGAGGACAGTCACTGTCATCCCTTTACAGAAAGCTGGAGCATCCACTGATCCGGGAAATTATAGACTTGCCAGCCTAACTAGCCTGATCTGCAAGGCCATGCAACAGATTATCATGGACCTCATTAACAAGGACATTGGCAACCTTCAAACACTTGATCCCACACAGTTTAGCTTGGTCAAGGGGAGGTCATGTCTGTTAAGTTTGGTTGACTTTTTTGAGACAGTCAACAAAGCCACGGATGAGGGGAAGACTGTGCACACCGCCTACCTTGACCTGGCCAAAGCCTTTGACACTATTCCCCACTCGGGCATAATAGAAAAACTCTCTCAACTAGGCATCAATCCATATGTTACCAGATGGGTAGTCAACTGGCTCACTGATGAAACCCAGCTTGTCAAAATAGGGGAAGCCACCTCACGCAGGAGACCCATATTGAGTGGCATACCCCAAGGTTCGGTCTTGGGGCCTCTGTTATTTGGGATATACTTTTCTGAGGTACAGACCAAAAACAGTGGGCTATGGCTGACCAAGTTTGCAAATGACTGCAAGTTGGGAGCGGTCATCAATTCCCCTAGTGACGTGGGCATCCTCTAAGAGGGTCTCACCCAAACAAATGACTGGTGCTAGAAACATGGCCTCAAGCTGAGTACAAAAAATGCATCATCCTCCTCTTTGGGGAGAGAGATGTCCCCACAAATTATCACATTAATACCAATGTTCTAAGCATGTAGTCAGTAGTGAGGGATCCGAGCACCCAAATTGATGATAGCCTGACTTTTGACCACCATGTTGCTTCCATGGTATGGAAAGCTTTCTACATGGCCCACCTCATAAGTAAGGGTATCTCATCCAGGGCCAAGGAAGTCGTAACATCCCCATACTCTTTCCTTATAAGGCCCACTATGGAGTACAACACCCCATTCGGCATGTACCTTGCAAAGCACATGCAGCAGCTGGAGAGACCACAGAGATTCCTCATCAGGAGAATCCAGAGCCTCAAAAATCTGCCATACACAGAGAGGCTAAAAGCCCTATGCCTCTACTCTTGTTTCATATAGACTCCTCAGAAGTGACCTGTCTGGCATAGAAGGCAATCTCGGACCCCGCCTTGATGGATAGGACTGCTGCATATCCACAAGTCAAGCTCCACTCGAGTAACCCAGACACACGACCTCAACTTGGTCTGTGACATCAATAGGACTTGCTGGCGGGACAGATTTGTGTTCCAGAGACTCCCCCATCTATGGAATAGACTCCCTCTCCACATCAGCAGATCAACTCTTTACCCCTTTTTAAGCGCAGTCTGGATAACTGGATGGGAAATATAAAAAAACATCCCTGGGAAACCACACGTGTCCCTGCTGGACAGGGGCATCGGGTGCTGATCTGTCTATGCATGGGCTAAACTCTTGTCTAGGCTTATAAGGGCTTCAGGGCCAACAGTCTAGTAACTTCCTATGATCAATGACTCCCAACTCATACTAAATCCCAACAAAAAAAAAGCTCCTTCTCTTCTACCCAACTAGATCCCCCTCATCTTCCCTGTCTTTCAATATCTTACCCAAAAATAAAACTATCATCACCCCAATAACTCACACTAAACTGCTAGGGGTAGAGATTGAGAATAACTTGACATTCGATATTCACATATCTCAAATTATTAAGAAGGTCCACAAGAAACTACGTCTCTCATACAGAAATAAACCATTTCTAATAAGAAACAAAAGCTACTACCGCTCGCACACACCTAGTCAACTCTCCTATATGCCTCTCCAATTCTAACCAACCTCTGCAAAACTGATCTAACCAAACTGAAATCTTGTTACAATAAAATTGCCAAGTTTGCCACTGATGCCTCATACAAGTCACATCAATGTGCGTCTCTTAAACAGCTAAAATGGCCAAAACTTCAACTGCTACAGTCTAATCAATTAACCTTTGCCCACAAAATACTGCACCAACCAGATAAAACTCCTGCTTTCCAAAATCGTATACAACCATACACCACTTCTAGATCCCCCCATTCCAGTTACAAACTACTAGACATCACCAAAGTTAACAACTCAGCTGGGGAATCGCTCTTCTCAAACTTCATTCCTAAAAATTGGAATAAACTGCCAACCCCAATAATCTCCAACTACTCTATATTACAATTCAAAAAGCTCCTAAAATCACACTTAATAGACACTTGGCTCTATTCTTGCAACTGTTCTGGATAGGGCTGACCTCAAGTCTCTAAATATTGCTCATTGAATGTTATCTTTCATCAATGTTTGACCTCATCTGTATAGAAACAGAGTCTCTTTCTCATTTAAATTGTACATATTCATGTGTGATCTAAATGCTTGCTACCAAGAATTGCATTTTCCATCATTATGTATCTGTTTCTGAATACTTCTGTATTCCCTTGCATACTTGTCAACTTCTGCAATGTTTGTATTTTCTATAACTGGAGCTTTTCACACCGGGCCTTGGCTAAAAAAGGACTTGCGTCCATTCAGACTTTCCGGGTACACAAAAATAAAATAAAAAAAAGTGGTAAGAAAAGATGTAGTGAGTCAGTCAGAAGACTTGTCACAGTGTTCACAAGCAGCACAGTTATCACTTAACACTTATCCCAGTCCCCCTCTTATAAAAAGTAGAAACAAAACAGGATTCCAGTCAGTACTGAACAGACACACACAAAATTAAAATGGAGGGAAGTTGTCACAAAGTCAGCAAAAGCATTACAGTGACACACCACATTTCATCCCTCCGTCTGTACATTTTTCTATCCTACAAAATTCAAAGTTTATACAAGCAGCATTTATTTTCACAAAATCAGTCCCAGATTCCTTAATTTACACTTTAAACTAGAAATAGTGTTCCCTTACAGGAAACTTCGGATACTGTGAAAAATAGCATTTTTAAGGGGAAATGTCACAATGAAAAATACACCAAATGCTATTGTTCTTAAAAGGGCAATAATTTCTGAGTTGACAAGTTCCTCAACAGAGCCTCATCTGTCAGAAACAAAGCTCTTGACAGACTGCTATCCTGTTGAATCCCAACACAGGCTTCTTGTCGAGACAGCAATAAATACTTTAGAAAGTTTCATTCACACTGCAGATTTCCCTACTTGGAGAAGCCAATCAGCAGTCAGAGTGAAGTAGTTGGGAGGGAGACCCATAGCTTTTTGGAGCTGTCCTGTAGTAGTTTTCCAGGCAGGAAACAATTCATATTGCCTAAGTGCTACTGCAGCAGTCAGTGGGAATGATGAACATTTGATAACAGAAGCCAGATACAGATAATCCTAAGAAAAGAATAGTTGTGTAAAATCTTACCAAACCATAGATGTCCTTCTCTTCCATGTTGCAGTATTCTTGGAGTGGGATTTCCCACCTCATGGCTACCAGAATCTCAGCTCCTATACAAAAGCTTCAGCTTGGCTGTTGTAGTTACATGGGACGTCACACGTAGGACCATAAACCAGGGACCTTAAATCTGACGTCTGAACACAGACTTCAGAACTTGAAAGCCCAGCAGGAGAGGTCCCAGTAGAGTAGCAAGTGATGTCAGCAATAGGATTGCAGAGCCATTTGGTGGTTAAATTGGTCATAGGGTAGGGTATGGCCACCAGGAGACCCAAAACAGGTCAGTAATGAGCGAGAAAGAAAGATAAGGGGGTTAAGTTGGGTGGGAAGGAATACCGCAACATGGAAGAGAAGGACATCTATGGTTACGGTAAGATTTTACACAACTATTCTATGTCCTTCTATTCCTATGTTGCATTATTCTTGGTGTGGGAGAGTACCACAGCTTATAAGGATGGAAAGGACAAGGTAGAAGAAGCTGATTCCACAAAGCCTTGCAGAATTGTCCTGGCAAAACCTGCACGTGCTCTGGAAATATTGTCTAACTTGTAGTGTTTGGTGAATGGTGGACCCTGGGGATTCTTCCAGGATGGATGTACTGTCCAGGCCTTTTAGGAAGGCTCTGGAGGCTGCTACTGCCCTGGTAGAGTGAGCTTTTACACCCTGTGGGAGTTTTTTTTACCATGCAGACAGTAACATAGGCAAATAGCTTTTCTAATCCAACATGTGATGGTTTGTTTGGAGACTGCCTTGCCCAGGGCCCTGGGGTGGAAGGAAATAAAATGGATTTGGTTTTGTCTAGGTAAAACCTTAGCTGTCTGTGTACATCCAGGGAGTGGGGTATCCTCTCACTTTCATTGGTGGGAGAGGGGAAGAAGGTGGGTAGATGAATAGACTGGTTTAGGGACAATCGTTGACTACTTTGGGCATAAAGGAAGGGTTGGTTTGTACCACTGCCCTGTCCTTGCAGAAGGTAGTGTATGGAGGCCAGGACATTAGGGCCTGTAATTCTGACATCCTTCGGGCTGAAGTTATAGCCACAAGCAGAATAGTCTTCCATGTGCACATTTGCAGAGTGGTCAGACTGGCAGGTTCAAAAGGAGACCGTTAGTTTTTCAAGGATGAAATTCAGGTCCTAGGGTGGTGGGATTGGTTTTCTTGGTGGCCTGATATGCAAAACTCACTTTAAGAATAGCTTAACATTGAGCCTGGCTAGTAGGGGAGGGTCTAGCGGTGGGCAGGCTAAGATTGCTGAAAAGTGGACTTTCACTGAAGAGTATGAAAGTCCTCCTTAACTAGTTGACACACAGGCAAAAATTAGGGGTGGATCTGCAATGCATGGATCCCTGCCCTTGCCCAGACACCATTTGGAAAATCTCTCCCATTTAGCTACATAAGATTTCCTTGTAGTAGTTTTCCTGGCCTCCCTCAGGACTAAAAGCACATTCTTCGAGTAGTGGTGCCTGAAGGGAATTAGAAGTTTATCACCCACAGTGTCAGTGCTGACATCTACAAGTGCAGGTGAATGAGAGTTCCCTTCTATTGTGTCAAAGTCCACCTTGTGGGGTAACTTGTGGTGATTGCCCCTGGCTAGATTGAGAAGTAGGGGGAACCAGTGCTGTCTTGGCCAGGAGGAGGCCACAGCAAGATTTTTGGTTGGTCTCTCCTGATTTAAAGAAGGACTTTCTGAATTGCTGGGAAGGGTAGAAAAGCATAAAGAAACCTCCCCTTCCAAGAAATGCTGAATATGTTTACTCTCCAAGGTAGTGGGGAAGTGTGTTTTGGAGCAGAAAGTCTGCAGTTGTCTGTTTTGGGGGGAGGCACACAAATCTACTTGAGGTGTGCCCCACTGGTGGACAACATCTAGAAATACATTCCTGTACAGCATCCATTCATGATTTAGAGAGGAAGCCCTGCTGAGAAGGTCTACTTGTTTGTTGTCCTGTGAGGGGATGTAGGATATCTGCAGGGACAAGTTGCATTGTGAGGCTAGGTCCCAGATTACAAAGGTTAGTCTGCAGAGGTGGTATGCTTTTGTCCCTCCCTGCTTGTTGAGGTACCACTTAACTGTGGAGTTAACTGTTATTTGGAGAACACCTGGTCGTAAGAGGGGAAGGAAGGCTTTCAGTGCCAGGAGGACTGCTATCATTTCCCTCACGTTGATATGTTCTTTATGGAAGGGTGCCTCTTTGCTTGAACCCTGTAGTTTGACACTGTTGCTCCCCTTCCTAGGTCTGATGCATCTGTATGCATGAACTGGTTTGGGGTGGGTAACTGCACTGGAAGGTCCAGGTTCAGCTGAATTTGCTGAATCCACCATTTTAGCTCTGATTGTAGGCACAGGAAAAGATTGATTTCTTGGTCTAAAGGATGCTGGTGTTGTGACCATACATTTTTAGATACCACTGCAGCTTTTGCATGTGCATTCTGGCTAGTGGTACCATGGGAATGGTGGCTGCCATTAGGCCCAGGGTTCGAAGGCATTGCCTTGCAGTTATCGGTTTGGTCTGCATACAGGATTTGAAGTGGGAGGACAGGGAGCTAACTTTGCCTTGGGGAAGAAAGGCTTTCATTACGTCTGTCCTGAGCCTGCAACCCAGAAATGTTTTGTCTTGTTCGGGGGTCAAGAAAGATTTTGGGAAGTTGAGGGTGAACCCCAGTCTTTGAAGTAGGCAAATGGTGAACTGTAGATGGATTAGCAGGGTTTCTTTGCAATCTGCTAGGATCAGGATGTCGTCCAGGTAGGGGTAAATCTGAATCCCTTGTGTTCTTCAATAGGCTATGGCAGGTGCCAGGCATTTTGTGAACAGACAGGGAGTAGTGGACAAATCGAAGGGCAATGCAGTAAATTGGAAGTGAGAGGAGGTTCCAGAAAAGCATAAGAATTTCTTGTGGGGAAGGTTGAATGGGTATCTGCAGATAGGCTTAAAAGTGGCCGTGAAAGCCTGGGCTGGTATAAGAGGGAGTAAAGTTTGCAGGGACAACATTCTGAAGGTGGGAACCTTTACGAATAGGTTTAAAAAGGAAAGGTCTAGAATGGGTCTCCATGGTCCATCTTTTTTGGGGACCAGAAAAACTGGTATCCAATTTCTTGGTGGGAAGGGAACCCTCATTAAGGGGGGGGGGGATTTCTTTCTGAAACAGGAAGTATCCTTTCTGAATTATAGCCAGAACCCATTTGTCTTTAGTGATGGCTTCCCAAAAGGGGAGACAGTGGGAGAGGCGGGCAGAAAGGGGGGAGGTGGGCAAGGCAGTCATGCATTGTTGGGTCCTCCTCTGTCTGGAAAGGCTGTCTAGTAGGGGTTTGTCTTCCGGTCCCTCTTCTCTGTTTGGAAGAAGTAGGTCCATCTGAGGCTGGGTTTCCTCTGACAAAGGTGGCTTTGGCAGGGTAATTCCTGTAATATTTGGAAATAGGAGACACCAGAAGATGCTTGATGTCTTGCAATTCCTTGCTCTTTTCTTGCAGATTTTTGAAAAGGACTGTTTACCAAACAAAAAATTAGGGTCCAGAGGGGCATCTAAGAGTTTTGACTTGGAAGTTCTCTGGTAAGTAGCCAAGAAGATCATCCAAGTACAGTGACAGAGGCTGCAGATTGTGCAGAGGCCTCTGCAGCATCATAGCTACATCTAATGGAGTGTCTGGCTACTTGGGCAGCCAGAGATAGTTTGGAAGATATGTCAGACTCAGTGGGGCAGTCTGGAGTAGCAGCCAGCAGAAGAGAGGCTTTAGAGACAAGGCCCAGAGCATATTTAGTCATATGGGTTTGATAGTTGATGGCTCTAAAGACCAGTGTGGAAGAGGTGTAAACCTTCCTTCCAATTCTATTCAGGGTTTTGCTGTCCTTATCTGAAGGTAAGAGAGAGGCAGATGAGAGCAATCTGGATTGTTTATCAGGTGATACAGCAATCACTGCAGGGTCTGCCAGGGGTGGTTTGACTAGAAATTTTTCGTCATCAGGCACTCTGTAGAAGCGATCTGGCCTCTTAGGGGCAGGTGGCCGACAGTTGGTGTCTTAGATGCTGAGGAAAAGACATCTAAATAAGCAGGGATGACAGGAGGCGTGGCAGAAGAGGAGGGAGACTCCAGTTGTAACAGTTCAAAATATCTTTTTAGAGTATTAGACATTTGTGAGGTGTCCCATTTGAAGTATTCCTTCATTTTGGTTATGGTCTCTCCAAAGGTGATATCCTCTGGAGGGGAGTCCCCTTTGATGGATTTTTCATCTGGGGAATAATACTCTTGAGCAGAGGCTATTTGGGAGGTATAAGATATTGATTCCTGAGAAGATGAACAATAAGCCTCTTGCTTTTCATCCCTGTCTTGTGAAGTAGGCGGTGGAAGAGAGGAGACAGAGGCAGGCCTATGGCTGAGGAGAGGAAGAGTAGATGGAGAAGAGGCTGAGGGCCTAAGGGCCACGAAGGCCACTCAGGTAGGCCTTTGGCAGGTGTAGCCATAGGTTTGGTTTTCTGCTTCTTTTCAACTGGGGTAGTCTTAGGAGTAGGCCTGGAATCGGATGCCTGGCTAAGGGTAGAGGTGTCCGGAGGAGGGATCCAGGTTGGAGGCCCAGCTGTGTCTGGTTCCCCCCTCAACAGTAGCCGATGTCTGGGTAAGCTCCATGGACATATTTGTCTTTAACTGCAAAGCAGCTTCCTCAAAGATCGCCAAAGTAGACGGATCTGTCGGACGTCCCTCAACTCCTAACTCAGTAGCTGGCAGGACACCCAAAAGTGGAGAGGCAGTAGAAGTAGTCCTAAGGAATCTTGGGTCTTCTTCTGTGGAGGTTCAGTCGGAGCTTCTGAAAAGGGATCCATCCTTACCGCTAATTTTTTAAGTTGCTGATTTTCTAGGCATAGATTAAGTGCAGCCAGACTGATTAGGAACGAAGGATTGGCAGATAGAGCAAGAGGTGTGATAGTGCTCTAGGCAAAAAATGCAACGGTTGTGCACATCTTTATGGGGTATCTGGCTCCCACACTGGCATTTGCCCTTTTCTGCGGACATCGGCTAAAGTTTACTACAACAAACCAAGCTTTGGCTAGAAGTCAAAGAAAAAAACCCAACAGGGTACTTGGCTTTTAGAGGTCTTGTGGTGAAGGAGCAAAGCATAACATGTGACGGCTGTCTGCGGCTGCTCTGAGGTCTGTGCATGCAGACATCACATTTAAGATCCCTGGTTTATGGTCCTACGTGTGACGTCCCACGCAACTACAACAGTCAAGCTGAAGCTTGTATATAGGAGCCGACGTTCGGGTCGCCTGAGGTGGGAAATCTCACACCAAGAATACTGCAACATGAAAATAGGACATCTTCCGAAATCTTTGCAAGAATGTGATGGTAAGTAGTTTAAGTCGAACATTACCATGAAACTGAGTAAAGAAATGAGTGCTTGAAGGAACAACACTTTGAACTTTGGGATGATGACAGTGAGATTGAGGAAGGAGACTGTACTCAAAGTTCCATCTTTCTTTCACATCAGAAAGATACTTTGCTCATCTGATCTGAAGGCACTCGCTCTACGAATCCCTAAGACAATATCTGCACCAAAACTGAAGGAAACAGGGATACCTGGTTAACAAGATGAGGAATCCCAGAAAAGTAGGGAAGGACTCCACTGTCATCTGATTCCTGGTTGGATGACTTTCAGGACCCATTTGTCAGAAATAATCTGATGCCACTGGGGAAGATGCAGACGTAGACAGAGAACAGACAGCCGGGGGGGGTTGGGGGTCTGGAAAAGCAACAATTAATTCTGACTTTTTAGACAGTCTTTCCAATAAGGTTTTTCCTTTCTTTGTACAAGTCTGACTGTCAATGCTTTTAAAATCCTGTTTGTCATCATTTTGTTTATTAAGCAGTTTTTTTGGGTTAAAAAACATCCTGAGTTAGAAGTAAACTTAGAAAAGGAGGGCTGGAAACTTTGAGGCACATCTTGAATCAATGTCCCACTTCCATTAAATCTTAGCATCCTTATCTAAAGGAGAATTTAAATTCTCAGCTTTACTGTCTTCTGGCAAGCTTTGAGAACGTAACCAAGCAAATCTCATAACTGATCCAGTAGCAGCAGTTGTGGAGATAGCTCTTTAAAGTGCTGGGTTACAAGACAAGCAGATACCTGAATTTAATGATTTTTGTTTTACCAATGAACAGGAGAATTTAACAGTTAAATTTATATACTCTCAAGAGAAGCCAAAAAAATGAACAAGTGAGCCTGGCAATTCAAAATTCTGAATATTGAAGCAGCAGAAAAATAAATTATTTTCCCAATCAATAGCTATCCTATCTTGAAACACAGAATGGGGTTAATATTAAAAATCTGTTTTGTGACTTTCTAGATGCCTGGACACTGATCAACAGCTTGATTTCAGCTTTCCCACTGTGAAAACACAAACTGCAAAAGATACCGTCAATCTGAGTAAAATTCAGTTACCAGCTAGCAAGTACACTGCCTGTATGCCTATAAAGAAGAAACTAAGATAGCCTGAAAGAAAATCAACCAGAAAAGGTGAAGAGAAAACAATGATGGGGAAGAATCTTGTAACCATTCAATAAAAAAAGCAGTTCAAGCTTCAGTTTTGGTGCAACACATGGCTTCAGAGCAGATTAAAACAAACTAAACACTGAAGGAGTATATCGAGTCAAATAAAAGACCAGAACAATAGAAGAAAATTTAAACAGATAATCAGATGAGCTGATAAAAATGCAAAAAATCAGAGGATGAACTGAAGAAAAAGGCTGGCTGAGTGTGAGACTGCTCAAGAAGAGATGTTTCAAAACATGGCAGAGGACAGAGCATGTAAGGAAAACCTGAGATTTTCTGCTGTACCAGAGAAACTGGAAAGAACAGACTGCATTAATTTTATGAAGGCACAAATAAGCAAATGGACTGGTATCCCACAGCAGGACATATTAATTTGAAAGGGCACCAGTGTATATTATCAAAACATAGTCATGAGAAACCAGCCAAGACGTTTATTAATAAAGATGCAAACCTACTAGCAGAGAGCTGATTCAGGCAAAACTGTGCCAAAAGATTAAAACTTGGGGACTGCACAGTGTTTGTGGAAAATGATTATTCACCAGGACAAAGAGAAAATTTCAGTGACCAGGGAATGTCAACAGGCAGGTGTGAGATCAAACCTACTTATCCAGCTGTTTTCAGAACATTTTTTTCCTGGGGATCAAAGTTATTCTTTGATGCCGAAAAGGCAAAGGAGAAAATGCATAAGTTTGTCCAACAAAAAATGAGCCGTAAAGCAAAAGGGGACTTTCTCATTCTGTCAGAATTTCATGGCCTCTCTGCAAGGCGGGTAAAGATCAGGCTCCTCCTTTGTTGATGCACCAGACAACAGATATGCTGGTCTGAATCGCAATAGAGACACTAGAAGAGCATCTTGGAATGCCTGCAGCGCTAACAGGACTGCTCTCATCTCCAGTACACTGATATGCAAATTGGTCTCTTGGGGGATCATGTGCCTTGCACTGTTCTTCCCAAGAAATGCCCGCCCCAATTGGGAGGCATCCGTAGTCACTGTGGCCTAGAAAAATATCATCTTATTGGATCCACCACTGGATGTGACGTTTGCAAATCAGAGTAAGCTTGACTGGAAAAGACAGCGGTTGTTGAAGAATAGACCATTAAACAGCTAGAGTCCATTGAAGCACATGCATATAGTAAATGTGCTAAAGGCAGTAGGGCTATTGCTGTTGCCACAGACCTCAGTACTTGAAGAATGAACCTGGCCATAGGAGATGGGTGGGAAAAGGATCTGATGAACCTCAGATCTGACTATCTATGTTATGAGTTGGTAGGGACGCAATTTATGTTTTATTCAGATGTGCACCAATAAACTCCAGGCTCTGCACTGGTGTCAACTTTGATTTGGAGTAATTTACTGTTATTCCCAGTAAGTGGCAAATCTGGAGCAAACAGTCCCTGGATTGTTGAAGGTGATACAAGGAGGGGGCAGTGAGGAGCCAGTTGTTCAGATATTGAAACACTCTGAATCCTTAGAGTCTCAAGTGATCTGCCACCACTACCATACATTTGGTAAACACCTTGGAGGCTGTGGGGAGTCCAAAGGGCAGAGCTCAGAGTTGGCAGTGACAGACTCCCAGACAAAAGTGTAAATGTCTTCGGGAGCATCTGTCTATTTCGCTGTGAGAGTATGCATCCTGAAGATCTATACAGCACTTCCAATCATCTTTGCAAAGAAATGGCAATAAATGGACTGTACCATGACCATTCAAAAACTGGACTTTTTCATGTACTAACTCAGTTTGCTCAGATCCAAAACTTGTCTGAAACCCCTCTTTTCTGGCACCAAAAAGAAGTGGCAGTTAAGTTCCTAATCCTATTTGGTCTGGCAGAACCTCTTGGATGACTCCTGTCTAGCAGCTTTTGAATTTCTTTGGCTGCTGCCTTCCTCTGACTGCGTGGAACATTGGAAAACTTTTATTTTACAGACAGGGAGTTTGGAAAATGGCATAGAAAAACCTCTGGATAGTATTCTTAGCACTCTGGGATCTTCTGGTATATATTTGCAAAGGCATCTGGGTGCAAGGACAAGTGCCTTGACTGCCTTCAGTGGTGGACAGTTGAGCAACACGTCAGGAGTGCTGAAGGGTCCGTCCAGAAAAGAACTGCGGAAACCCCGATTTGGTGGGCTTCTTAATGACATCTACCATTGGAACTACCTCCTCTGCCTCTGGAGGAGTTTTCCCCACAAGAATCTTGGAAAGGTTCCAGAGAGCTGCAGAACCACACTTTCTTACCACCTCTGATTCCTAGAAAACGTTTGTTGAGGACTAGTAAAACTGGATTCCCACAGCAAAGTCTTCCATTTTTGTTTGCTGCAGTTAAGTGTTTAACAGATGGACCAAACAAGGACGTTGTATCAAAGGAAGCATTGATGAAATAAGTCTTAAAAGGCTCTGCAAAGTTGCACAGTCACAGTCAGGCATGTCTCCTTATGGTAATGCCTGAACCAGCAGCCCATGAGGTGCATTTTGCTGCGTGAGAGATCAACCTGATGGAAGTATTAGAAATTGACAAGAGTGGCAAGTTGAGAGGAAGATATTTTGAAATCCTCTGCAGACATGTACTTGCCATAACTTAGCATCTGTGTTATCCTATGTTACTATTCATCACTCTTGGGTCTTGGATTAGACATCAGATCTGAGTAGACAATCTTACAGACAGCTTCTAGGCTTGACCTCCTCCGACTCCCATGATCCCTTGCTGCCCCTTCAGATCAAGTTTTTCCTACGCTAGAAAGCAGCTCCATGCCTATCAGACAGGGCATCTCCACAACCTCTAAATACCACAGGATGGGGGAAAGATATTCATGAATAGTGACAGAGGATTAACACAGATGCCAAGTACATAACTCTTTATCTGATGTTATCCATGTCACTGTTCCTCACTCTTGGGTCAGAGTCCCCAGCTACCCTAAATCCTAGGTGGCCTCATGGAAGGACATGCTGAAGAACTGTGGAGCCAAAGGAAGCCCTGTTCCTGGCGATATCAAGCTTGTAATGACTGACAAAATCGTGAGGAGAAGACCAGGTGGCTGCCGCACAAATGTCATCTATGGAATGACTGGCAAAGGCAGCTGACGTAGCCATAGACCTAGTGGAATAAGCTCCGATTGGACCTGGCAAGGATAAGCCTTTGGAAGAATAGACAAAGGAAATACATTCAGAAATCCAGTGGGAAATAGTTATTTTGGAAAAGGCCTGACCTTTCCTGTTGAGAGAGAACGTCACAAACAGCTGGTCAGTCCTGCGCAAATCCTTTACTCTATCCAGGCAAAATTGTAACTGCCTATGCACATCTAGCGTATGTAAGAGATATTCCCCTTTATTAGCAAAATTTGGGAAGAAAACTGGCAATTGAATTGACTGGTTCAGATTTGCTTCCGTGGCAACCTTAGGCATGAACAAAGGATTAGTTCTTAGAGCCACTTTGTCTAAGAAAAACCATGAAAGGCAGTTTGATAGAAAGTCTGCAATTCTGAAACTCTTTTAGCTGAAGTTACGGCTACTAAAAAATCCATCTTCCGTGACAAAAACTTGATATCACATGTGGCAGCAGGCTCAAATGGACTCCTGTGAGAGACTGCAGCAGAAAGAAAAGGTCCCAAGGAGAAGAAGGATCCTTGACAGGAGGTCGGAGAAAAAAAAAAAAACCCTTCAAAATGCCTTGCATAACAGAGAGGAAAAGGTAGGTTCCTTGGAAACGTGGAAGTTGGAGATAGCTGCCAACTGCACTTTGATAGTAGATAAGCTAGCACCAGTCTGAAAGAGCTAAGACAAGAATAGGATTTCTGAAATGAAGTCTGAAGTGGAATCCAGATTGCGCTGCTTAGCCCAAAGACAGAACAGCTTCCACTTACTGGAGTAAACCTAAGTGGAAGCCTTCTGAGAGGTCAGAATAATGTTCTTGACAGGATAAGCCAACCTGGACTGTTTCAAGATTACCAGAAGTGGACAAACCATGCTGTCAGACGGAACATCTGGAGGTTGGGAATTGACAGCGGAGAGGAATGGGAAAGCAGATCCAGAATGGGATCTAGTACCAAAGGAAGGTACTTCAAATGAGACCACAGAAGGGGCAACCACACCTGCAGAGCCCAAAAGGGGGCAATGAGGGTCAAGGTGGCCTTGAGGCAATGAGCCTTCTGAAGTACTCTGGAAAGAAAAGGTAGAGAAGGAAGGATAGGCATAAAGGAGACCCGAAGGCCAACTGTGAACCGAAGCATCCATGGAAGATTTCCCATCTCGGGGAATCAGGGTGAAATACCGGCTGCATTTGCGGATGAGAGGGGAGGCAAACAGAACGCAGCTCGGTTGACCCAAAGGAAAGAAGATCTCTTCCATCACCGAAGGAGTCAAGGACCACTTGTGAGGACTCAGGATTTCCCTGCAGAGTCTGTCCGCTTAGACGCTGGACTCTCCAGGGATATGCTTTGCAACAAGAAAGCGCTCGGACAGCGCCCATTCCCACACCCTCATGGTCCCGCAACAAAGCGGATACAAACATGGGCCCCACCCACACTTGTTGATGTACCACACAACAGCCATGTTTGTCCACGTGAACTGCAATAGAAACTGGAGGGGAGAAGTCCTGAAAGGCTTGCAACGTGAGGAGGACGGCCTTCATCTCCGAACACTGATATGTCGTTTGGTCTCTGTGGTGAACCACGTCCCTTGGACCATCTATCCCTGAAAATGCCTCCCCACCCAAACAGGGAAGCTTCCAAGGCTACTGTGGCGCTGGGGGAGGAGAGAAGGGTCTGCCTATGACAAGGTCAGGCGACTGGATCCACCAAAGGAGATGATGCCTACACACTGGAGTGAGACGGATCGGGGTTGTCATCAGAGATACAGGGAAGACCACTGAACCATTAAAGTCCATTGCAGAACTCTTATGTAGACCCTGGCTAACAGCACCAGACAGATAGCCTCCGCCATGGACCCTAAGGTGGCCTGAGAGCAAGTCTGATCTAGAAGACACTGTACATGGGCTCTGATAAGTTGTATGTGAAGAGGCAGTGCTGCAATCTCTGACAACGTCCAACTTGGTCCCAATGGATTCCAGATTTTGGGAAGGAACCGGGTTCAATTTGGGGAGATCACTGTAATCCCTAACTGGTCGAACAGCTCGAGGGGGTACTGAAAGGGAGTGGCCAGACGATGCTTTATGGGAGCTGTGAGGAGCCAATCGTCGAGGTACGGAAACACCTGGAATCCCTGCAGTCTCAGGTGGGCTGCGACCATTGCCATGCACTTGGCGAACACTCAAGGGGCTGTGGTGAGACCAAAGAGCAGCGTCCTGAACTGGTAGTGATTGGCCCCTACTCAAAAGCAGAGAGGTCTTCTGGAGTGCCTATCTATTTTTATATGATAGTACATGCCCTAGAGATCCATGGGGCACAACCAATCTTCCTTGTGCAACAGAGGCACTATGGACTGGACAGTGACCATGCGAACTTGGACTTCTTGACAAGAGAGAGAGAGTTTGCCGAGGTCCAGGGCTGGACACAGGTCTCCTGTCTTCTTTGGCACCAAAAAGAAGCAGGAGTAAGTTGAGGATTCTCATTGTCCTGAGGGAACCTCCTGGATGGATCTTTTTTGAAGTAGCTTGAGTATTTCTTCCTGAGCTAGCTCGCTCTGATGGGGTGGTGCATCAGGGAGGCATCTCCTGACCAGAGGAGGAGAATGAGAAAAGGGGACAGAATAACCGCTAGAAATGATGCTTGGCACCCAATGATCTTTTGTAACACTTGCCCAGGCCAAAGAGTGCAAAGACAAACTGCTCCTGACTGCCTCCAGGACAGTTAGGCAGCGCTTCAAGAGCACTGTTGCGAATTCTCAGAGGAGAGTTCCCCTGGGGCCCTGATTTTGCGGCCCCCCCCCCTCTGCCCCTGGGGTGGCATCTGCCATTGAATACTCTCCCTGACCTCTACAGGAGGAGTCATCCACAGTGTCCTGGAAGGCAGTCTGCTACTTGCAAAACCACATCCTCCTGGTCCCCTCACTGCGTCTTGGAAAGAGCGTTGAGGGGTGGAAAATCTGATTCCCCACAGCCGACAAGGTCTTGCCCTCCTGCGCACTGCGGGTGAGCCTCTCTGACTGAAGGGTCAAACAGGGTAGAACCACTGAAGGGGGTGTTGGTGAAAGACACCTTAAAGGACTCCGCAAAGGCACAGGCAGGTGTGACACCGAATAGTGATACCTGTGCTGGCTGCTCGAGAGGCCCCTTCTACAGCGTTGGCAACCACCTCATAGATGAATTAAGCAAGGGAAGAAAATGTGGATAGTTTGAGGGACACCTTATTTAGTTCCTCGGCAGGCAGTACCTCAGAAAGGGATGTGGTAAGCTCCTTGACTAAGTCCCTTTCTAATCGGGTGAAATGTGCCAGGTAGTTAAGCACCCGCAGACCGAATGTAGCGGAGGCAAAAAACCCGCGTTCCATTCCTGTCAGTTGCCCAGGACTCCCGGTTGGGGGGGGGGGGGCAGACATGCTCTGTTGTGCCAGCTCGCTCTTGGTGGCAGCAGCTACCACGATTGCATCGAATGGCACGCCTTTCAACCAGAACTGCTTGTCAGAAGGGGGAGTGAGGAATTTGTCTGCATGTTTGGGAACAGGCTCGACAGTATCAGGCTCCTTCCATGCCCTGCTGGTGATAAGGTCTACAAGTTGGTCTGCAGAGGACAGGTGGAGGGAGGACCAACTGCCCTTAAGCTTAAGGATTTCCAAGATGTCCCCAACCAATCCCTTTCATCGAGGTGTGTATCCTCGTTGAGTGACTCAACAGGGGAGTCCAAGTATCTCCTCTTGCACGATCTCTTCCGAGGAACATCCTCCAGAGGTGGCTCGGGGGAGGCTTGGGAAGAGAGGGGAAACACAATTATGGCAACTCCCACTTGAAGGCTGGGTCGGAGAGGGCTGACCTGAGGACAGGATGAGTGAGATCTGCTCGGACAGGCTGGGATGGTCCCTGGAGGGCCAGGGAGGAAACTTTCTGGGAGGAAATGGTCCTCTCTATGACCCAGAAAGCAGAAGGACTGGACGATGCCCCATCTGCACTCCTGGTAGGAAAGCCTGCCTGGGGAGAAGGACCAGGGCAGGCCAACACCTCCTGGCCTCCAGATAATACCAGCCCTGAGCTGTCAAGGGTCAAAGCACAAAGTTGAAGGGACTGGTCCAAAAAATAGGTCTGTAACCCCCGGCCAAGGACTACAGGGTGGCCTGCCAGAAACATCCTCCAGAGTTTTTAATATTGCAAGAACAGCTTCTGGATTGGGTGCCTCAAGACCCAATAGCTTACACTATTTCTCGTACCTCAGTCCACTCTGCCTTCCCACTTTTAAGAATTCTTTCATTCTGTTGAGAGTCTCTTCAAAGGAGACCTCCTCTAAAAGGGAATCCAAGGAGATGGTGGCATCAGTGTCAGTACCAAATCTTACATCTAAGAAAAATAATCTCTCACTGGATAGTTGAGTGCTCCTCTTTACTGAAAAAGGAAGCCTGCCCGACACTGAAGGTTTAGCCCCTTGTTGTACAGTCCTGCGTGGCTTTCAGAATACCCTGAGCCAGGCAGAACCACTGTTAAGAGAAATTGGGCAATAAGGGAAGACCACCACACTAGGTGCCTGCAAGCTAGACATCGGTCTGATGGTAGGAGAGAGGGACGTGTGTTTAGATTTATAAGGGATGGAAGATGGACACCCCCCCAAACATTTGACTTCTCTAACTACAATTCTTGGGATTCTACTGTCCTTATTCAGAAACAACTCAGGCTTCCTTTGCACATACTCAGGGTTAAAAGCCCATGCAGGAATCCTTCTGTGTACTGGTGCAGATGGACACACTAGGTTCTGCAGGTACTGCAGACTCCAAAGAGCCATCACTAGTAGCCTGCATAAAGTACTGGATTAGTCCAGGGACTGCAAAACTGCCTCATTGGAACAGTCACCCTCAGACTGACCAAGTGATTGTATGCCAAAGTTGTGTCTGTCGAGTCTCTTATCTGCCTTCTCCTTTCTCTATCTCTTTTTTTTTCTCCACAGGATGAATGAAGGATGAACACGTCCCTGTTGAAGCCATGGTGGATTGAGCCAAGGCCTCAAGCCTTTCCTGTTCATGGTAGTTCAATCCTTGTCATAAGTCACAATTCTGGATGACTGTCTCAGCCCACACTAAAAACACAACAACTTTGGTAATCTTTAGGCAGGATCCATCTATCACAGCTGCGCTATTCCTTTTAGGCCCAGACTTACGGCCATCAATCAACCAACCAACAAATAATGAAAAAGCTAATAAGCTAAAGAAAAAACAGGTTTCCCAGTGGGGTATTTATCCTTCTTCCAAGCTATATGACCAAGCACGTTTTTGAAGTGAGCTAAAAAAAACAAGGCATCTAGAAGTAACTCTGGCAAGAAAGTTGTGCATATGCACATGCCCACTTTATACTGTATATAAGAATGTACCAGGGGCCAAACAGATGCCAAAGGGGAAGGATATTATTCTCAGGAATTCAGGCTGGATGTCAGGGACACTTAAGTTCCAGTAGTAAAGACTACTGCAACAGCAATCTAAATGATGAAAATCTTCACTGGCCAAAAGCGAAGTCCTTGGGAGTCTGCATTTACCCCATTTTCAATGTCATAACATGAAAAGCTTGGGAGAACACAACCAAGTCTATAATATAGACGGAACGTCCATAACTATGGCACAACTGCAACAAACATGTTCTTGTCATAGCAAGTGCTCTATGAAAACCTGTCTGATGGGTCCTAAATTTAAATTATCCTTTCCGTCAATCAGAAATTAACATTTTTTTCTCAGACATTCACGCTTTCTGGGATGGTTCTGCAGCTGTGACAATGTACATAACGACACAAAATGTTAACTTCATAAGCACGCTTATTCCCCATACCTGCCAGTTCTCCTCCATCCACTTGTGAGCATCTTCCTGCAAACCAAGAAACCACAAGGAAGACATGCACCCCCACTGCTTCCTAACTTGTAGGAAATCCAGCAGCCAAGGCCAGCTGGAGAGCCCACCTATGCACAAGGAAAAACAGGGACTGGGAAGGTGGTAGACATATGAATTCTTAGCACAGCAGTTGACATAAGCAGAGGACCCTTAATGATAGCTCGAGTTAAAACCAAAGCAACAAAATTGTAAAGACTGAAAGAGCCAAGAGAGAAAACCAAGTCCAGCAAACGGAGCACTAGAAACACCACATCAAAAGACCCAACTTAAGAACTACATTCAAGGAATTTACCTGGGCTATAGATGACAGAGAAAATGTTGTGGCAACTTGGCCTGCATGGCAGGCCAAAAGACATCTCCTTCAAAATGATTGAACAATCTAAGTGGTGCAGGAACGCACCTGTCTAAAATATAAGAGGAGAGTTCTGGGTCATTGCATCTCAGGTTTAGGACACTCAACATTATCAACCCTCACAGATAATTGCTGTTAAGCCAATGACCTTCATCCATTATGGTGTCCTTGAAAGAAAAGTTGCAAACAAGCTCACAGCTGCAGAAAGATCCGGTAGCCAAAGAAGTTTAAAGGGAAAAAAAAAAAGACGAAATATGCAAAGCAAAAAAAAAACACGTCTACTTTAATCATCACTTGGGAAAACGATTATAATGTCATGGCTAGCCTGAAACACCAATGACTTCATAATACTACTATAGCATGCACTATGCAAATATTTCACATTTAAAGTTTGATAGTGGACAACAGTGAACTTATATATCTATATCTATTTATATATATATATATATATATATATATATATATATATATATATATATATATATATATATTATACACACATTTACAAGATAAATGTCAGAGATTGGAGATTTCTACATGTACTTACCATTAATTGACAAGGAGTTATCAGAAATTGGGTGTGAATAATTTAATCGGCCTGTAAAGACAAATAAAGCAATTGCTCAAGAAGTAAGGACAGATGAAGTTTGTTTCAAGCAGGCTTTAAGGATCATGTCAGTTTCACATTGGTTCCAGAAACAACAACTTATTTACTGTCAAAAATAACATTTACAGCAAAGGAAAACCATGAACCTTATCTGGGAAATGAACGCAAGACCCCCCACCCTCCCCAATTTAGTTCAAGTCATTGCCACTGAACCAATAAGGAATATCTAAAACAGCTAGGTACTTGCCCCCCCCCCCCCAAAAAAAAAGTTCATCCTTTCAACTAGGATATCATCATGAACTTCAGAGATCATTGCATTTTGAATTTTTCTCACAAAAGGGAATTGAAATCCCTGAGGCAATTTTCTGAATGGCAGTGAACAGAATGACTAGGGAAACCTACAGCATTTACACAAGTATTGCTGCAATGTTTATCCACAGAAGTAGATCTATCACACTGAAGGAACATCTCGATTGTAGGGCTTATACACCAGAAGACAATCAGCATTACGGATTAAGGACTGTTCTCATTCTTCTCAGCCCCAATGTAGCTTAAAGTATAATGTTCAATATCCAAATGAAAAAATAACAAGTATGTCAGCATTTAATAACACAAGGCTATCCTGCCTACCACTGTCCTTTTCATTACTACAAAATTTATTAGCAGTACCTGCAGGTGGACTTGAGTCTACACTGGTTGCGCACAACTGTTTGACATCTGTCATACACTAATGAAATTAAAGTATAGACTTATTAAAGTCATATTAAGTTGTTAAAAACACCACCTTGTCCTTTATGTCTGATTAAGTAAGCACAGTGAAGTCTCAATATGGTGTTTAAACAAGAGGATAACGGTACAAATGACATTTGTATAGCACACCAACCACTTGTCAAATCTGCCACAACACAATGCCAAAAAGCACTGCAGCTAACAAGGGGGTTGCTTACATAAAAAAAAACTTCTGTGTAAATAAACTGTGAGACTGCGCACTCTGTCAAGTTAATTTGTTCTATATAGTTTGTTTTTTTGATCAATGACTGTCAAAAGTCTCCTTTGGAACCAGCTCTGTGGCAAGCGGAGATAAAGCCATGACTACATCCCAAGTGGCCAGAGCTTGAAAAGCAGCTCAGGCGGATGAAGGATCTGTTAGTGGAGAATGGCAGTGAATGGCTGCTGCCAGCTCACCCATACTGAGGAAAAGGTGGTTCTGGATCACCACATGAATGGCATCCAGTGGGAGCACTAAGGTTTCATCCCATGGAGTTAGAGCCTAGCAAGTATACACCACAGTATGCAAATTGTGCAGTAAGTTGAGGGGAATTCAGTGAGTGAAGCATGCTTCCTCTTGGATGGTTGTAAATAGAGTTCAGAAGAGCCACCACAGCTGAGAACAATGCTCCAAAGCAGGGGAAAGGGGAGGCTTTCCCACAGAACCAGCAAAGCTGGCCCACCCCCCCTGCCATTTGACTCTAGCAATGGAGAGGATGACCTAACTGGGGATTCCAGGGCAGGAACAAATGGGTCACAGAGCTTTCACCTCAACCAGGGATTCCCAGCTTCTGCTAATAATAAATGGGCTGACTGCGTACAGGAAGAAGAGTCAGACTCATTCCTGCGTAAGTGGGGGAGGTAAAAAAAAAAAAAAAAAAAAAAAAAAAAGTGAGGCATCTATTTGTCTAATCTTAACCTGAATGTATCCAGACTTCATAAAAAGAAGTTATGTACTTACCATAACGTTACATGCGTGTTGCCCATCTTGACCTTTATTCTCACCGATGGCTTGGATCCAATCCCGTCTTGGCATTTCGAAAGCTCGAGGCCTTCAACAAAGCTCGTGGTCATCCTTCCTTACCTATAATGCAACTTCCTCAGATCTTGTTTGCCCGCTCATAAGCTATATATATATATATATATATATATATATATATATATATATATATATATATATATATATATATATATATATATATACACACACCACACACACACACATATATATATATATATATATATATATATACATAAAACATTATTTATGAGGCTAGAGAGTCTTGTAATACCCAATTAGTACTACTCAGTCTCCCAGGAGTACAGGCAGGGGGTATGGAAGGGGGGGGGGGGTTGTGAGAATAAAGGTTGAGATGGACAACACACATGGAACATTACGGTAAGTACATAACTTCTTTATGTGATGATGTGAATCTCGCCTTTATTCTCAATGATGAGACCACATTCCAAGCAACTTGACTCTTAGGTGGCTCATGGGAGAATATTCCTCAGAACCATACAGCCAAAAGAGGCTCTACTCCTGGAGGCCAAATCCACTTTCTAAGGAGTGATAAAAAGGTATGAGGTTTTGCCCATGTCACTACACCACAGATGGTACCCAAAGGTAACCTAACTTGAAAGGTTGCAGATGTGGCTATCAATGTTTGTTCATAGAATTCCAAATGTAGGATTCACATTGTGAAAGCCATTTGAATAAGGTAACCTTGGACACTGGTTGGTCTTTTCTAGTATCAGAAAAAGAGAGAGCGCTAAACTGACTCGGATTTTTAACATTCTATGCAAGTAGAAACATTAACTGCCTTATGAACGCCCAGCAGATGCAATGAATGTTCTCCTTTAGTTTGGAAATTTGGGAAGAAAACTGGCAGGTCAACAGACTGAGGTTATTTTCCAACACACCCTTGGGTAGAAATGAGGGGTTAGTGTGTAAAGATATTCTGTCCTTATGAAAATCTTGGTATGGGGGCTTGGCAGATAAAGCTTTTTAATTCCAAAACTGTCCTAACAGAAGTAATAGCCACTAAGGGGAGTGTTTTCCAGGAGAGATGCTTCAAATCACAGGCAGCAGATGGTTCAGAGGACAGATAATGCCTGATAAAATGATATAAAGATCCCAGTTCGGTGATGGGTTTTTGTATGGAGGTCTTATCGTAGAAATGTCTTACAAAGTCTGTTTGACACGATTCCAGAGCCATTTTCTCCTAAACAAAAATCAGAAATTGCTGCCAACTGAACTAGTGACAGTAGCAGCACCTTCATTAAATGTCTCTGCCAAAAATTCTAGGATAGAATGTATAGGTGCAGTAAAGAGGTCTATCCGATTATTGCTAGCCCATGCAACAAATCTCTTCCATTTACCTCTGTACAATTTTTGTGTAGCTGTTTTATGGGAAGATAATAAAATAGGCTTAAATGGAGAAGAAACCTGGTGATCAGGGGAACTGGAGCAGCCAAGTTACTTTAACATTGTTCAGGTTGGGATGAACCATTCCTGATGGGAGAGTCGGAAGATCCAGAGCAGGGACCAGAATCCATGGTTTGCCACATACATGAGGCTGAAGAAAGGGGGACCAGACTTAGAGGCGCCAACACTAGAATTATTGTCATCACCAACAAACTTGCTTTCTGCAAAAATCTGGACATTAGAGAAACTGGTGGAAAAGCATAAAGTAGTCCCGGGGCCAATTGTGAACAAGTGCATCCCTTGGTGACTACCCTGGAGAAGGGATTAGGGAAAAACAGTTGCTGCATTTGGCAATGGTGGGCGATGCAAAGAGATCGCAACAAGGCTGGCCCCTTTTTCTGAAGATCTGTTCCGTAACTTTCTGATTGAGGGACCACTCATGCAGCCATAATATGGCTCTGCTTAAATTTATCTGCGATTATGTTGGATTTCTCCAGGATGTGCACTGCTATCAGAAAGTCAGAAAGAGGCTAGAAGCCATTGCCAGACCCTCAGGGCTTCTCAACAAACAGAGTAAGCTGTGGTCCCCCCCCCACCTATTTATGTACCAGACCATAGACATGTTGTCTGGATTACTATCATTCCCAGAGGTAGGAGTCTTGAACTGCTTGCAACGCTAAAAGCATCGCCTTAATCTCCATGATGTTTATGTGCATTTATGTTTAGGTTTATTTAGAGAATTGTCTTCCCCAGCTAATGCCCCACCCCCATCTGGAAAGCATCTGTGGTCACCATGGCCTGGGGTTGAGTGGCAATTGAGCGACAACCTTGAAATACTAAGGGAGAGTGAATCCACCACCACTGAAGATCCTTTTTGCAGGAATTGATTATCATGATCTTGGGAGACACTGGAAGTTCCAGAATTGACCATTGTGTGGAAATTAACTATATGAGCTAGTTTTGCAGAAGCTCGTTTTTTCCTTATTAACAGTCTGACATAATGGGCATGTTGGTGAAGTGAACAGAGGGGATGAGGAAGTGATGGGTAGGTATGGTGTTAAGGAGAGGAATGCAGAAGGTCAGATGATTGTGGATTTTGCGAAAAGAATGGACATGGCTGTGATGAATACGTATTTTAAGAAGAGGGAGGAGCATAGGGTGACGTACAAGAGTGGAGGAAGATGCACACAGGTGGATTATATCCTGTGTAGGAGGGCCAGTCTGAAGGAAATGGAAATTGGAGACTATAAAGTGGTGGCAGGGGAAAATGTAGTTAAGCAGCATATAATGGTGGTCTGTAGGATGACGGTGATCAAGAAGAGGAGGAGGAGTGTGAAAGCAGTGCCAAGGATTAAATGGTGGAAGTTAAAAAAGGGCGATTGTGAAGTGGAGTTTAGGGAAGAGTTAAGACAGGCACTGGGAGGCAGTGGAGAGTTACCGAATAGCTGGGTAACTACAGCAGAACTAGTAAGGGAGACTGCTAGAAAGGTGCTTGGTGTGACATCTGGACACAGGAAGGAGGACAAGGAGACCTGGTGGTGGAATGAGGAAGTACAGGAAAGTATACAGAGGAAGAGGCTGGCAAAGAAGAAGTGGGATTGTCAAAGAGATGAAGAAAGTAGACATGAGTATAAGGAGATGAGGCGCATGGCAAAGAGAGAGGTGGCGAAAGCTAAGGATAAGGCGTATGGAGAGTTGTATGAGAGATTGGACACTAAAGAGGGAGAAAAGGACCTGTACCAATTGGCTAGACAGAGGGACAGATCTGGGAAAAATGTGCAGCAAGTAAGGGTGATAAAGGAAAGTGAGGGAAAGGTACTCACAAGAGAAGAGTGTGTTGAGTAGATGGAAAGAGTATTTTGAGAGGCTGATGAATGAAGAGAATGAGAGACAGACAGAGAGAGAGAGAGAGAGAGAGAGAGAGAAGGTTGGATGATGTGGGGATAGTGAATCAGGAAGTGAAAGAGATTAGCAAGGAGGAAGTAAGGACAGCTATGAAGACGATGAAGAATGGAAAGGCTGTTGGCCCAGATGACATCCCAATGGAAGCACGGCAGTGCTTAGGAGAAATGGCAGTGGAATTTTTAACTAGATTGTTTAATGAAATTTTGGAAAGTCAGAGGATGCCTGAGGAGTGGAGAAAAAGTGTTTTGGTACCTATCTTTAAGAATAAGGGTGATCTGCAGAGCTGCAGTAACTACAAAGGGATAAAATTGATCAGTCACAGCGTGAAGTTATGGGTGAGAGTAGTAGAAGCTAGGTTAAGAAGGGAGGTGATTATTAGTGATCAGCAGTATGGTTTCATGCCAGGAAAGAGCACTACAGATGCAATGTTTGCTCTGAGAGTGTTATTGGAGAAATACAGAGAAGGTCAGAAGGAGTTGCATTGTGTCTCTGTAGACTTGGAGAAAGCATATGACAGGGTGCCTAGAGAAGAGTTGTGGTATTGTATGAGGAAGGCAGGAGTGGCAGAGAAGTATGTAAGAGTGGTACAGGTATGTACGAGGGTAGTGTGGCAGTGGTGAGGACTGCAGTGGGAGTGACAGATCCGTTTAAGGTGGAGGTGGGATTACATCAAGGATCAGCTCTGAGTCCTTTCTTATTTGCAGTGGTGATGGACAGGTTGACAGATGAGATCAGACAGAAGGCCCCGTGGACTATGATGTTTGCAGATGACACTGTGATCTGTAGTGAGAGTAGGAATCAGGTTGAGGAGACTCGAGAGGTGGAGATATGCTCTAGAGAGCAGAGGACTGAAGGTCAGCAGGGCTAAGACAGAATATATGTGTGCAAATGAGAGGGAGGGTAGAGGAATGGTGAAGATGAAGGGAGTAGAGTTGGTAAAGGTGGACGAGTTTAAGTACTTGGGATCAACAGTTCAGAGTAATGGTGAATGCGGAAGAGAGGTGAAGAGAGTACAGGCAGGGTGTAATGGGTGGAGAAGAGTGTCAGGAGTGATTTGTGACAGACGGGTACCAGTAAGACTGAAAGGGAAGGTCTACAAGACAGTAGCGAGACCAGCTATGTTATATGGGTTGGAGACAGTGGCATTGACAAAAAGGCAGGAGTCAGAGCTGGATGTGGCAGAGTTAAAGATGTTAAGATTTGCACTCGGTGTGACTAGGATGGATAGGATTAGGAATCAGTATATTAGCGGGTCAGCTCATGTTGGACAGTTTGGAGACAAAGCAAGAGAGACGAGATTGCGTTGGTTTGGAAATGTGCTGAGGAGGGATGATGGGTATATTGGGAAAAAGATGCTAAGGATGGAGCTGCCAGGTAAGAGGAAAAGAGGAAGGCCTAAGATAAGGTTTATGGACGTGGTGAGAGGGGACATGCAGGCGGTTGGTGTGAGAGCAAGATGCAGAGGATAGGAAGAAATGGAAAGAGATGATCCGCTGTGGCGACCCCTAACGGGAAAAGCCAAAAGATGACGAGTCTGACATAATGGCGAAGATAGCAAAACTTCCATAAGATAGAGTAGACCATCAATGTAGCTGGCTTTAGAGCAGATTTTTCATAATTTATGGTAATACCTAGGAAGGAACACAGCTGAAGAGTACAGCCCCTGGTTTGTAGCAGAAGATGCTTGGTTGTTGCGGTTATGAGCCAGCCGTCCAGATATGGAAATTCCCAGGATCCTCAGCGTCTCAAGTGAGCTGCCATTACTGCCATGCATTTGATGAACACACTGGGGGCTGTACTGAGACCAAAGGGCAGAGCTCGAAACTGGAAATGGCCGTCTCCCAGCTGGAAGAGCACGTACCTTTTGGACTGCCTTTCCATTCGTACATGGTAGTACATATCCTGATGATCTACAGAGCACATCCAATTGTCTTTTTCCAGGAATGGAAGCACTGACTGCAGTGTCACCATCGGGAACTTTTTCACAGATTTGTTCAGATTGCTAAAATCCAAGAAAGGTCTCCAGTGGCCTGTTTTCTTTGGAACTAAAAAGAATCTTGAGCAAGTTCCAGATCCTCTCTGGTCTGCGGGGACTTTTTGAATGAATCTTTCTTAGCAACTTTTGAATTTCTAATGTTGCTTGATCCTTCTGACTGGGTGAAACTGCTTGAACTGACTTGTTTATGGGAGTGGGGGAAGGACAAGGAAATAACATCCTCTGGATATTATGTCCTGCACCCATTTGTAGTTTATCTTTTGCCAGGTTTCGATGTGCAGAGACAATCAACCCCCAGACCGCCTCCAGAGGTGAGCAATATGGCACTCCTTCAGGAGCGCTGGTAAGGTCTACCAAAAAAAAAAGATTCTCTGGAGCCCTGTTTCTGTGGACCTCCCCTGCCCAGAGAGGGGCTTTTTCATTGTTTCCCCCTCTGCCTCTAGGGGGACTTTCACCCTGTGTGTCCTGGAAAGACTTTTGGGACTTTCTGAACCACATTTTCCCACCATCTCTATGATCTTTGGGAAAGGGTCTGGCAAGTGTGGAAAAACGCACTCCAATGGCAGACAAGGTCTTGCCTTCCTGTTCAAACCTGGTAAGTGTCTCTTTAACCTTAGGCCCCAAAAGAGAAGAGCCATGAAAGGGGGGGGGGGTGTTAATGAAGGAAGACTTGAAGGGCTCCGTGAAATCACAAAGGCACATCCAGGCCTGCCTGATTATAGAAAAGCCTGCTGCACACAATACGAGCCTCATGGAAGAGTATACGACTGAACTGAGGATGGTGAGCTGAGCATTGACTCTCTGCCACCTAGTCAATTACAGCTCCTTGCAGGGAGTCTAAAAGTTCCTTCAAAAGGTAACTCTGTAATCTTGTAAAGTGGGTAAGGTAGTTCAATGACCCATAAGGCAATGTTTGTGGATGGAAAGACACACCGCTTCCCATACTTATCTATGGTCCGGGAATCTTTATTCTGAGGATGGACAGAAGAACTGGTCTCAGATGGTTCCTTTTTAGTGGCCGCCGCCACGACCATGGCATCAACTGCTACACCTTTCATCAAGAATGGCTTGTCCTTTGGGCAGTAATGTATTTATTTGGCCTCCTAGGAGTAGGTTCTATGGAATATGGGGTCTCCCAAGCTGCCCAAGAGATTAAATCAATAAGCTCATCAGGAGAAAGGGTCACCCAAGAGGTTGAAGGGAGAGACCCGAAAGCCTTCAGGTATACTAACTCTTCAGCTGAAAGGGATTGTGGACTGCCAGTCACCTCTCTGCTTTAAAATTTCCAGGATGTCTCCAAAGGAGACATCTTCAGGAAGTGACAGTGGGGACCCTTTCTGCCTCATCAATGTCAGTATCGGACGTGATAGACTCCTCCGGGGAGTCAAGATGCTTCCTTTTTCAGGTCCTTTTCTGAGGGACCTCCTCAGTGGGATAATCTGAGGAGGGAGTCCTCTGTAGGACATCCTGAGGCCTGGGGTCTCTGCGGTCCTATAGAGAGGGTATGTGAAAAGCCAAAGAACCTGTGCAGAACTGGGAGGAAGATCCGAGAAAGACTGTGTCGTACAATGCGAAGTAGTCACAACCCTCCTCATGACTTCAAGGGCAGTCTGTCCCTGCTCTGAAGAACACCCAGGATCGGACAAAAGGGTTGTCAGGGCCGAAGGAATCTACAGCTCATAAGACAAAAGCTCTGAAGCAGACACAGGAGCCGAACTCACCCGTGCCAAAGCCCCCAGAGGAAGGGTCAGATCTGGAGAGATTCGAACCAGCTCCGCAGACCCGACCGAAGAGTGCCAGCTCCTACAAGTCTCCTGCTCAGACTGGGCAGAAATGCTCAGGGCAGAAATCGGATTGGAAAATCCTATGGGTCCCTGATGCGATACAGACAAGTTGGACGTCGGAATCTTCCGGCTCCGAAACCAAAGGATGGATGAGAAGAAGAGCAGGCGCCGAGGGGGAGGACTGTGTCAGATGCAATTCCTCTGGGTTCAGATCCAACAGTTTGGGCAGGGCCTGTGTCTTTAGCAACCTCTGCACTACCCTGCCCATGTCTTCATTGGACAAATTCCTGGTGGACCAAGTAGAAATAGTAGGAGATCCTGACCATCAAAAATAGTGATGGGAGCTGAATAGGGATCGGTTCCAAAGAAGGTGAATGTCTCCGATATCTGACTTCCGTAGATAAGGAAGACATCGGAGCGGAGGGTTCCAACTGCTCCAAGAAGTCTTGGATCCAACTTCAACTGTCTGCTCCGAAGGTTCTGTTGGAGCTGACAGTCTTGGAGCTTTTTGCTTCAGCTCAGAGGATGATTTCAGCAGCGAAGAAATACGTTGCTGAGATTTGTCTGATTTAGAACTGGACTCCTAAGATATAGCCTCAGAAAAAGGAGTTTTTAACCGTCCTTTCAAAATAAGCTTATTTTTGCGCTACACATGCGCCCTCTGGTTGAAACCATGGCATACAGAGCACAACTCTTGGAGGTGAAGAGGCCCCAAGCAATACACACAAGGAATGTCAATCACTGAGGGGCATCTTTCCACACCGCTCGTACTTTTTGAAACCAAGAGGTTTCCCTTTCTGGTTTTGCAACATCTCAAGATAGTTAAGAGAAAAAGTAAAGGGAGTTGAAGACAAGCATACAAACAAATGCAGGCAGTACTCTAACTTAAATGGACTCAGAAAAAATTTAAGGATAGGAAGAAAAAATGCCTTTTTTTTTTTTTTTTTTAAATCGTCCTCTAACTAAACTTATTGTCTTCCAACTAAAACAGATAAGAAAGGAAATGGATAGAAAGAAGGGGTTAATGTACTTAAATGGATGTTAGACAGCCTCTAACTTAAACGGACGCTAACGGGAGAAAGTAAAATGTCCTAACACTCGCTCTATAGTACAGAAAAATGAGTAACGGTATATATAAATAAAAATATTAAAGATATCTTGAGAAAAGGTCTAGTAAACTACAATTAACTTTAACATGAAAAAAAATAAAACACTTAGCCCACAGCTTGCATCAGAACCTCCTTTGCAGAGCGGCAAACGAGATCCGAGGAAGTTGCATTATGGGTAAGGAATGATGCCCACGAGCTTTGCTGAAAACCTTGAGCTTTTGAAATGTCTGTGATGGATTCAATGGATCGGAACCGATCCATCAGTGAGAATAAACGAGACTAGCATCATCATATCAAATCTTGTGTGTGTTGGCAGGTTATTCCAAAAGTCAAGCAGAAATAATCTCTTAGTAGTCTTGCTTAAATGAACAACAAACTTTGTACTATGACTTAAGTTCATGCATTGCCAATGACCCCCTACATGGTTCTAAGTAGCAGGCTAGGGCATCTGTAGGCTAAGTAGAAGTCTAGGCCTACAGCCTGGCCTAAAACAGTTTTGCTAAATGCAGCCTAGCAGGGTAATCATGCCTTGAAAGTTGAGACATTCTCCTAGAAATTAGCTTTGAACTATCTCCAAAGTATTAAAAACTCATTACATCCAAGTGACGCTCCAAGAGCATCTACAATCAACTCCTACTGATGCCTCTAGGTGTCAAATATTGCGTGTCCATATTTGCATCAGTAATTCCAAAACCATGTTATATACAAGGTTTTAAAAGATTTAATCTTAAAGCTTACACAATAGCAAACTCAAAATACATTAACCTCTGTTTACTACAAGTAACTATTGTTTTTATTATATTAATTTATACAGATATAATTTTCACATTTTTCTAAATATCTCAAGAACCAAATAACACCGACAGAACTCCTTAGCATCATATGAAAACACTCAGATGAATAAAATGTTGCTAACAGTATGTGTGTAAGAGTGGTTGCTGAGATATTGTAAGTTGTTTACAAAATATTACAAATATAATAGTTACTGTGCTTACTGTTACTTAAGAACTCAAATCTAAAGAATACTACCACTATAAAAAGAAAAAGTTATGTACTCACCATAACGTTCCGTGTTTGTTGTCCATGATCTCGCCTTCACTCTTGATGGTTGGGTTCAGAGCTGAGCACTGGTTCCGACTCTGCCACATACTAAAGCTCGAGAGCTTTCACTGGCTTGAGGCTACACCCTATCCCAAAGATGCCTAACTTTTAGTTATGTACTTACCATAACTTCGGATGTATGGGATACATTCATAACCGACTCGGCCAACTAATACACTAGCACGAAGTCTCTCATTGGCTGGGCTACTACCTATCCCAGGATGCACTACACCTGCTTCCCCAGATCTTGTTTGTTCGCTTTCATACATCCATGCAAACACAGAAAAACTAGTAGTCGCTACAACCAACTAAAGTTCAAGAAAAGATTTCCAAATGGGACTACAGCTCCTCTAAATCCGAATGGAAGGGGGAAGGAGGGTGGGTACTTATGAATGTAGGCGAGATGGATCCCATACATCCGAAGTTATGGTAAGTACATAACTAAAAGATGTAATGGGATCCTATCTCGCCTACATTCATAATTGATGGGACAGCGTCCCTGGCACCTAAATCCCGGGTGGCTCATTGGAAAACACTCCTGAGAACTGTGGAACCAAAGGAAGCCCTGCCTCGAGAAACCACATCCAATTTGTAATGAGAAATGAAAGTGTGCGGAGAAGTCCAGGTTGCCGCAGCACAAATATCATCTATAGATAATTTGGAGTGAAAAGCTACAGAAGTAGCTATTGCCCTGGTAGAATGAGCCTTGACTGGAAAGGGGAGCTCTTTGTTAGCCTGTGAATAAATAAAAATGATACAATCTTTAATCCATTTAGCTATGGAGGTTTTTGCTACTGGTTGACCCAATTTGTTCATTGCAAAGGAAACAAACAATTGATTTGATTTCCGCGTGTGAGCGGTTCTATTCAAGTAAAAACGCAGTTGTCTATGGACGTCCAATTGATGCAAGATATATTCTGCGTTATTAGAGAACTCTGGAAAAAACACAGGGAGCTCTATAGTTTGTTGAATACAGAAGGAAGAGGCTACCTTTGGTAAAAAGGAGGGGTTTAATTTCAAGGAAACTCTATGCTTGTGAAAAATCAAATAGGAGGATCAGAACAAAGAGCTTGAAGTTCTGAAACCCGCCTGGCGGAAGTTATGGCCACTAAAAAGGCCGTTTTCCAGGACAGAAATTTTAAATCGCAGGTAGCAGCTGGTTCGAAAGGACGGGCAGTTAGGGCAGCAAGAACCATATTCAAATCCCAAGGGGGGACAGGATGAGATATTGGAGGCCTAAGGAGCCATGCTCCTTTAAGGAAAGCCTTACAAAGTTTGTGAGACATCAATGAAGGTTCAAAGGAAACATGAAAATTAGAGATAGCCGCTAGCTGAACCTTAATGGTAGAAACTGAAGAGCCCAACTGAAAAAGGGAGGCCAGGAAATTCAGAACCTCCGATACTGGTGCAGTAAGGGGGTCTATACCCCGTTCCTGAGCCCAGAAGGCGAACCTTTCCATTTGCTGGAATAAAGTTTGACAGTGGAAGGTTTATGAGAAGAAGACAATATGTGGATCACGTCCGGAGAAAGAGAATTGTCTCGGACTAAAGATGGAAGTGGAGTAACCATGCCGCCAACTTCAAAGACCTGAGAGACGGGTGAAACCGTCCTGACTGATGAGTCAACAGGTCTGGCACCGGGTCCAGAAACCATGGACCCTCTACCGCATGCCTCTGTAGGAAAGGGAACAAACTTGACGAGGCCAGTGCGGGGCAATCAAAATCATCTCGCTCTCCAGGTAAATGGCCTTCTGTATTACCCTCGGTAGGAGGGGAAACGGAGGGAAGGCGTAAAGAAGACCGGGGGGCCAAATGTGGGTCAGAGCGTCCCTGGGAATCTGTCCCTGGGAGAAGAACAGCGTGAAGAACTCCCTGCATTTCGCATTGTGAGGGCTGGCAAACAGATCGCAGCAAGGGAGACCCCATTTGTCGAAGATTTTCGCAGCTACTCTCTGGTTGAGGGACCACTCGTGGGGTAAAAGAATGGTTCTGCTTAATCTGTCCGCAATCACATTGGATTTCCCCGGTATGTGCGTTGCCATTAGAAAGCGGTTGGTAGCTACCGCCCAGTGCCAAAGTCTCATGGCTTCTCTGCACAGTGGGTAAGACCTGGTTCCACCTTGCTTGTTTATATACCAAACCACCGACATGTTGTCGGATAGGATAGCAATCGGACCTTGCGGAAGAGCGTGATGGAGAGCTTGAAGTACCAAGAGTACCGCTCTCATCTCCAGGATATTGATATGCAAATGCGTTTCCTGGATTTGCCATGTGCCTTGGACCGACCTGTCCAGGTAATGATCCCCCCACCCTACCTGGGAGGCGTCCGTAGTCACAGTGGCAACGGGACGTTGAGGAATGAAGGGTCGCCCTTGGTCGAGATTGGATTGGAGAAGCCACCAACGCAGATCCCGACGGCAACTCTCCGTGATCATGACTAGATGGTTCAAGGGAAGTTCCTGATAGGACCATTGAACCGACAGAAGCCATTGTAATATTCGCATGTGAAGTCTGGCTAAAGGGACTAAGAGTATGGTTGACGCCATCGAACCCAACAGTTGTAGAATCCGATGGGCCGGGGCTCTTAATAGGGAAGACGGATTTGACTTGATTTTGTAGAACCTGAATTCTTGCTGCCGGTAAAAGGCGCATTCTTTTTGTGTCTAAGTCTGCGCCTATAAAAGTAATACGCTGAGATGGCTGTAGTACAGATTTTTGCCAATTGAACGTAATCCCCAAGAAACGGCCCAAGGTGAACGTGGCGTTGAGCGCCTGGAACAGTAGATGCTCGGAGGTGGCAGTAAGGAGCCAGTCGTCTAGGTATGGAAACACTTGGAATCCCAGACTCCTCAGGTGAGCAGTCACCACTGCCAGACACTTGGTGAACACCCTGGGGGCTGTGGTGAGACCAAAGGGCAGTGCTCGGAATTGGAAATGACTGACTCAGAGGCGGAAGCGTAAGTGTCTCCTGGACTCTTGAGCTATCGGAATGTGATAGTAAGCGTCCTGGAGATCTATGGAGCACATCCATGCATCTTTCTCCAGCAAAGGAAGAATAGATTGAAGGGTGACCATTCGGAATTTGGACTTTTGCACAAAACGATTCAATGAACTGAGGTCCAAAATGGGCCTGAAGTCCCCTGTCTTTTTTGGTACCAAAAAAAAATCTCGAGTAAGTTCCTGATCCGATCTGGTCGGTGGGGACAGGCTGGATGGCTCCCTTTTCTAGCAGCTTTGAAACCTCTATTGCTGCCTGATCCCGCTGACTGGGTGGTACGTCCGGGATTTCCCTTAAGGAAAGGGGGGGGTTTGTTGAAGGGGATGATATATCCTCCGGTAATAATGCGAAGCACCCACTGATCGCTTGTTATGGATTTCCAAGCTTGTGGGTGCGCCAAAGCGACCCCGACTGGCTCGAGTTGCACAGTCGGGCAACAACTCAGGGCCGCTGGTTGTATGAAGAACCACGAAAGGAGTCGCGGTCTCCAGAGTTACGGGGGCCTCTGCCACCTCTGGGGCGGCGTCTTCCAGAATCCCCCCCCCCCCCTGCCTCTGGAGGGGGAATCACTGGGTGGAGTAGGGAAGGACTTCTGAGATTTTCTGAACCACATTTTCCCTCCTCTCTGAGCCTTGGGGTAAGGCCTAGAAGGAGCGGAAAAACGGGCCCCAACAGCAGTCAGAGTCTTGCCCTCTTGCTCGCACCGAGTTAGTGTGTCCTTCACCTTGGGCCCAAACAAAGATGACCCATCAAAGGGGGCGTCGGCGAAGGAAGACTTGAAGGCCTCCGCGAATGAATACAAGCGTAACCAGGCATGTCTCCTGAGGGCAACGCCTGTTCCCGCTGCTCTACTCGCCCCTTCGGCCGCATACGAAATGAGCCTCATGGACGAGTTAACGATGGATAACAGGGTAGTCATCTGGGCGCCAACAGTCGGGGCCAGCGCCTCAGGTAGATTACCAGTGAGGGAGTCATTTAGCTCTTTAAGGAGGTCCCTTTGGAGCCTAGTAAAATGACATAAATAATTCAGCGACCGTAAGGTAAAAGCCGCTGAAGACAGGGTACGCTTCCCGTACCTATCCATGCTCCTGGAATCCTTATTAGGAGGATGGACAGACGTTGAAGCCTCTGCCACGTCTTGCTGTGTGGCAGAAGCCACCACCATAGCATCTACCGGCACACCCTTGGGGGGGGGGGGGGGGCTGACAGAAACTTATTGGGTCTCGCAGGCACCGGTTCCACAGAATCAGGGTGTTCCCACGCCCTTCGAGAAACCAAATCAAGGAGTTCATCAAAGGGCGGAGACACCCAGGAGGCGGAAGGCTGGGCCCCAAAGGCCTTGAGAAAGACTGACTCCTCAGCTGAAGGGGTTTTGGCCTGCCAATCACCTCTCTGTCTCAGAATCTCCAAGATATCTGAGAAAGAGATATCATCCGAAGATGATTTGGGGGACCCTTCTGCGTCATCGAGGTCAGTATCCGATGTAACAGACTCATCTTGGGAGTCTACGTGCTTCCTCTTGCAAAATTTCTTCCGTGGGGGTTCGTCCGAAGCAGTTTCGGACAGACCTCCCGGAAGAAGGGAACCCCCGATGGGGGTATCCTCAAGCCCTGGGGCCCCGCTGCCGGGGGACTGCAACAAAACAGAAGCACCAGTCTCCAAGTCTAGGGACGGTGAGGTAGAAGCCTGCTGAACCGGCAAAGGCATGGCCAGCGCGCTCCTCATGGCCTCAAAGGCCGGACCTCCAGACTCCATGGAGGTCACTGGTCTAGAGGCCACAATGGCACTGGGAATTCCAGCAGCCGATGCTCCGAGGGGAAGACTAGGCACCGAAGCACCCAATCCCAAAGTGTTCCCCTCGAGCCCGGCTGAAGAAGTCGCAGTACCAAACCCTGAACCGGAGGACAAGGTAGGAAGCACAGTCGGAACCAAGAGACCTCGAAGGGGTCTCGGCTCCGACCGTATGGCTCCGCTTTGCTCCACCACCACCGACTCCAACGGCTCCGAGGAGGTTGGAGGGGGGATCGGCTCCGAAGCCAACTGGGCCGGAGCAGAGACCATTTTAGCAAAAACTGGAGACTGGAAAAGCCTCTGTATCATCCTATCCAGATCCTGATCAGACAGTCTCGAAGATTTAGAGGAGGTAGACCGACGAGAAGACTTTCCTCTCTGCTCCGAGAGAGTAGGGGACCGGCTCCAACACTATCGGCGCCGGTTCCACCACAGCACGGACCACAATCGGCGCCGAAGGAGCTTTCTTCGGAGCAGAGGGGGAAGAGTGTGAGCTGCACACCTCCACCGGCTCCAAAGCCATTGGAACCGATGGAGGTGATTCACCTCTCGATACTCCAACCTGCGGCTCCGAAACTAATGGAGCCGAGGAAAGAGGTATCGAGGCAGACCCTTCGACCCTCGGCCCCGAAGTCAGTGGAGCCGAGGAAGAAGTCAATTTTTGCTTTTTAGTAGTCGGTTCCAACGGACTTGTCGGAGCCGACGATCTTTTCTTTTTGGGAGCAACAGGAGGATCTAAGGCTTCTTCAAAGGAGGGTTTAATAAGCCCCTTCAGTATCAACTTGTTTTTGCGTTCTTGAAGAACCCTAGAGGAGAAAGCATGACCGACACTACATGTCTCCTGTAGATGTTTCGGCCCCAAACAATAAACACAAATTGAATGGCTGTCTGTAATGGACATTTTGTAATTGCACCGAGTGCATTTCTTAAAGCCTGACTTCTGCTCTTTTGACATAATACAGGTCCTCGTACAAGCAACAAAAATATATAAACAAGGTTTGCGCCAACTGAAGAGCGCGAGACACAAGGCACGAGTACTGAGAGGAATATCACCTCAGACAAGACGCAGAACAAAACAAGTTAAGCGGCCCAAAACCCTCTAATTTAAACGGGCTTAGTCCGAAAGAAAAAACAATTAACAATTAACAGCAATAACACCACTTAAAAAAGCACTCAAAGGTAGGGCAAAGGTCCTCTAACTTAAACGGGCCTTGCCCGACTGTAAAAATAAAGTACCAGAAATCACTTCACACACGCAACTGAAGATATAACAAATTGACAAAGAATAGCTGTTAAAACAGCTGTTTTATTAATATAGAAAAAACCCAAGGTCAAAGACCAGTAAAGGTAAAAAAAGAACCACTTAGCTCCAGCCAAGTCGAGACCACGTCCAGCTTGTAAAGCGGCAAACGAGATCTGGGGAAGCAGGTGTAGTGCATCCTGGGATAGGTAGTAGCCCAGCCAATGAGAGACTTTGTGCTAGTGTATTAGTTGGCCGAGTCGGAGCCCATCAGTTATGAATGTAGGCGAGATAGGATCCCATTACATCGACTGTTACCCAGATCTCGTTAGAGAGAAACTAATCACTAGACTATGCAACCCAGTATAATAACTACAACAGATCCGCTGACCATAATTCCTAAGGCATGAAGGGAATCAGGAATAACTTGCAGCCAATTTCAGAAAATTACTCTCTATCCTCCAGGAAGGGGGAAGGATGGTGGGATGCAAGAATGAAAGCGAGATTATGGACAACAAATAAGGAACGTTACGGTGAGTACATAACTTCTTTATGTTATGCTGTCCTATCTCCCCCTTCATTCTTGATGGTTGGGATGGCATCCTCAGCACCTTCTTTCTCGGGTGGCTCAAGGGAATAAACTCTTCAACAGAGGAACTAAATGATGCCCTGTTCCGGGAGGACACATCAACTTTGTAATGAGTGATAAAGGTATGAGGGTTAACCCATGTAGCCAGAGCACAAACTGAATTCAAAGGGAGCCTGGCTTGAAAGGCAGTGGAAGTCGACATAGCTCTAGCTGAATGACCTCTAATCTTTCCTGGCAGCTGTTTATGTTGAGAGTTAAACATAAGTAATGGTGTCTGTAAGCCATTTTGATAAAGTGACTTTTGAAACTGAAGTTCCATTTCTGTTTTTTTGAGAATGAAAAACAGTTGGCCAGATTTTCTAAATTCCTTTGTCCTAGGTTAGTAAAAACTTAACTGTCTATGGACATCCAATTGGTGCAGCTTGTATTCTGCCTCGTTGCCATGATTGGGGAAAAATACAGGTAGCTCAACAGACTGATTTAAATTGGCCTCAGAAATAGAAGTTATGTTCTTACCATAACGTTCCATGTTAGTTGTCTTCTTCTCGCCTTCTTCTTGCTGGATGGGTTCGGAGCCGACCTCGGCCCGACTGCCACTCTAAAAGCTCGAGAGTTGGTTCCACCGGCTCGAGGCTCCCCTTATATCCCACAATGCTAGGCGAGAGTTACCTCAGATCTCGTTTGTAAGCTAACCCAGCTTATATCAATAACAGTATAACTGTAAACAGAATCCACCTCTAACAGCAGGAAGAAAAGGGGTGACCTACATCCTGAAACAAGAAATATGCATAATAGCATATGACTAAGAAAGAGGTGGTAGAAAGAGAGGTCACGATCACAACTCCTCTAGGTCTGTCCAGGCCAGGGGGAAGGAGGGTGGGTCGCAAGAAGAAGAAGGCGAGAAGAAGACAACTAACATGGAACGTTATGGTAAGAACATAACTTCTATATGTTAAGTTGTCTATCTCGCCTTCATTCTTGCTGGATGGGACCGCGTCCCTAGCACCTTGTCCCAGGTGGCCTAACGGAACAGACTCCTGAGAACAGTGGAACCAAAATTAGCTCTATGCCTAGAAGCTAAATCCAACTTATAATGGGAAATAAAAGTGTGAGGAGTAGCCCAAGTAGCCGCTGCACAAATGGTGTCAATAGGCAGTCTGTCTTGGAAGGCTAGAGAAGTAGCCAAAGCTCTGGTGGAATGGGCTTTAGGTTTATTAGGCAGTTTTTGGTGTCTAATCTCATAAACAAGGGTAATCAGAGATGTTAGCCATCTGGATAATGATACCTTTGAAACTGGAAGTCCCTTTCTGCTTTCCGTGCATAGGAGACAAACAGCTGATCAGATTTTCTGAATTGTTTCGTCCTGTCCAAGTAGTACCTTAATTGACGATGAACATCCAGGCAGTGTAATTTTTGTTCAGACCTATTTGAATACTCTGGGAAAAAGACAGGAGGTCAATGCATTGGTTTAGATTTGATGTTGAAACCACCTTAGGCAAAAAGGACGGGTTAGTTCGTAAGGAAACTCTGTCCTTATGGAACAAGAGATAAGGAGAACGACAACTGAGTGCTTGAAGTTCTGAAATTCTTCTAGCTGATGTGATAGCCACCAGAAAGAGAGTTTTCCATGATAATAATTTCAAGGAACATGAAGCTGCAGGTTCGAAAGGGGAAAGAATCAAAGAAGCAAGAACTAAATTTAGGTCCCAAGGAGAAGGAGGATTTCTTATAGGAGGTCTGAGAAGAAAAACTCCTTTCAAAAAGGCTTTGCAAAGTTTGTGGGACATTAGGGCAGATTCAGAAATGCCCACATGAAAATTAGAAATAGCTGCCAATTGAACCTTAAGAGTAGATGGAGATGAACCTGCATGGAAGAGTTCAGCTAGAAAATCAAGGACTAGTTGGATGGAAGCGGTGAAAGGATCTATGTCCTTTCCTTGTGCCCAGTATGAGAAACGTTTCCACTTACTCAAATAAATCTTTCGAGTGGAAGATTTATGGGAAGCTATCAATATATCTCTAACCGAGTGAGATAATTGAGGAAGCCTGGCTACGGTTGGAACTGGAGGAACCAAGCAGTGAGGTTCAGAGAGGGGAGGGAGCGATGAAACTGACCCGATTGGTGGATCAAAAGATCTGGAACTAGGTCCAGACTCCACGGTCGCTCCAAGAGAAAACGATGTAGAAAGGGGAACCACACTTGTCGAGGCCAGTAAGAAGCAATGAGGATCAATGTGGCCTTCTGAGCGATAGCTTTCTGTATTACTTGAGAGATCAGAGGGAAAGGAGGAAATGCATACAGAAGTCCCCGGGCCAAACTTGGACTAGAGCGTCCCTGCTGGGTTGGCCTGGTAAAGGGAATAGAGTGAAGTATTCTCTGCACTTGCTGTTTTGGGGAGTAGCAAAAAGATCGCAGCAAGGCTGACCCCACTTGAGAAATATCTCTCTCACTACAGAGTCTTTCAGAGACCACTCGTGAGGCATGAGTATAGCTCTGCTCAACTTGTCCGCAATGTGATTGGACTTCCGGGGATGTGCGTTGCTATCAGAAAACGCTGAGAAGAAATCGCCCATTGCCACAGTCTGAGTGCTTCTCGACACAGGGGTATGACCTGGTTCCGCCTTGTTTGTTGATGTACCACACTACAGACATATTGTCTGTCTGGATTGCAATCGTTCCCAAGGGAAGAGAGTCTTGAAGGGCTTGCAACGCTAAAAGCACTGCTCTCATCTCCAGAACATTTATGTGCAAGTGGCATTCGTTTGGTTGCCATGTGCCCTGGACTGTCCTGCCCTGATAATGCCCCCACCCGATCAGGGAGGCATCCGTTGTCAGAGTAGCAACCGGAGGAGGTGGAACAAATGGTCTTCCTGACAGGAGCTGGGGGGAAGACATCCACCACATGAGATGCTTTTGCACGCTTGCGTGATCATAATGGTGTGAGACATTGGAAGTTCCTGGTATGACCATTGAGAAAAAGCATCCACTGAAGGATCCGCATGTGGTATCTGGCCAATGGGAGGAGAGGTATGGCCGCTGCCATGATTCCCAACACCTTTAGAACTAACCTGGCTTTGGCTCTGTTGTTGTTGAGAAGTGACACCAATTTGTGAATGTCTGATATCCTTTGGTTCGTTAGCGTTGCAGACATGTTTATAGTATCTAAATTTGCGCCTATGTAGGTAATAGTACGACAAGCGGACAAAACAGACTTATCGCAATTTATTGAAATACCCAGTTTTGACAAACGCGAAAAGTATAATCTCTGGCCATCAAAAGGAGATGCTTGGTGGGAGCTGTGAGAAGCCAGTCGTCCAAATATGGAAACACCTGGAATCCTTGTCGTCTCAGGTGAGAAGCTACCACTGCCATGCATTTGGTAAACACCCGGGGGGCAGTGGTGAGACCAAAGGGCAGGGCCCTGAACTGAAAATGACTGGTTCCCAGCCTGAAGCGGAGGAATCTTCTGGAGCGTCTGTTCATTTTATGTGATAGTACGCATCCCGAAGGTCTATAGAGCACATCCAGTTTCCTTTGCCCAAAAGGGGGAGAATGGATTGCAGTGTGACCATCCCAAATCTTGTTTTCTTGACTGATTTGTTCAAGACACTGAGATCCAAAATCGGTCTCCAGTCCCCTGTTTTCTTTGGAACTAAAAAGAACCTTGAGTAGATTCCGGATCCTTGTTGGTCTGCTGGCACTAACTGAATTGCTGATTTTGTAAGCAGTTTTGAAATTTCCAAAGCTGCTATATCCCTTTGAGCGGTGGAACATCTGGAAGGGATTTTTGACTGATTTGGAAAAGCGAAGAAAGGGGATAGAATAGCCTTGAAATGATGGACTGTACCCATTTGTCTTGAGTCAGGGATAGCCAGGCTTCTGGGTACAGTGACAATCTTCCCCCGACTGCCTCCGAAGATGGGCAGTCGGGCAACACCTCAGGGATGCTGAAAGGGCTTGTCAGGAAAAGCTTCCCGATTGCCCTGGTTCTGCGGACCCCCCCTGCCCCTAGGGCGACGTCTACCATTGTTATTCCCACCTCTGCCTTTGGTAGGAAAACGACTCTGTGCGTCAGGCGAAGTCCCTTGAGATTGTTTACGGAACCACATCTTCCCACCCTTCTGGCCTTTGGGGTAAGGCCTAGAAGGAGTAGAAAAACGGACTCCGACGGCAGAAAGGGTCTTGCCATCAGTCTCGCACCTAGTCAGGGTTTCTTTCACTTGAGGACCAAAGAGAGATGATCCACCAAAAGGGGAGTTCGTGAAAGACGTCTTGAAAGGTTCCGCAAAGTTGCATAGCCGCATCCAGGCGTGCCTACGTAAGGCTACCCCTGTCCCTGCGGCTCTGCTCGCTCCATCGGCCGCATAAGAGAGGAGGCGCATGGAGGAGTTGGATATGGAATTAAGGGTAGCCAGCTGCGTGTTCATTTTCTCTTGGAAACCCGCAGCTGTAGGGTCCTTAACATTTCACTCGCTTCCTTGATCAAGTCCCTTTGAAGACGAGTGAAATGGCACAGGTAATTCAGCGAACGCATGGTAAATGTCGCTGAGGAGAACATCCGCTTCCCATACCTATCCATGGACCTAGATTCCTTGTTAGGTGGATGGACAGGCACTGAAGGATCAGCCAGTTCCTTCTTTGTGGCGGCAGCTACCACCATAGCATCCACAGAAACTCCTTTTGATAAAAATTGCTTGTCTGATGGAGCTGTGATGAATTTGGAGGGTCTCCTGGGAGTGGGGTCCACTGAATCAGGAGCCGTCCATGCCTTCTTAGCAACCACCTGCATGAGGGGTCAAGGGGGACACCCAGGAGGTGGAAGGACGAGAGCCAAACGCCTCAAGATACACAGATTCGTCCTCCGAAGGGTTGAGGGCTGGCCAATTTCCCCTCTGTTTCAGGATCTCCAGAATGTCTGCAAATGAGACATCTTCAGAAGGGGAACGGGGAACCCTCAGAATCATTCAGATCTGTGTCCGGCGTGATAGACTCAGGTGAGTCAATGTGCTTCCTCTTGCACTTCCTCTTCCGAGGAGGCTCTTCTGCCAAATCAGGAGAGGCCTCGGAAGAGGATGAAATCCCAAAGGGGCTCCTGAGGAGCTGGCTCTCTGCGGTCCGGGATGAGGGAGTGAGTCGACTTACCCTGAGGCAGCATAGAAGGAGGGGCTGACGGAGCCGACTGTGGAGTAGAGCCAGGCTCTAACACACTCCGCATGACCTCGAATGCACCCCTGTCAGGCAGAGCCAGAGGTCCCCGCCCGAGGAGCTAAGGACCCCCTCGGCACCGACAGTGATGGCTCGAGGTCGATGTCGGAGCCGAACTCACCAGCGCCGAAGCACCGAGAGGGAGAGGGGGTCGGACAAGGGTCCGATGCCACTCACCCTCGAGCCGACAAGGGAGGTCCGCGCCGAGATTCCTCCAAGGAAGAAAACGGAGCCAACGACGGAGCCGAAGACAATTGTCTCGGCTCGGTGACCACAGTCTCGGTTCCGACACGACCCGGCTCCGAACTCAAGAGAGTCGAAGGAGGAAAGAGTTGATGGACCGGGGCAGGCACCGACTGATGAGTCGGGCTCTGAAGCATCTGGGCTAGTGCCTCGGACTTAAGTAGTCGACTCACCACCCTCTGAAGGTCATGATCGGAAAGCCTCGATGACCTAGAGGAATGAGACCTTTGGCTCCGTTCAGACAGCAGGGGAGATCCTGGAGCCGAATGAACGGAGCCAAGAGAAGGTGACCTAGATCTCTTTCTGGTTGTCGGCTCCGAAGATCTTGTCGGAGCCGACACGGGTACCTCGATAACATCGGCTCCAGCCGGAGCCGATAAAGGCAAAGGTTGAACAACCTGAGGTCTCGGCTCAGAAGCCGGGGCCGAAGACCTCGATGCCTTAGAGGGCTTCCCTGTTGAAACTGACAGGGAATCCTCTGGCTTCAACAAGCCTCTCAGAATCAACTTGTTTTTTCTCTCCTGCAGGACCCTGGGGCTGAAGCCATGGCACACAGCACAGGAGTCCTGCAGGTGCAAAGGCCCCAGACAATAGACACAAGAAGTGTGAGCGTCTGTCAGAGACATTTTCTGACAGCACGCATCACACTTCTTGAATCCAGAGACCTTTGCTTCTTTTGACATTTCCCTAACTGACAGGTGTACACTAACACACACCCAAACACACAGTTATACCCTGTCAGTAAAAATTAGTAATACTAAAAACAACAACAATTTTAGTAAAAATACTAATAATTAAGTACAAAAATTAAAGTAAACTACACAAACACTCCCTAGGGAAGGGAAGGCCAAAGGCCCAAGGGAAGAACCAACGGTTCTTTTAGTAAGAAAACGGGAAAATTAGGGTCGGGATAAGGATCTATGTTCTACACTAATTTAGGAAGAATTAAAGTTAAAGGGAAAAAGAGTAACTTTTTGAAGAAAAAGCTAACACTCACCAGGAACCGGTAGAAGCAACCAACCTCGAAGCTGTAGCGGCAAACGAGATCTGAGGTAACTCTCGCCTAGCATTGTGGGATATAAGGGGAGCCTCGAGCCGGTGGAACCAACTCTCGAGCTTTTAGAGTGGCCGAGTCGGAGCCGAGGTCGGCTCCGAACCCATCCAGCAAGAATGAAGGCGAGATAGACAACTTAACATCATACTTTTGGCAGAAAGGAAGGATTTGTCCCGAGAGAGACTCTTTATGGAAAATCAAATAGGGAGGACAGATCGACAGAACTTGCCGTTCTGAAACCCTCCTAGCGGAAGTAATGGCGATTAAAAAGATTGTCTTCCATGATAAGAACTTCAGTGGGAAAGAGAAAGCTGGTTCGAATGGAAGGAGAAGTAAAGAAGGTAACACCAAACTGAGGTCCCAAGAAGTGGGGGTTTTCTTATGGGAGGTCTTAAAAGGAATGTACCCCTTATAAAGGCATTGCATAATCTGTGGGACATTATATTGGATTTCCATGTCGCCTACGTGGTAGCTTGATATGGCAGCTAGTTGTACTCGTACTGTGTCTGCCGCTGCAACCTTATTAAAAGGTTTCTGTTAATTCCAGGATTGCAGATACAAGGCCTGTAAAGGGGTCTATATGGTTTTTGTCATTCCAACAGGAAAATCTCTTCCATTTGCTTGCATAATGTTTCCTAGTTGTATTCTTGTGCGATGAAACCAGAATGGGTCGCACTAACTGGGATAGTTCTGGAAGCCTGGCTAAGATGGGAAGTGGAGTAACCAAGCTGTCAGCTTGAGGCTTTGAAGAGAGGGGTGCAGCGTTCCTGACTGATGAGTCAGAAAGATCCGCACTGGGTCCATGATCCAAAGCTCCTCCTGAAGATCGGGCTATAGAAAGGGGAACCATATCTGACAAGGCCAATAAGAAGCAATGAGACTAGCCTGTGACTCAACGAATTGACTTTCTGGAGGACTTTGGGTATTAATGGAAATGGGGGGAAAAGCATAAAGAAGTCCCGGGGGCCAATCGTGAACAAGTGCATCCCTTAGTGACTCCCCTAAAGGGGGAATTAGGGCAAAGTAGCTGCTGCATTTGTAGTTGATGGATGTGGCAAAAAGGTCGCAAAGCTGGCCCCACTTCCAAAAATTTGGTCCGCAATTTCCTGTTTCAGGGACCACTCGTGAGGCACAAGAATTGCCCTACTTAATCTGTCCGCTATCACGTTGGATTTCCCCAGGATGTGCTTTGCAGTCAGCAAACGTTGAAAAGAAATTGCCCATTGCCATACTTTCTGAGCCTCTCGACTGAGAGGGTAGGATCTGGTTCCACCTTGTTTGTTGATGTACCACACCACGGATATACTGTCCATTTGTATTGCAATCATACCTATTGGAAGAGAGCTCTGGAAAGCTTGCAACGCCAGAAGCACCTCTCTCATCTCTAGGACATTGATGTGCAAGTGGTACTCGTGCTCTTGCCAAGTCCCTTGGACAGTCTTTCCCAGATAATGACCCCCCACCCCACCCCACCCCCTATCTCGGAAGAGTCCGTGGTTACTGTAGCTACTGGTTGGGGGGGGGGGGGGCGGGACAAATAGTTTGCTTATAGTTACCTGCGTGGACTGAAGCCACCATCGTAGGTCCCTCTTGCAGGTGTTTGTAATGAGAATCTTGTGTGACATGGGTAACTACTGCATGGACCACTGAGTAAAAAGTAGCCACTGTAACATTCATAGCTTCATAGGTAGGCACTAGGCTATTGGCCCTAGGGCCTATATAAGCCTAGCCAAATGGTAACCTGGCTTTTGCCACCCAAGAAAATTATTTTCCTGTGCCCCTGTCAAGTAGAGCCACAGAAGTGATCCCCGGGGTGAATTTCCCATCTCCCATCCAATCATCAAGATTTTTCTTGGAGTGCTAATGAGCTTTGTTGATATAGACAGGTAGTTTATTCCAGAGTATGGGAAATCTCTGAGACAGGAATCTATCCCTCTAGCATGTTCTGTTTATTGTGGTGACAAGGTTTAGGTCCCTAGAATGTGTAGCTCGGAGGGATTGGGATTTCTTTACGTGGAGCATGTCCAACAGCTCTGGGTTTGACATAGCTTTGTATGTTAGGCAGAGATGGCCTCTGAGAAGGCGATATGCGACAGAGTAAAGCTTGAGACTGTCTGCCTAGGGCATCTGTTTGAGGCTGGTAATCCTCTTTGTGAGGCATTTCTGTGGCCTTTCCAGTTGTTGTAGATGTCTTGTGAAGTACATACCAAAAGGGGCGTTGTACTCTATAATGGGACTAATGAGTGATGAGTAGAGGGGAACAACGACCTCTTTTTTTCCTGGATGAGAAACCTTTTGTGATGAGGTGTGCCACGTAGAAGGATTTCCTGACTACTATGGTGATGTGATTATCAAAGGAGAGACTACTGTCCACCTGTGTCCCAAGGTCTCATCACACTTTCAGTGTTAAGTAGACTATGTGGTAGTTCATGGGTACAGAGTTTTTACCAAAAGGGATGACGATGCACTTTTTGGCACTGAGCTTGAGGCCATGGCTTTGACACCAGGCAGCTGTCTCAGTGAGGCCCTTTTGTAGGATGTCCACATTGTCAGGAGATTTGATTATGGCTCCTAGTTTGCAGTCATCTGCGAACTTCGTTAGCCAAAGACCTTCTGTGTTAGCCTGTACTTCAGAGAAATAGATACCAAACAGGAAAGGACCTAGGACTGAACCCTGTGGTACTCCACTTGTCACTGGTCTGAAGTTGGATTTAGAGTCTGCTACTTTCACAGTGTGGGTTCGGTCAGTGAGCCAGTTGGCAACCCATCTTGTGACATAAGGATTTATACCTAGTTTAGTGAGTTTGTCTACAATTCCAGAGTGGGGGATGGTGTCGAAAGCCTTGGCGAGATCTAGATAGGCTGTGTGTACCACCTTAACCTCAACTACAGCTTTGGTGACCGCTTCAAAGAAGTCTATCAGGTTTAAGAGACATGATCTGCCTTTGACAAACCCGAACTGGGTAGGGTCCAGAGTTTGGAACTACCAATGTCATTGTTTAGAAGTTCCATGATGATATGCTCCATAGTCTTGTAGACCAGGCTCGTCAGGCTAATGGGGCGCTAGTTCCCAGGGTCCATGGTGGCTCCCCCTTTGTGGAGTGGGATAACCGTTGCTGTTCATCATTCAGTGAGCAGAATGCCAGATACATGATACTTAGGTGGGGTGCCAGTTTGTTCTGAAGTTCATGTAGAATGCAGCCTAGGATGTAGTCAGGTCCCATGGATGCTGTGTTCTTGGCTTTGGAGAGTGTTTTTTACCTGTGCAGCAGTGATTACAGGTACTTTGCATTCTTCCAATATAGAGATGGGCCCTTTAGGGGATGAGAGAGGGGTAAAATTAGCACTGAACCCCTTTAGGGGATGAGAGAGGGGTAGTTAGCATTGAACCTGCCAGGATGTTGGCAATATCAGTTGGTTCTGTATATTTAGTGCTATTGTGCTGTAACTCAGAGCAGATCTGAGTGTTGCCACCTGAGATTCTTTACATAGCTATAGAATGCTTTGTGGTTGTCTTTAGAATCAGTGGCAATTTTGTTTTTGTAACTAGCTTTGGAGGATTTTATGAGGGATCTCAGCTTCTTACTGAGGCTAACCACAGAGTTCCTCCAATCATGGGACTTTATTCTTTTTTTGCAACAGTTTCTTTCTTCTGTTGTAGAGTTTGTTTATAGCAGGGGACCACCAGATTGGCTTCCTTTTTTTGGAGGATAGCATCTTGGTTCCGTTAGGAATTGCACGATCCATGCACTCATGTAAGTGCTTAAAGTGCAACTGTATAGGATTTCAGCAGTTTTATCTCTATTGTCTGTCAGCATGGTTGTCATGAAGTTTGCCACTTCTTTCTTAAGAAGAGTGAAGTTGGCTTTGGAGAAATTTTTTACGGTGGTTTCCCTAATGGGGGGTGGGGCTGGGATGTGGATGTCTAGAGTGATTTGCTTGTGGTCGGATCTGACCAACGAGGAATTGACCTCTGGTGTGGAACACCGGTTGCCCATGTTGGTAATGACCAGGTCTAGAATATTGCTGCCCCTGGTGGGGGTGTGGATAAGTAGATCCAAGGCATTGGAATTTATGAATTCCAGAAAACGTTGAGCACAAGAGTTGGTACAGGAGTAGTTTTCCAGTTAATGGTGGGGTAACTGAAATCGCCCATTATTAGGGTGTCAGGTTGTACCCTAATATTTTCCAGTGTATCAAGAAATGAAGCGGGAATCCTGGGGCATGGTGGGGGATCTGTAGCAAGCTACAATTTGCATTGCGGTCTTGCCCAGAGTTAGTTGCACTTGGATAATCTCAGATGCATTATGCTGAGCAAATACCCTGGAGGTGTGGATATCCAAAATGAATATGGACACGCCTCTGCCTTTAGTGCTTCAGTCCAAGTTAGGTGGCCGAAAGGTGTTGTATGAATTATAGCCTGGTAATGCAGGGGTGCTCTCTGGAGCCTTGAACCAGGTCTCTGTCACTGCACAGATGTCGATGTTCTCTATTTTAAGGAGCGACTCGAGTGAGTGCATTTTGAGGTTTAGACTTCTAGCATTGAATAGCATTACCCTCAGATTTTGCTTGCTTGCACCTGTTACGGTGGTGAATTTGTCATTTGAATCTTGCCTAAAAAAAGGCACTATAGGGGTGGCAAGAGCCTTAGCCAGTATCCAGAATCCCAAGGGCGACAGGTGCAGGCCATCTCTGGCAAAGCATTGTGGTTTGTCGATCATGTCATCCCAGCCAGACAGATACTGGATCCCCTTAGAATGACACCAGATGCTTAGCCAATTGTTGAAGTCAATCATTTTGTCCTTGTACTGTGGTATCATTCTGGGTGATGGCAGGATGCTACTCAGGGCTAGGGTCATACCTGCCTGGGCTACAAAATCAGAAAGCTCCTCCATGTCTCTTTTCGTGTAGTCCAGGGAGGTGCATCTCAGGTCATTCACACCAACATGGACAATGATAGAGTCATATTTGTACTTGCTGTGGAGTGACCTGAGTGCATGCGTTATGTTGCAGATCCAGGCACCTGACAGTGACTTTCTCCTTGTTTAGCCTGGTTGAGTGGAACATCAGTGTGCCTGACTATACAGTCACCTATGAAGAGAGTGTTGGGTATATTGTTATGCCTTATGGGCTGAGGTTGAGTGGCACACTGAGTTTGTGGGCTGTGTCATTTGGGTTGTGTTGGGGGGTGGATGTTGCTTGCGTTTCTGCTTTGGAGGTCTCTGTTACTTGGGTAGATTTTTTTTTAGTACCTCCACGAATGTAGGTGTGTGTTTTGTGTTTCTGTGTGTGTGTTTTGGTGATGTAGGCTTTGAGGGACTATTTGATGAGTGTGGTGTGGTGCAAGTGTTTACCTTCTCCTCTTGACTGTCTAGTCCAGTCTTGGGTGAAGAGAGTTTGCTTCCAGTTTGTTTATATAAGTACATCTCTCACAGGTTGTAGTGTTGGGTGGTATGAGGAGAGGGTTGTCTGTGTACATGAGGCAATTGCTGCATTGCCCCAAGATGGCGAGATTCATCAGGTAGACAGGAGAAAACACCGGGAGCTGACCCTTAGACATGCCTGGATAGGTGCTTATTTATTAAGTACTAAAAACTGTTTTCCTCTAGACAAGTGAGGAAAGTTGAGTGCTGTAGTAATTTGTAGCTTATTTAGTGCTTACAATGAGTTCTGAACAAGTACTGAGCTCAAAGAAACAGATTCAAGTGCTGAAACTAGAAAACTGGCTAGTTCTAAGAAACAAGATTAAGCTAAAAGGCTTCCCTCCAACACAGAAAGGCTTGAGGGCTCAGAAGCTTACAAACAGTCCTGGATACAGCAAATCTGTATCTGGACTAGACAACTTATAGAAAATGCAGGAAACAAGCTTAGAATTTTTTTTTTTTTTTGTAACGTGAAAAGGGGAAAGGAAGAGCAGAAGCTAACTGGGTTGGCCTTCTCAAATGTTCTCCCTGGAATAGGTAGAATGAGCTAATGACACTAGACTGGGAGGTGTGTCCCAGATTAAATTTACAGTAGGGATTGGCAACTGCAAAGCCATCAAGTATAAAAACAGGATACCAAGCGGGAGGGAGGCTTGGAAACAAAAATCAGAAAGTACAGTTGTGTACACTTACCATAAATGTAGATGTTAAGAGTGTATTCACTGTTGCAGTCATTACATTTGGGTAATCTGCTGGCAGGTTGCCTTCAGTCGGCCTGAATAACAAAGTCTTGGGTCCTGCATCGGTTGCCCAAGACTTTGTTGTTCAGGCCGACTGAGGGCAACCTGCCAGCAGATTACCCAAATGTAATGACTGCAACAGTGAAACATGAAGATCATCAAACAAACCCAACCAGATGCTTGACAATTGCAGAAAATTCTATTTAATACCTCACACAGTGAGTAAAATAAAAGTGCTATAAATAACTAAGAAATAAGCAAAAAACAGAATACTTAATGTTATACATCTCAGATTCGTTAGCTCAAAGCCCTTCCTCCGAATTCCTCCGATTAGCTCAGTGTGAAATGGCAGAAACAGTCACAAGTTAACTTCTTAAGTAACAAAGTTGAAACCGGAAACAACTTTAAAAAAAAACTTGAGGTGCTTATTCCAAGGCGTAGCCCAAGCAACCCCAGTCAGCCAATGACAACAAACAATTCACTCACTGAAATACTATACTAGCCGTGGCTACACTACGATGGCCTGGGGCATGTGCTCAGACACACAGCCTCTACTAACAACTAGGCCCAAAACACAAGCCTGAGTATGGACAATGCTACACTACCAAACACTACTTGGGTAGAAAACTGCAGAAATGTTTAAACAGATAAAGGATCAAGGAGACTCGAGAATGCTTTTAAATGCAAGCATGTTCTATGATACACTCCTAGCAAGAAATCAGAACAAACCTAACCAGATGCTTAACAATTGTAGAAAATTCTACTTAATACCTCACACACAGGGAGTAAAATAAAAGTGCTATAAATAACTCAGAAATAAGCAAAAAACAGGATACTTAATGTTATATATCTCAGATTCGTTAGCTCAGAGGCCTTCCTCTGACTTCCTCCAATTAGCTCATTGTGAAATTCTCGTGTAGACGCACCAGTGGGACTAATGTTATTGCAGCTGCCATAGAACCCAGAACCTTGAGGACAAATTCTGCCTGCACTTTTGTCTTCAAGAGCAATATTGGCACCTGATGGCGTAATGAGCTCTGAGCAGAGATGAGTGGTGGTATCTCTTGACCTGGTTAGTAGATGCTCAGTGATGGCAGTCAGGAGCCAGTCATCTAAGTATGGAAACACCCAGAATCCCTTTGATTACGTGGAACATCAATTTGCCTTTGTGGCTTCAGGAAAGAATCAAAAGGGGTGTGATAACCTCTGGTAATTATCGTCTGCACCCAAGAATCTGTCATTATGGATTGCCAGGCAAGGGGGTACAGAGAAAATCATCCCCCGACTGCTTCCAGAGGTAAGCAATCGGGCTGCTCTTCAGGAGCGCCGATAGGAGTTTTCCAGAGAAAGAGTCTCTAGAGCTCTGATTACGCAGACCCCCTCTGCCTCGGGAGACACAGCTTCCTGATGACCCCCCACCCTGCCCCGGGGGAAAACTCGCTACGAGTGTCGCGGAAAGGACCCTGGGCTTTCCTGTACCACATCTTTCCACTACTCGGATTTCTAGAGTAGGATCGCTGGGGAGTGGGAAAACGCATGTCCACAGCAGACGGTCTTGCCATCCTTTTCACACCTGGCTAATGTGTCTTTTACCTTTGGGCCAAAAACAGAGGAAGCGTCAATGGGAGCGCTGACAAAGGAAGACTTAAAAGGGTCTGCAAAATCACATAAGTGAATCCAGGCATGACGTCTCATGGCAATGCCTGCATCTGCTGCTCTGGCTGCCCCTTCGGTAGTATGAGAAATCAACTGCATGTACGAATTAGATACGGATTCCAAGGTGGCAAGTTGTGAGGCAACTCATGTACCTCATCAGATACTGCTCCTGCTAGGGTTCCTGAGAGTTCCGTGATCAGGTCCCGCTGGAGACAGGTAAAGTGTGCTAAGTAACTGAAGGACCGAATAGCAAAGGTCGATGAAGCATACACTCGCTTCCCTAATCTGTCCATCGTCCAAAACTCCCTGTTTGGAGGATGAACAGTAGAACTCTCCTCGGCGAGTTCTTTCCTAGTGGCCGCTGTCAGCACCATAGCGCCTACTGCTAAGCCTTTGGACCAATTGGGGTGATCCTCTGGAGGGGAGAGAATTTTGTCTGGTCTGCGGGGGATAGGCTCAATGGTGTCAGGACTCTTCCAGGCTCATTGCACGATGAGCTGGACCAGATCATCTGCAGGCAGGGTCACCCAGAAAGTAGAGGGTCGAGCACAAAAATCCTGCAAAAATGCAGACTCCTCAGAGGAAGGGTTGGAGGACTTCCAGTCTCCCCACTGCTTTTAGATTTCTAGTATGTTCCCAAAGTAGACATCCTCAGGGGGTAACCATGGGGACCCTTCTCCCTCATCATAGTCTGCAACTTCGGTAATGAATTCTTCAGGGAAATCCACATCCTTCCTCTTGCACAATCTCTTGCAGGGTGCTTCTACAGCGGGGACACCTGAAGAGGACTCGAGGTTGCCCTCTGGTAGTGTATCGAGGTTCCCGAGCTCGATGTCCCGGAATAGTGGACTGTGTCCACTTCCAACACCAAAGGAACCAGCTGTAAGCCTGCTGAGGCGAAGTGCCCTCTCCATCACCTGGAAAGCAGGCCTACTCGAAGAGGGATGGGAGACGGAACAGAGAAAGACAACCTCGAGACCTGGATCACACCCTGCTCGGACAAGCTCACCCCCAGGGAAAGAGCCGCAAGAGGACTCTGTGCTGTCAAAACAACCAGAACCATAGTAAATAGCGCCACAGAAAAAACAGGTGCTGTACTAGAGGTCACTGTGCAGACAGACCAGTCATGACCCCCAAGGATGGGTCAGCTCCAATTGAGTCAAGGACCACAGGGTAATCTCTGGAGCCATGGTAAGATCTACCACTGGAACCGAAGAAGCTGGAACGAGGATAGGTGTCAGCGTCAATGGCTCAAATACCTGCAAAGAGGTCGAAGGAGAACTATACATCAGAGTCTGTGGAGAAAATTCCTCGGCTCCAGGTGGGAGAGAGGGAGGATTTAGGAGTTGGAATTGCTCTGGCCACCAGGAGCTGATCCACAAGTCTCACTATGTCGAGTTCCAAAAGGCTCCTGGAGGAGCAGGCAGACATCCCCAATGGAGAATCAGGTCGTTCAAGGAATGGGCTCAATTGCTGTTCAATAAAGGGATCTACCAACAGGGAATATCGGGTCCGAGGTAAGATTTTGCTCTTCAGCACCGTGGTCAAAGGACCAGTAGGTTGCATGGGGGGGTGGGGGGGCAGGGGTACTGACCTGAATTGGGGAGACTTTTTGGTGCAGAGAGGGGCACTGGTACCATAGCAGTGGATGGTACCGTAGGTGTTGAAGTCACGTTGGTTCTGTAACAGAGGACAGCACTGTAGAAAGAGTTTGAGGATCCAGCGCAGGGATTGTAGAAGTCAATTTTGGATGTTTTGATTTTGGTTCCGTGGGGGACTTAACAGATTTAGGCTCACTGGTAAGAAGAGAGGAAGTTAGACTCCTCTTCTTATGTTCCTTTTTTAAGAGGGGTTGAGCCCTTCACCTCAGATAAAGCCCCCGAGAAAGGCGTTTTCAAGAGACCTTTCAGTATTAATTTGTTCTTTCTCTCAGTCAAAGTGCAGACACTAAAGTGCTTACACAGGTCATTGGAGGTTGAACTTTCAAGTGTGGAACACCAAGACAATAAACGCAGGACAAATGTCAGTCAGAATTCGGCATTTTCCTGCCACACTTGTCACATTGTTTAAAGCCTGTTGTCCCCTACTTATCAACCACAGCCTATCTGGACCTCGCCAAGGCCTAATACACCATCACCCACTCTGGAATCATAGATAAACTTACTAAGCTGGGCATAAATCCCTATGTCACTGAATGGTTGCCAACTGGCTTACTGACAGAACCCACACTGTAATAGTAGCCAACTCCAAATCCAGCTCCAGACAAGTAGAGTACCTGAGGGTTCAGTCCTGGGACCGCTCTTGTTTGGCGTCTACTTCTCTGAAGTACAGGCCAACATTAAGGAACTCTGGCTAACAAAGTTCTCAGATGACTGCAACCTGGGAGCCATTATTGAATCCCCAAATGATGTGGATATTCTACAAAAGGGCCTTACAGAAACAGATGCTTGGGCTCAAGTTCAATGCCAAGAAGTGTACAGTTATCCCTTTGGGAAAAACCATGTACCCGTGAATTACCACATAGGTGGCAGTACACTAAACACTGAAAGTGTAATAAGAGACTTAGGAACACAAGTGGACAGTGGTCTCACCTTCGATAACCACATCGCCACAACAGTCAGGAAATCCTTCTATGTGGCACACCTCCTCACCAAGGGCTTTTCATCCAGAAAAAAGGAGGTCATTGTCTCACTGTACGCATCTCTCATTAGACCCATCATAGAGTACAGCGCCCCATTTGGTATGTACCTCAAGACATGTGCAATAACTGGAAAGGCCGCAGACACACCTCACTAAAAGAATCACAGGCCTAAAGCAGATGCCCTATGCTAACCGAATGAAAAAACTCCAGCTATACTTTGTTACATATCGTCTACTCAGAGGCGATCTCTGCTTAACATACAAGGCTATGTCAAACCCAGAGCTGTTGGACATGCTCCACTTAAAGAAATCCCACTCCATCAGAGCCACATGCTCCAGGGACCTAAACCTTGTTATCACAATGAACAAAACATGCTGGAGGAATAGGTTCCTGACCCAGAGACTCCCCATACTCTGGAATAGACTGCCCATGCCTGTCAAGCAGAGCGCCTCCTTGACCCTCTTCAAAAGGAACCTTGACGACTGGATGGGAGATAGGAAATTTACCCAGGGGATCACATCAGTTGCCCTGCTAGACAGGGGTTCAGGGAAGTAAATATTGTGGGAAGAAATAGCCAGGGAATTGTTATGGCTAGGCTTGTACAGGCCCTAGGGCCAATAGCCTAGTACCAACCTATGAACCACTATCACAAATGATTTATAATTCAAATAGCAAATCACAACAGTAATGAGAGAAAGGCCCTGTCAGAACAACAGTAGACGAAGCAGAGGCATACACACACAGTCAAGAAAGACCGATTTTTTTTTTTTAACCAACAATGGTAATAAAGAATACACAATGGGTAAAGGGAAGGAAAAAGGGGGGGGGGGATACCAGCAATGGTATTCGAGATTACCAGAGAGTTAAGGGAGATCTGTACCACCAATGGTACAAAGAAATACCAAAATTTTGGTAAGGAAGCAGAAAAAAAATCACTCAAACAAATAGAAAAGAGTAAGCAAACTATCAACGACTACTACTAAAGGGGAAAAATCCCAAAGGTAGAGAAATATCAAAGTTGAGATATAAAATCTAAACCACTTGGCTTCAGAGCTGGCCTGACACGTCTTGATACTCTACATGGCAAACGAGATTGGAGGTGAGAGAGAAGGGCATTATGGGTAAGCTTAGCTCAAGAGATTTTTGGCTGGCGTAAGCTTGTTGTAACTGCCGACTCAGTTCCAAGGACGGAACAGATACCCATCAGTCATGAATAAATGAATAGTAACAATCAAACAGTTTGTGCTAAAGAGTTTGCCAATTATACGTTTTTTATAATCACTATGGTTCCAGCAATATTAACATTTGTTTGAACTGTGAGAACATAATTTGATTCTGTCAAAAGGCTTAGGCTCTACCCATTGGAAGTTACAGTGCAAACTTCCTGAGCTCCATTGGGAGTGAACGAGTTAATCTGTACACATTTATATGAAAAGAAAATTCTGCAAAATGTTCCCTTAACAGTAGATGTAGGAATCAAAACCTTATCACTCACAGTGTCAATTCAAGACTGTACAAGTGAGAATGGATGAGTGACCCTCTTTGTCCTGTGGAGGAGGGTCCAATCAGTGAGGTAACTTGTGATGACTGCCCCAGCCAGATGCATTAAGAGGGGGACCCAGTGTCCAAAAGGCAGTCACTAACAAGATTTTTGAGAGTCCAGCTGAATCTTCTACAGGACTCCTGAAAGCAAGGGAAGGGTAGAGGCATAAAAAAAAAGAATAGTTGTGCAAGAACTTACCATAACAACATATGTCCTCTTCTCTGTTGCAGTATTCTTTACATGAGGGAGTTTGCCTGCCATGGCAACCTGACGTCAGCTAGTATATATCAAAGTCTTATTACCATAGGGTGCGCGGTACGTTTGGCATAGGCTACTATCGGACGTATGCCATAAAATAAGAGACATACGTGCACACCATCCTCAGAAGTGAAGCTCCATGCAGAGAGAGAGTCTAAGGAAAAGAGGATCAATGCATCCAAGAACACCAGGAAGTGGGGGAGAAGGGTGGGACAGAATACTGCAGCAGAGAAGAGAAAGACATCTATTGTTATGGTAAGTTCTTGCACAACTAATCTATGTCCCTCTATTCATCTTTTGCAGTATTCTTTACATGAGGGAAAATACAAAAGCTCATGCAAAAAGGAAGGTGGAGGTGGCAGACTCTCCAGGAAGCCATGGAGAACGGCTCTGACAAACCCTGCCCTGGATCTGGAGATGAAATCTAGCTTATGTTTTGTGAAGGTGTAGACAGATGTCCAGGTAGCTCCTTCTAGGATGGAGGTGGTGTCCAGCCCTTTGAGGAATGCCCCACAGGAAGACACTGCCCTTGTAGAGTGAGCTTTGACTGAGCCAGGAAGAGCTTTACCATGGTGGGCATAGCAAAATGTAATGGATTTGGAGATCCAGCTGGAGACTGTCTGTTTGGACACAGGCAATCCCAAAGCCCTGGGGTGGAATAACAAATAGTGGGTATGATTTTCTAAAAGGTTTGATCTTATGCAGATAAAACCAGAGTTGTCTGTGTACATCAGGTGTGTGTAGGATCCTCTCACTATTGTTCTGGGTTAGAGGGAAAAATGGTAAGGAGGTGAATGCCCTAGTTTAAGGACAATTCATTACCTACCTGTGGCAAGAAGGAAAGGTTAATCTGAAGAGAAAAGTACAGTTGTGTACACTTACCATAAATGTAGATGTTTGAGTGTATTTACTGTTGCAGTCATCACACTTGGGTTATCCTGTCAGAGGTAGCCCTAAGTCGGCCCGAATACCAGTGGCTTAGTATTTCTGTGTCGGTTGCTGTCGCTCCAGGACTGACGTCAGGTCGTCAGTGGTATAAAATCAGGCAGCCGAAGCCATTACATCAGTTTTTCTTGCCCCAAATGTCAGGAGCATCCAAACAGGGAGCTAGGATATGGTGGAAGAACACCACCAGTAGAAAGCAAACACCAATAATTCCTGTAAGAGGGAGAGGGGGAGAGAGAGAGAGGAGAGAGAGAGAAAAGAGAGAGAAAGAAGGGGATGGAGGGTGCGAAACCAGGACTGCAACAGTGAATACACTCCAACATCTACATTTATGGTAAGTGTACACAACTGTAGTATGTTCTTCGTGTTTCACTGCTGCAGTCATCACACTTGGGTTGATTCCCAAAGCTGAAGAAAAGGGCGGAGGCAGTCAAGACGACGGAGGGCTGGCTAGGATGCCCTGCAAGACTGCTTTTGCAAAGCCTGCCCTGGATTTGGAGAAGATAAGCAGGTGGCAATGCTTGGTGAAGGTATGAATAGAAATCCATGCTGCAGCCTCCAGGATGTCCCTGGTAGGGACCCCTCTGAGAAAAGCTGCAGAGGTGGAGGTTACCCTGGTGGAACGTGTCCTGAACCCCTTAGGGGGAGGTTTCCCATGTTTTTTGTAGCAGAAATGGATACAGTGTGCTATCCATTTGGAGACAGTTTGGATATGGCCTTGTCCTCTGCCCCTGATGCAAAGCTGACTAGTAATTGGTCAGTTTTTCTAAAAGACTTAGTCCTATCCAGGTAGAATGTGAACTGTCTGTGCACATCTGGAGAATGTAGAATCCTTTCCCCCTTGTTTTGGGGGTTGGGGGAAAAAGTGGGCAAATTAACTGATTGGTTGAGAGCCACCCTGGACACCACTTTAGGCAAGAAAGATGGGTTAGTCCTGAGGGAGACCCTGTCAGCATGAAAAATGATAAAGGGCTCCACAGCCATGAGTGCTTGTAGCTCTGAAACTCTTCTAGTTGAAGTGATGGCCAGAAGCAAGGCTGTTTTCCGAGAGAGGAATTTTAACTCTGCTGAAGCTGTAGATTCAAAGGGGGGTAGCGTGAGCTTTTCCAACACAAAGTTAAGGTCCCAAGCTGGGGCAGGTGCTTTTCTGGGTGGCCTTAAATTGTTAGCCCCCCTTAGAAACTGTTTGATGAGAGGGTGTGAAAAAAAAAAAGAGGTGGCTCTGTGCTGTAATGAGCAGAGATAACAGAAGAGAAGGATAGGCCCCTGTGTAGTAGGTCTGCTAGGTAATCCAGGATGAGAGATAGGGAGGGCTGTGCTGTTTCTGCTCCTTTAGCCTGGATCCATGTGCAATACCGGTTCCACTTGTCAGCATAGGATTTTCTAGTGCTGGGGTGTCTGGCCTTCGGTACAACATCCAGGACTTGCTTGCTTAAGCTGGCAACTGGAGGAGAGGTCAGGGAATAAAAGCCAGGCTGCCAGGTTCAGGGTCTGCAGTTGTGGATGCAGGAATTCTCCATTCTGCTGGGTCAGGAAAGTTGGGATATGAGGTAGGTGCCATGGTGGCAGGGGTGAGTGACTGCACAGCACGGGGGTACCAGTGCTGGCGTGGCCAGTCTGGGGCAATCAAGATTGCACTTGTTTTATCCTCCCTTACTTTGAGTTGTACCCTTGAAAGTAGAGATAGAGGGGGAAATGCACAGATCGAGGTTTACCCATTGGAAGGATAGGACATCCACTTTCCAGGCCTTGCTGTGAGGTTCCCTGGTGCAGAATTTGCTGACCTGGTGATCGTTGTGGGAGACAAAGAGGTCCACCTTCAGGGTGTCCCATTTCTGGGCTATCAGGTTGAAGGTGCTGTGGACTAGCTGCCACTCATGTGGGTCTAGGAGGTTTCTGCTTAGGTTGTCTGCAAGAGAGTTATGCTGCCTGGCAGGAATTATGCTTGTAGGTGAATTTGATGGCTGAAGCCATGTGCCAAAGGGTCATGGCGAGCCTGCAGAGGGGATGAGAGTTCCTCCCTGCTTGTTGACGTACCACATCACTGTGGTGATATTTGTTTTTATTACTAGAAGACCCGGGGTAGGGGTATGAAAGCTGTCAGAGCATGCTGAACCGCTAGCATCTCTTTTTGGTCGATGTGGGTTGGGCTCCAATGGCCCTGAATGCACATGCATCCAGGTGAGCACCCCAGGCATAATCTGATGCATCTTTGGTTAGGGTCTGGGTGGCGTGGGGTTGTGAGAAGGGAAGACCCTTGTTGTGGTTGCATGCTGCTGCCCACCAAAGAAAATCTTTCCCTAGACAGGGTATCATAGGTACGACAGTTTCCAGGTCTTGAGAACGTTGACACCAAAGGCTTTTTAAGTACCACTGAAGTTTCCTCATATGCAGTCTGGCATATGGAATGAGTAGAATGCAAAATGCCATGAACCCTAGAGCTTGCAGGATTGTCCTTACAGATAACTGGGTTCTGGTGGCTAGTTGAGAGAAGTAGCCTGTCAGGCTTGTTTTTCTGGAGTAAAGAATGCCATCTGGGATGCTGTGTTCAGGCTTGCTCCCAGGAATACAATTTTTTGAGTGGGTACTAGTTTGGATTTCTTTTCGTTTATAGTACACCCCAAAGAGGGTCGTCTAAGTAGGGGTAAATTTGAATATTCCTTTGTCTGCAAAAAGCAATGGCTGGAGCCAGGCATTTTGTGAAAACTTTGGGAGCAATGGATAAGCCAAAGGGAAGCAAAGAGAACTGAAAGTGCATAGATCCTGCCCTGAAACATAGAGGTTTCCTGCAGGAATCCCTGATTGAGATGTGTAGATAGGCCTCTTTTAGGTCTAGGATGGCTAACCAAGCATCCTTGGATAGCATAGGCAGAAGCTGCTGGAGGGTGAGTATTTTGAATTTTGGTATCACTAAGAAGGTGTTTAGAATAAACAGATAGAGGACTGGGTGCCCGGTGCCCCCTTTTCTGGGTACCAGGAACAGTCTGGAATAGAAACCTTGGCCTATCTGGTCTGCAGGAACAGGCTGTATTGCCCTCATGGAGCGCAAGGAATGGACTTGGTTTTGTGCCTCTGCCCACTGGTTTGGAGAAAGATCTGGAAACCCTTTTGAGGTTGGCATAGTGTGGAAATAAAATTTGTATCCATGGGACACTGTTGAGGACCCATCGGTAGTTGGTGATCGAGGCCCAGTTTTTGGCATGGGGGGAGAGTTTTCCTCCTAGGGGCACAAGCAGGTGGGCAGAGGTAAGGGGTGGAGGTATGCAGTTATTGTGAGTTCTTTCCATAAGGGGGTGGCTTAGCACTCCCTGTTTTTGAAGTGGAGGAACTCCATTGCTTAGATCGCTGCGTTCCCTGAGACTGCTGTCTAGGTGGTCTGCTTCCCCTACGTCTCGTCTGAGCTGGTCTTGAGGGGGCCAGAAAGGACCAGTGTTTGGAGTGGCAGTGCCTACTGAACCTTGGAGGCTGGACCTGTAAGAAGTCTGCCTGCATAGATTTAGCTTTTTCTTCCATCTTGAAGACCTCTTCTGCCTTGGTGCCAAGCAAATTGTCTTTGTTCAATGGTGCGTCCAACAGTTTTGATTTGACATGGTCTGGCAAGGTCTGCTCCTTCAGCCAAGCATGACTTCTAAGTACAGAACCTGTGACTGCTGCCCTGCAGGATGCTTCTAGGGCATCAAAGCCACATTGCAAGGTGTGCTTAGTAACTTGGCTTGCAGAATGCATGAGCTCCTGTAATTCCTTATTTTCTGCACAAGCCAGAAAAGTAGATATTTAAGGAGTTCCATAGTATGTTGCTGGTATTTCAGCATGTGGAACTGACAATTTAGTGCGCTAATGGCAAGAGTTGCAGAGGTGTACACTTTTTTACCCCATCTGTCTAAAGCTCGGGAATCCCTGTCCAAGGAAGTGGGATCCTTAGCTGTGGTTGCTTTGATGCATTTAGGTCCTTGGGAGATGACCTCTGGATCAGCAGTAGGATTTTTGAAAAGGAAGTTGAGAGAGTCAAGAGACTCTTAATACCGGTCAGACTTCCTGGGAGCAGGTGGAAGGGTGTCAGGGGTTAAAGTGGATTCCATAAAAACATCATCCACGACAGGAGGAATGGCTAAGGGTCTGTGCTGTGGTAAATCTAAGAATTCCCATAGTCTCTCTTTTTAGACTGAGGATAGTCCTGACACTCCCAATGGAAATGCTCCCTTAACGTATGCAGGGTTTCTCCAAGAGAAAAATCCTCTGGAGGAAAGGCAGAAGGAATAGATTTCTCTGCATCTAAATCCTCATAAGCAGACAAGGGTTGCATGTCTTCATATTCAGAAACCTCAGAGTCATCGGACTCCTGGTCAGATAAAACTGCTGGGGACAAGTCTCTTTCTTTTAGAAGGGGTAGGCAGGCTTCCCCTAATAAGCATGAAAAGGTTTTCCACCATTTTAAGCATTTGAGATCGAGGCATGGAAGCAGGTGCTTGAGCTTGGGTCGTTGGGTGTTTTAGGCATAGTTCGTACCCTGGGCCTTAGAAAACTCGGTAGTTTTAGAAAGAACTGAAGATGCGAAAGAAGTCGCCGGTTTGAGTAGAGTATCGGTAGTGCAAAGAACTCTCAGAAGCCGGTGCCTGCTCAGCAGCTCCAGGCCAATCCAAGGTAGAGAGATCCGCAGGATCCTTAGTCAAAAAAGCATTTTGCGGCATACCGGACTCCAAACGTGTCTTGGTAGCGGTCTGCGAATCCATAGAAGCGGGCATCACGGGCTGCAAAAGCACCTCACTGAGTACCGGCTTACTGGCAACTAGCTTAACGGAAGCGTTGTCGGCAGTTTTGGACCTGTGAGGTTTGTCTCTGTCTTTATCCTTACGTTTTTTCGGAAGATTGGTAGTCGGATGGCTTACCGAAGCCATTTCGGAATATGGAGATCGAGAGCGAAAGTATTTAGCTATGATAAGGGCCCAACGTCAAATGGTTCTGGCATAGAACAAAGCACAAAACTGACAGTAAGGGACGTTGTGGTCTGGGCCTAAACAGGTGACGCAGTAAGAATGGAAATCTCAGTGTGGTATTTGCTTTCCCCAGGCGAGACCATTGTTAACTTTGTCTGACATCGGTTAGAGCAAGAAAAAAGGATCCCCAACAGGGTACTTTGCTTTAGAAGACTTCCAACTTCAATTTCGGAAACGAAAACTCAGGTAGCAGCCGACCGGCACTCATGCAAACTGCTTCTGCTTCAGACTCCTTGGCAAGAAAGACTGACATAATGGCATCGGCTGCCTGACTTTTTACCACTGATGACCGGTCAGTTCTGGAGCAACAGCAACCGATGTAGAAATACTAAGCCTTGGTATCTGGGCCGACTGAGAGCCACCCCTGGCAGGATAACCCAAGTGTGATGACTGCAACAGTAAAACACGAAGAACATCCCTGTCTTTGTGGAAGGACAAGTAAAGAGGAGAAGCCATACGGGCTTGTAATTCTGATACCCGCCTGGTGGAGGTAATAGCCACCAGGAGAATAGTTTTCCACATACAGTGTTTGAGGGAGCTAGAAGAGGCTGGCTTGAAAGGCGCTTGAGTCAGTTTCTCTAGCAGAAAGTTCAGGCCCCAGGGTGCAGTAACAGGTCTCCTGGGAGGTCTAATGTGGAGGAAGTCTTTAAGGAATTGTTTGACCTCAAACATGGAAGCTAGCAGAGGGGAAGGGACAGACAGACAGCTGACAAATGAGCTTTTATGGAGGAATAAGCTAAGCCTGTATTAAGCAATTCACATAGATGACAGAACCATAGGGCGATCCACCGTAAGCGGGTCCAGGTTTCTAGCAAGACACCAAAGTGAAAACCTCTTCCATTTGGAAAGGTAAGATTTTCTGGTAATGGGTTTCCTGACCTCCTGCAAAACATGCAGCATGTCCTCAGAATAAAGGTGTCTGAAAGGGATCAGGGCTTTATCACCCACAGGGTCAGTTGGAGGGTTTCTAACTATGGGTGGATGAGTGAGCTCTTGTTGCGAGTAAGTCCATTCTGTGAGGCAAGACAATATGTCTGCAGCATTCCTCCCTGGGCCTCCACTGAAAATTGGCTTTGTTCAAAGTTGGACTTTCCTGGTAAACAAATGTTAAATAATAATAAAAAAATAAAATAAACTTGCGATTGCTACACTTGGCTAGATGTAGAAGGGGGAAGCAGTGCTGTCTTGGAGAATAGGGAGTTACCAACAAGATTTTTGGTTTGTCCTGTTGACTTTTCAGCAGGACATTCGGAAGGAGTGGTACAGGACGAAATGCATAAAGGAATTTCCCCTTTCAAGAGATTGATACAGCGTCCACTTTCCATGCCAGAGGATGTGGTTTTCAGGCATAACATTTTGGAAGTTTGTTCAGAGGGGAGGCAAATAAGTCTATTTGTGGAATACCCCACTGGCACACAATGTCCAGGAACATATCCCTCTGAAGAATCAATTCATGGGCCTGTGTTCTGAATCTGCTCAGTGCGTCTGCCAGAGGTCTGACTGCAAGGGATGTAAACCACCTGAAGAGATATTTCTGGTAGGTGGGCTAGATCCCAAGCCTGTAAGGCTAGTCTGCAAAGGAGGTAGGATCTTATCCTCCCCTGCTTGTTTATATGGCACAGAACAGTCATATTGTCATTGTGGATTCGCAACCTTCCTGGCCTCAGTAGGGGTTGGAAGGACTGGAGAACAAGGATTAAAGCCTTCATTTCCCTAACATTTGTGTGGCCTTTCCTCTGAGAGGATGTCCACTGACCTTGGACTGTGCGAGTGCCCAGAGCTGCTCCCCAACCTGTATCCAATGCATCTGTGTACAGGACTTTAGTTGGGGGTAGTAGATGACTGTGAAGACCTGGATTTATGGACAGTTGTCTTTTTCACCACTGGAGCTCCTCCTTGAGACAGGATAGATGTGGTATTTGAAATTCCAGTTGGTGTGAATGCTGACACCACAGTGACTTCCAAACCACTGGAATTTCCTCAATTGTAGCCTTGCCAGAGGAAGCACAGGGATGGTAGAGGCCATCAATCCTACGATTCGTAGAAACTGTCTTGCAGACAGAAGACTGAAGGGATGGATCTCTGAAAAAAGGAAAGCAATCTCCTGAGCCTTCGTTTGGGGGGGGGGGGGGCATCATTTTCTTGGTTTGAAATCTGCACCCAGAAAGACATGGTCTAGGGATGGGGTGAGTGAAGATTTTTTGAAGTTGATGATGCATCCCAGGTTTTGTAAAATGGCAATGGCGGTGCAGAGGTTTTTACTGAGTTCCTCTTGTGATTTGGCTCGAGTTAGAAGGTTGTCAAGGTAGGGGAAGATATGAATGCCTTGGAGTCTGCAGAAGGTGACCACAGGTGCTAGGCATTTTGTGAAGACTCTTAGGGTAGTGGAAAGTCCAAAAGGCAAGGCAGAGAAATGAAAATGCCAGGAGCCCACAGAAAAGTGTAAGAATTTCTTGTACCTGGGGTGAATGGGGATACGGAGATGAGCATCCTTGATGTCTATGGATGCTAGGAAGGCCTGGGGAGGATAACAAGGAAGAGGGTTTGTTGAATTAGCATTCTGAAGGAAGGAACTTTCAGAAAGTCGTTGAGATAGGGAGAAGCCTAGGATAGGTCTCCAAGGTCCTTCCTTTCTGGCAACCAAGAACAAGCATGAATAGAAGCCTTTTCCTTTTTGAGCTGGGGACACAGGCTGGATTGTGCCCTGTTCTAGCAGGTTTTGCAAACTGGGAGGGAAAAAAAAAAAAAAAAAAAAAAAAGAAGAGGTTCCTCTGTTCTTTGGGTGGTTCCCATCAGGAAAGGGCTGCTTAGGCAACTGGAGAGTGGAGAAAGAAGAGGAAAACTGGTGTTTTCTTGGACCCCTTGTGGGGTTTTGATAGGGTGGGGGGTGGGACTGCCTGCATATAAAGACCTGTTTCCCAGGGTAGTTCCTGTGGAATTTAGGCACAGGTAAGAGCAACATGTGTTTATGGTCTTTTAGTTTCTTGCTTCTTTCTTGCAGGGATTTGAATAGTTTGGCAGAGGGTTTGCCACAAAGTGGAATTGTTCAGGGGGGCATACATAAGCTTCGCCTTTATGTCCTCAGGGAGGGGCTAAAGCCTTAACCATACAAACTTACTTAGGGCAGAGGAAGAAGCTGCAGCTTGTGAAGTGGCCTCTACTGCATCACAGCTGAATTTAATGGAATGTCTGGCTACCTGAGATGATGTAGTAATAAGAGAGGATGCCAAGGCTTTGTTCTCAGAGTCTGGCATACCTGACACTAACTTGGAGATCTGTGACATTTCCATTTTGTACTTGGTCATGTGAGTCTGACAGTTCAGGGCTCTGAATGCTAAGGTGGCTGAGGTATACATTTTCTTGCCCAGCCTCTCCAACTATCTACTATCCTTGTCTGAAGGGAGGAGGGAAGTGACCTGAAGGCCTTATCAGAGGCTACTGAAATCACAGAGGTATCTCACACAGGGGCACTGAAAATGAAACTGCAATCATGGGACACTTTGTAATACCCATCTGTTTTTTTTTTTTTTTTGGAGCCAGAGAGAGAGAGTCAGGGCGAGTAGATGTGGTTGCAAAAGCATCCAAAAAAGCTGGTATAACAGGAGGAATGCCAGAAGGAGAAGGGGACTGTACTTGAAGGTCATATCGTTTTGAACCGCAGACATTTGTGAACTGTCCCATTTAAAGTGTTCTCACATCTTAGAAATTGTCTCCCCAAAGGAAATCTCCTCCATCGGTGATTCTGTTCCATTTGAATCTTCCTCAAGGGAAGCATCGTCCAAGGGTGAGGGGATTTAGGATGAATAAGCCAGTGAATCAATGCCCTCGTTTGATGAGGAATCCTCCTCTGAAGTGGCTTGTGCCGTGGTTCTTTTCTGAGGGGAAGCAATCCAGGCAAGAGGGGAAAATGGCTGACCTGATGGAGGCCTTAGCACCATGAAGGCCTTAAAGAGGCCTTATGCGAAATTTTGACACTCCTGAGAGCCTGGAGGGGGAGAGGAATGTTTAGTTTTTTTTTTGTTTTTCTTTGCTAGGGTATCCATCCAATGCAACGTAGGCCTACATTCGCGACCAGCTCCGACTACTCTCTCACTGCAATTTGGGTTATTCCTCTGGGGCCTTCAGACAAGATGAGCCTAGGTTCCCCCTGGACATCAGGAGCTGATGTCTGTGAAGCCTCTCTTGACGTTCATACAACAGGTTCCAAGGTGGCCTGTAAGACTGGCTCTGCCTGTGGATCTGGATCCGTAATGGAGCACATCTCCAAGCTCTCATGTGCTTTGGGAGAGCTGTCCATATGAAGAGGTGCAGCTTCAGCTTTGGGTCAAAGATTTTCGGTCTTGCTCTCAAGTAGGTCCGAATGTCAGGTCTGAGGAAATTTCCATCGCGCTTTTAGCCAAGTACTTATGGTGTTGATTTTCCAAGTAGACAGCAAGGGAAGACAGCTATTACTGGAGGGTGTTTGGCACAAAAGAATGACAAACTGAACAGTTTGTATGGTCGTGTTCTGGCTTGAGACAGAAAAGGCACTAGGAATGATTATCCTTGTGCGGAATTAGTCTTCCACAGTTGCACTTCCCTTTCTTGGATAACATTAACCTCAATCAAAATAAAGCAGTAGCAAGACAAAAAGGATTCCCCAATGAGGCACTTACCTTTATAGAAGAAAATGATTCTGACAGTAGAGCAACATCTGGAACTGGCAATCTGACTGGCAGCAATGAAGTTTTGAGGATGGTGTACGCGCGAGTCTCTTTTATGGCTTACATCCGATAGCCTACGTCAGATGTACTGCGCACCCTATGGCAGTAAAAGACTTTGATATACTGGCTGATGTCGAGCCGCCTTGGCAGGCAACTCCCTCATGTAAAGAATACTACAACAGATGAATAGAAGGGCATCATCCCCTTCCAAGGGAATGAAAGGGCATCCATTTTTTCATGCCAGATGAACAGAAAGAGTGAGCTGCCTGTTCAGAAGGCAGGCAAAAAGATCTACCTGAGGAATATGTCCAGAAATACATCTTTATGAAGCATCCATTCATGAGCCTGTGTTTTTGTCTATCACTAGATTGTGCTCTGCGGGAATATACACTCCCTGAAGAGTTAACTGATCATTAACAGCCAGAACCCTGGCCTGAAGAGCTATCCTGCAGAGAAATAAGACTTTGTGCCCCCCTGCTTGATGACGTACCGCATCACTGTGGTGCTGTCCGTGTAAACTTTCACACAGCCTGGACAGAGGATGGGGTAAAAAGCCTGGAAGGCCAGAATCAGAGCTCTCATCCCTTTAATGTTGATATGGTCCGATTTCTGATGGTGGGGCACACATCTTGAACTTTTAGATGACCAAGGGAAGCCCCCCACCCCATGTCTGAAGCATCTGTGAATAGCTCTTGAGAAAGAGTTAGAGGATGAAAGGGAAGGCATGGTTGAGGGAAGGTTGCTGAATCCATTTCACGAATTTCCATTTCACGAATTTCCGCTTTAGACAAGGAAAGAGGCACACTGAAATCCAGAAGGTGGCAATGCTGAAGCCAAATTGAATGAGGTACCACTGAAGCTTCCAAATGTGCGGTCTTGCAAAAGGTGGCATTGGAAAAGAAGAGGCCAAGAATCCCAGGGCTTGAAGAAACTCTAGCTGGAATAGCAGACAGAGGAAGAACAGACTGAAAGAAAGCGGTCATTGGCACTACCTGAATCTTGAGAGGAAGTCATGACAGTTTTGAAAGTCGATAGTGCACACAGACTTTGGAGGAGAGAGATGGTAAACTCCAGATCCTATAACAGGCAACTGGAAGAAGGCGCCTGAAGCAACAGGTCTTCTAGAGATGGAAAAATCTGAATGCCTTGGAGCCTTTTCGGGTAGCAGAAAGGTCAAAGGGCAAAGCAAAAAATTGAAAATGAGAGGATTGTAAAAACATCACTGTTTTTCAGCCTGCACTTGTTAAAGAAACACCATCAGTTTGTTACTGTGCTGCTCTTAGGTTGTTTGAACAATATTCTGATATTTCCAAAACTCCTCAACTAATGCAAAACCTGTACTGTGAGAGTCTGCCAAAATATTTCTAAGTTTTGCAAAGCTTTTGTGTGCTGTGAACATTTTCAGGGTTAGTGAACTTATTTCCAAGGATTCCTGATACTGCAGGAATTCTTACTTCTGTTTTAAAGCATTTGTTACTGCACTTGAGTTCAAGTTTGTTTTACATTGGAAGGATTCTTTTGCACTGTGGTAGGAGGAGAAAGCTAAATTCAACCCATCCAAGGTGGGAGCTACTAGTCAATAGCTTACTCTGTTTTTATCTGACTGACCTGAGAGTTTAACTTTATAAAAGTCTTTAATCCTGCTATTATAAAATCCTCATGTTTGCCTGATACACTAATGTGGTTCCCAGTGCTTGCATATAAGCAAATCACTCCAGTTTAAAATACTATACAGGAAACGCTCCCCCATAGTCTCCCACTGTTCACAGCTACACAAAGAAATGCCAGTTTGTGCACAGGGTGGTACCACTGCAGTTCATCTAACAGTATACTAATAAACGCTCTCACTTTGACCATTAAGTGACTCTCCTTTACTCCTTCCCCATCTAGAAATTGTGTTTCCTTACCTTATATAGCATAGGCTAGATTCTGACCTTCTGAAGACCTACTGAATTTAGACTTTGGCACCACTGTACTCTTAAACCAGCCATCTTGTATTAACTGGGTCTCCTGCACTCTTGTGGCAGAAGTGTGCAGCTCAGGACCCATCCAAGTTGGGGACTGCTGGAGAAAGGCTCAGTTTGGGACTTTTCACATTGATAGTTGTGTTAAAACCATTTAAATTTGCCTGTGTATACACCTTGGGTTTGCACTCAGTTTATTGGAGCTGCTCAACATTCAGCAGCTTTAGCCATAGGTCTGGAGTGCATCTGCACTGAAATCCAAGACATCCACTGAAGAAAAAAAGTGTATTTTAAGCCAGCACTGCACTTTGTAAACTGCATTTAATTGAATCCCTGCTTCATTTTTACTGTTTGTGACCTAGTCCAGCTTAGCCCACTTCCCTCTCAAATACAACATTCAGAAAAATCCTGCCACAGTGGATGCACAGTTTCCCATCATTTCTCCTGCCAGCTTGAAGCAATGTAGCAACTGCTTCATGTATACTGACAACCACTTACTCCTAAAGCAAACTAACACCCTATGTAAGGGATGCAAATATACTATGAAACTGGAGTCAATTCCCTTACGTAAAAACAAACTAGGCATCGGAGAGGTTGTCAGCACACAGGCTTCACCTCTCACATAAAATAAGGTCACAATAAACCCACATACACGGAGGTACTCATTAAAAGCCTATCAAAAGAAAGTACAGTTTTGTACCTACCATAAATGTAGATGTTCGAGTGTATACACTGCTGCAGTCATTACACTTGGGTCATCCTGCCGTCAGGTGGTTCCCCAGTTGGCCTGAGTTCCAAAGTCTTGGTCCGGCGTCCATTGCTGTCGCCTCTTCCCTGACATCAGTGCGACAGGGGTATACAAGATGCAGCAGACGCCATTTTCTTCAGTTTTTCTTGCCCCAGATGTCAGGTGCCCCCAAATGGGTAGGCAATTCAAATTGCTAATAAAACATAGATAGGAAAAGCAAACAACTTTTAGTTACCAGCAAATACTCCCCATAGGTAGTAAAGGGTAGAAGATATAGGCACGTACCAGCAAGTAAGAGGGAAAGGAGGGAGGGTAACCTGGACTGCAGCAGTGTATACACTCGAACATCTACATTTAAGGTAGGTACAAAACTGTACTATGTTCATCGTGTTACACTGCTGCAGTCATTACACTTGGGTAGAATCCCAAAGCTGAGGTAGAGTGGCTGGTTCTATAAGGCATTAGGTGTGGCTATAAGGCCCTGCAGTACAGCAGTGGCAAAGCCAGCTATGGATTTAGAGTATAAAGGCAGATGGTAATGCTTGGTGAAGGTATGCACAGAACTCCATGTTGCTGCTTCCAAAATATCCTTGGTAGGCACTCCTCTGAGGTAGGCAGTTGAAGTGGCTGTTGCCCTGGTGGAGTGAGATCTAATGCTGCTAGGTATAGGTTTCCCATGTTGTGTATAGCAGAAACGTATGCACTGTCCTATCCATTTTGAAATAGTCTGTTTTGAAATGGCTTTTCCCTGTGCTCCTGCAGCATACGCTACCAGTAATTGCTCAGATTTTCTGAAAGCTTTGGTTTTGTCCAAGTAGAAGCGTAACTGCCTGTGAATGTCCAAAGAATGCAGTAGTCTCTCCCCTTTATTCTGTGGTTTTGGATAAGTTGGCAAGTGAATAGTTTGGTTTAGAGCCACACTTGAAACCACCTTTGGCATAAACGTAGGATTAGCTCTTAGACACACCCTTGTCCTGGTGGAAAATGAGGAAAGGTTCCACTGCCATTAGTGTCTGTAATTCTGAAACTCTTCGAGCTGATGTTATTGCCAGGAGCAGAGCAGAGCAGTTTTCCAAGAGATATATTTTAATTCTGTTGTGTTATCTGGCTCAAAGGGAGGTAAAGTTAATTTTTCCAAAACAAAGTTGAGGTCCCAAGTTGGAGTAGGTGCTCTATGGGGCGGTCTTAAGTTTTTAGCCCCTCTGAGGTACGGTTTTAGCAAAGGATTAGGGAAAATTGGTGGATCCGTGTTGTAATGAGCAGAGATGGCAGAGGCGTGGATCTTGATGGATGAAAAAGAGAGGCCTTTGTCCAGCATCTCAGTTAAATATTGTAGAATCTGCGGAATGCTTGGGACAAGAGGGTCAAGGCTATGAGCCTGGTTCCAGGCACAGAATCTCTTCCATTTATCCGAATAGGCTTTTCTGGTACTAGGTCTTCTGGCCTCCAGAATGACATCCATAACAGCTTTGGAGAGAGGCACTGCTTGCTTGACTAAGGAATTTTCCATGCAGCTAGGTTTAAGGTCTTTAGTGGACTGTGAAGTATCTGATTGTTGTGCTGAGTCAGCAGATGTGGGATTTGAGGCAATATCCAGGGTGGTTCTTGTGCTAAATTCTTTAAGACTGGGTACCAGTGCTGGCGTGGCCAGTCTGGAGCAGTCAGGATCATCTTTGGCTCTTCTTGCCTGGCTTTTAGGAGTACCTTTGGAAGGAGAGGTAGTGGAGGGAAAGCGTATACTTGTAGGTTTTTCCAGCTGAATGAGAGGGCATCCACTTTCCATGCTTGTGGATGGTAACTCCTTGTGCAGAATTTCTGTAGCTGGCAGTTCATTGGGGATGCAAACAGATCTATGTCCGGGCTCCACCATTTCTGTGTTATCATTCTGAATATTTGTGGATTCAATTCCCATTCGTGGGGATCCATGATGTTTCTGCTCAAGTCATCTGTCAGTGTGTTTTTCTCTCCTGGCAGGAATTGTGCTTGCAGATGAACTTGATAGTTTAGAGCTGTGTTCCACAAGGTCATGGCTTGTCTGCAGAGGGGGTAGGAGCGAGTGCCCCCTTGCTTGTTTATGTACCACATAACTGTGGTGTTGTCTGTCTTTAGTAATAGTTGTCCTGGATGCAGCAGGTCCTTGAAAGCTATAAGGGCATTTTGCACAGCTAAAGTACAGTTTTGTACCTACCATAAATGTAGATGTCCGAGAGGAATGCATCTGCAGTCTTTACAAATGGGTTGTCCTGTCGTCAGGCAGCCCTTCGGTCGGCCGGATTCCAAAGTCTGGGTCTGGCTTCGGCTGGTGTCGCACTTCACCCGACGTCATTGCGGCAGTTATTCGGGTATAAAGGCATCAGCCGACGCCATTTTCCTCAGTGTTTCTTGCCCCAGATGCCAGGTGCCCTCTTGGATGGCTAAATTTGGATAAATGCCAAAGTTTCCAAATAGTAGAGAGCAAAGACACAAAATAAGCATGTATGTACATATATACAAACAAATACACCATAATAGATCCCCCCCAAGCTAGCTGAAGATTGGTAAATACCCTAGGAGTACCTCAGAGGGGAAGGAGGGTGGGTAATCCTGACTGCAGATGCATTCCTCTCGGGCATCTACATTTATGGTAGGTACAAAACTGTACTATGTCCTTCAAGGATGCATCTGCAGTCTTTACAAATGGGTAGAATACCATAGCTAAACTAGGGGAGGAGGAAATGAGAATAGATTACGGTGTAGTCAGGATCCCTTGCAAAACAGCAGTGGCAAAACCAACACGGGATCTAGAGTATACAGGTAAGTTATAATGCTTGGCAAATGTATGCACGGAGGTCCAAGTAGCAGCCTCTATAATGTCCTTGGTAGCCACTCCTCGTAAGAAAGCTGTGGTAGTGGCTGTAGCCCTTGTGGAGTGAGGCCTGATGTTCTCTGGAGTTTTCTTTCCATGGTAGGAGTAACAAAATCTAATGCAATTTCCTATCCATTTGGAGATCGTCTGTTTAGAAATTGGTTTTCCTTCCTTTCCTGTTGCATATGCTACCAGAAGCTGGTCAGTTTTTCTATTGTTTTTTGTCCTGTCCAGGTAGTAGCGTAATTGTCTGTGTACATCCAAGGTATGTAAGAGCTTTTCTCCCCTGTTCTGTGGGTTGGGGAAGAATGTAGGAAGGTGGATAGCCTGATTTAAAGAGACTCTGGATACCACCTTAGGCATAAATGTAGGATTTGTTCTCATGGACACTATCTTGATGGAAGATCAGGAAGGGTTGTACTGCCATTAATGCCTGTAGTTCAGAGACCCTTCTTGCTGAAGTTATTGCCAGCAGGAAAGCAGTCTTCCAGGATAAGTATTGTAATTCTGCTGTTGCTGCTGGTTCAAAAGGAGGAAGAGTCAGTTTTTCTAGCACAAAGTTCAAGTCCCATGCTGGCAATGGAGGTTTCCTGGGAGGTTTTACATTTTTAATTCCTCTCAGAAACTGTCTGAGCAGAGGATGCGAGAAGACAGGAGGATCCAAACTGTATTCTGCGGAAATAGCTGATGCATGTATCTTGATGGAAGAATAGGACAGGCCTGTATGGAAGAGCTCCGCCAAGTACTCCAGGATGTTGGCTATGTTCACCAGTGTCACATCTTGCCCCTTTGCAGTACTCCAGATGAGATATCTTTTCCATTTTGCTGCATAATTCTTTCTTGTCGAAGGTCTATGAGCCTCCAGGATTATATCTTTAACCCTTTGGGATAAATTTGGGTTAATTGCTGTTATGTGATGTTCCAGGCAGTTAGCTGCAGAGTTTTTAGGTTTGGATGCAGGATGTTGTAGTTGTTCTGTGTTAGCAGTAATGGGATCAGGGGCAGTGTCCATATTTGTTCCCGGGACATTGTCTTGGCCAGTCTGGGGCTATCAGAATGATCCTCGGACGTTCCTCTTTGATCTTGAGAAGCACCTTGTGCATCAAAGGAAGTGGTGGGAATGCGTATGCTGTCAGGCTTTTCCAACTGAAAGATAGGGAGTCCACTTTCCAAGCAAGTGGGTGGTAAGTCCTTGTGCAGAATTTCTCCAACTGGTGATTGAATGGGGATGCAAACAAGTCTACTTGTGGTAATCCCCATTCTCTTGTGATGGTTTTGAAGATGTCCGGATGCAGCATCCATTCGTGGGCATCTGTTGTAGTTCTGCTTAATATGTCTGCTAGAATGTTTTCCTTCCCTGGTACATAAATTGCCTGTAACTGAATGTTGTAGCTCAGAGCCACATCCCATAGGTCCAGTGCCAGCCGGCATAGATGGTATGAGTGTGTGCCTCCCCGTTTGTTGATGTACCACATAACTGTGGTGTTGTCTGTCCTTATCATCAACTGGCCTTCTTGGAGAAAAGGTCTGAATGCCTGGATTGCCAATTTTACTGCCATCATTTATTTTAGATTTATGTGCAGATGCAGCTGGTCTTGAGTCCATAGGCCTTGAATGCACTTGTCCATCATGTGTGCCCCCCAATCGAGGTCTGAGGCATCTGTCGTGATGGTTTGTCTTGGTTGACTTTTGCAGAAGGTGCAATGCTGTGTTTGATTGACAGGCCTGAGCCCACCATAGGAACTCTTGCTTGAGGCATGGGATCATTGGAATTCTGGTTTCTAGGCTGTGCTTGTGCTGAGACCACAAATTCTTTAGGTACCACTGTAGCTTTCTCATATGCAGCCTGGCATGAGGGACCAGTATTATGCAGGATGCCATGAAGCCTAGAGCTTGTAGCACTTTTCTTGCAGTTAGATGGTTCTGCTTTGTTAATGCCAAGAAGTAGAGAGGAAGTTGCTCTTTCTTTTCTGCAGTTAGAAATGCCATTTGTTTTGATGTGTCCAATTCTGCACCCAGAAAGGTTATTCTTTGGGATGGAATCAGCCTTGACTTTTTTGTATTGACTGTATATCCCAGGGCTTGCAGCAGGTAGATGACTCTTTGTAAGTCTTCTGTTAGTTTGTTTTTGTTGTCCGCTTGTATCAGGCAGTCGTCCAGGTAGGGATAGATTTGAATCCCCTGAAGTCTGCAATGAGCGATTACTGATGCCAGGCATTTCGTGAACACTCTGGGCGCAGTAGATAAGCCAAAGGGCAATGCTGAGAATTGATAATGCTCTGATCCTGCAAGAAATCTGAGGTATCTTCTGCAAATTGGTCTTATGGGGACGTGCAGGTATGCCTCCTTGAGATCTAGAGTTACCAGCCAAGACTCCTTGCCCAGCATGGGAAGAAGCTGCTGTAGGGTCAGCATTTTGAATTTTGGAACAATGAGGAATGTGTTTAAAGCGGACAGGTCTAGAATAGGCCTCCATTTGTTTTCTTTTCTTGGTACCAGGAAGAGTCTGGAGTAAAATCCCTTCCCTTGCTCCATAGATGGTACCTTTTCCACAGCTCTCATTCTTAATAATTGAGATATTTGATTTAGAGCTTCTGTCCTTTGAGTAGGTGGTAGGTTTGGCATTCCTCTTTTTCCTGGTAGAGTATGGAAATGGAACCTGTAACCGTCGTCTATAGTTTGCAAAATCCATTTTTCTCTTGTAATGCAGTGCCAGTTTCTTGAAAATAATGTTAGCTTTCCGCCTAAGGGTGCTTCTAGTTGTTCCCTGGTAGGCGGTGCCACCGCCAAGTCACTGTGATTGAGTTGTTGTAGTGGTAGTGGCTGTATCCGTGCCTCGTTGGTTGTTACCCTGCCATTGGCGACCCCTGTAGGCACCCCTGGATTGGTTTCTGCCTCTAGAGCACCTATTCCTGCCTCTTTGTGCCTTAGAGGAGTCCGGAAAGGACCAATTCTTGGAGGGCCAGTTCCTGCTAAACCTTGGAGGTTGAACTTGTAAGAAATCTTTCACTGTTTGTACAGATTTTGCTTTCTCTTCCATCTTTTTTAGTACCTGCTGTGCAGGGGCACCAAATAAATTGACCTTGTCCATAGGTGCATCCAAAAGCTTAGATTTGACATGGTCTGGTAATGCCTGTTCTTTCAACCATGCATGCCTCCTGATAACTGTGCCAGTCATGGCTGATCTAAAGGAAGCCTCCAGTGCATCATAGCCACATTTTAAAGAATGGTTACTAACCTGCTGTATGTTATGTACCATTTCTTGAACATACTTTTTATCTAAAGATTCTTCAGAGGAAAGCTTTTTAGTTAACTGGTCAAGCATAAACTCTTGATATTGAATCATATGAAATTGGCAGTTCAAAGCTCTAGCTGACAAAGTAGCAGAAGTGTAAACTTTTTTACCCCATCTCTCTAAGGACCTGGATTCCCTTTCAGAGGAAGGGGTTTTTAGAAGTAGTAGCTGCTACAGCTTTAGGGCCCTGGGAGATAGTCTCTGGATCTGCAAAAGGAGCCTTATATAAGTGGTGATGAGTGTCCGGGACCCTGTAGTACCTATCGGGCTTAGCAGGAGCCGGAGGTAAAGTATCAGGAGCAGTGGAAGCATCATTAAATGCATCATCAACAACAGATAGAACTGGAGGTATAGCTAAAGGCCTATGTTGTGGCAAATGTAGAAAGGTCCTAAGCCTTTTCTAGAGACTGAGAAATCTTGGCCCTGCCACTGAAATTGTTCCCTCATAGCATGCAAGGTTTCCCCAAAGGAAAATTCCTCAGGAGGAGAGGCTGAAGGGATGGACTCCTCAGCATCAGAGTCTTCGTAAGGAGAATAAGAAGCCTCAGGAGGGTCTGTATGTTCTGAGTCATCAGAGGAATCATCTGTGGATACTGGCTCAGGGGGCTCTGCTCTAGGCCTCTTTTCTGGAGGAGGGAGAGAGGCCCTGTCTGGATGAGGCTGGGCTCCACGAATTAAAGAGATGAGATCCTCAGCCAAAGAAAGCATATGGGAGCTGGTGCTGGGCCTGTGAGAGGGGGGCTTGGCAGGCACAGGTTTTGATGCTTTGGCTGCTTTAGCCCTGGCAAAGGCCTAGTATTCGGTAGAAGTAATCTCTGGATCTGACCGACCGGCACTTGCAAACAGCTTCTGCTTCGGGCGCCACGCGGCAAGAAAGACTGAGGAAAATGGCGTCGGCTGATGCCTTTATACCCGAATAACTGCCGCAATGACGTCGGGTGAAGTGCGACACCAGCCGAAGCCAGACCCAGACTTTGGAATCCGGCTGACCGAAGGGCTGCCTGACGACAGGACAACCCATTTGTAAAGACTGCAGATGCATCCTTGAAGGACAATCTCTTTTTGATTGATGTGAAGATGCCTTTGTTCTGCGGGCCACTTGCCCTGAATACATTTTCCTGCCATGTGTGCTCCCCAGGCATAATCCGATGAATCTGTTGCCAGTGTTTGCCTGGCTGTGGGTTGAGTAAAAGGCTGTCCCTTGTTGAGGTGACAAGCTTGGGCCCACCATCGAAACTCCTGTTGAAGGCAAGGAATTAGTGGTATAACTGTTTGCAAGGAATTGGTGGTATAACTGTTTCCAAACTTTAACAGTGTTGAGACCATACACTCTTTAGGTACCATTGTAGTTTCTACATATGCAGTCTGGCATATGGAATTAGTAGTATGCAAGATGCCATGTAACCCAAGGCCTGCAGAATTTTTCTTGAAGGGAGTTGTGTTTTGTTACCAACAATTGAAAGTATTGAGTCAGTTGTCCTTGCTTGTCTGGCGTGAGATAAGCCATCTGGGCCGTTGTATTCAAGATGGCACCCAGGAATATTATCTCTTGTGAGGGCACTAGTTTTGATTTTTTTTCGTTTACTGTGCACCCCAGGCAACTTAACTTTTTTTTTTACGAACGCCAGATGCTCTAAAAGAATGTCCTTGCTCTCTGCTTGAATCAGGCAGTCGTCCAGGTACGGATAAATTTGAATTACTTTCTGTCTGCAAAATGCAATTACTGGGGCCAGGCACTTTGTGAAGACCCTGCGCGCAGTAGATAAGCCAAAGGGCAGTGCAGAGAATTGATAGTGCATTGAACCTGCTATGACTCTGAGGTATCTTCTGCAGTTTTGTCTGATCGGGACATGCAGGTATGCCTCCTTGATGTCCAAGGTCACGAGCCAAGCTTTTTTGCCCAGCATGGGAAGAAGCTGCTGTAGTGTCAACATTTTGAATTTCGGAACATCCAGGTAAGTGTTTAGAGAAGAAAGATCCGGAATGGACCTCCAGGCTTTGTCCTTTTTGGGAACCAGAAAGAGTCTTGAATAAAATCCTTGTCCTTGCTCTTGTGGTGGTACCTCTTGAATAGCTCTCATTTCCATGAGTGCTGTAATTTGTTTTCGAGCCTCTGCCCATTGATTTGGTGGCATATTTGGCATTCCTTTTAACCTTGGCAGAGTGTGAAAGTGGAACCTGTAACCCTGAGATGCAATGTTGAGAACCCATTTGTCTTTGGTGATCCAATGTCAATTGTGACAGAAAAGTGCCAGTTTTCCTCCAAAGGGGGCTGCCAAAAGAGAGTTGTTTGGCAGCTGTAATGGGAAGTCATTGTGGTTGCTTTTTATATGGTTGGGGCCTGTCTTTCCCCTCTTTCTGGCCTGGTGCACCCCACTGTCGAGACCTGTAAGGACCTTGTGGTTGACCTCTACCTCTTGGACATCTGTATCTGCCCCTTTGAGGTCTGTCTGTAATAGGAAAGGACCAATTCTTTGTTGGCCAATTTCTGCTAAATCTTGGAGGCTGAACCTGTAAGAAATCCTTCACCGTTTGCATAGATTTTGCCTTATCCTCCATTTTCTTTAATACCTCTTCTGCCTTAACTCCAAATAACACATCCTGCTGCAAAGGTGCATCCAATAATTTTGCTTTAACATGATCTGGTAACGTATGTTCTTTTAACCAAGCATGCCTTCTAATGACAGAGCCTGCAACTGCTGCTCTACAGGAGGCCTCTAAAGAATCAAAACCACATTACAAAGTATGCTTTCCCACTTGTTCATCTGCATGCAATAAATCCTGCATTTCTTTATGGAAGCATTTTTTGTTTTAACTGAGACATCAACAATTGCTGATATTTTAGCATGTGAAACTGGCAATTTAAGGCCCTCATTGCCAAGGTTGCAGATGTATATACTTTCTTTCACCATCTGTCCAATGCTCTGGAATCTCCGTCAGAGGGGACTGGATTTTTTGCTGATGAGGCCTTAATCCCTTTGGGTCCCTGAGAAATAGTTTCAAGGTCAGCAACAGGGCTTTTATACAGAAATTTGAGAGAGTCAGGGACTCTGTAGTATCTGTCAGGTTTAACTGGGGCTGGAGGTAAGGAGTCGGGATTTAAGCTGGATTCAGTATACACATCATCCACAATGTCTAACACTGGTGGAAATAGCAAGGGGTCTGTGTTGAGGTAATAAAAGGAAGTCTCTGAGCCTTTTCTTGGATTCAGAGTAATCCTGGCCTTCCCAATGGAAATGCTCCCTCATGGTATGTAAGGTTTCCCCAAAGGAGTAGTCCTCAGGCGGAGAGGCTGATGGAACGGATTCCTCAGCATCAGAATCCTCATAAGGGGGTAAAGAATATCCTAGGTCTGAGGATGAATCTGAAGAAATGGACACCTGGTCAGATGAGTCAGTCTGCATCCTGTCTGGGCCTTTTATCAGGAGGGGGATGGGACCCCCTGATCAGAGCGATTAGGTCTTCGGCCATTTTGAGCATTTGTTTCTTAGGCATGGAGGCCTGTCCTGGAGAATGCTGTATTTGTTTCTTTGTTTTTAAAAGAGGCTTAGACTTAGCAGGGGGTTTAATGGTTAACTGAGTAGGTCTGAAAACACCCTCTGAAGCTTCGGGTTGCTCAGCTACTCTGGATCCTTCTGAAGGGTTAGTCTCGGTAGGCTGAAAAACTTGTGTGTCTGAAGGCCCAGCCATCTCCACGTGGGAGTCGGAGGCGGCCTGTGGTTCTGCAGAAGCGGTCGTCAGGGGCTGCGAAGGCGCCTCGATGAAAACCGGAGAACCGGCGACTGGCCTAAAAGAGGCTTCGTCGTCAGTTTTGGGCCTCTGATGCCTGTCCTTGTCTTTGCGCTTTTTATGTATTCCGGTCGTCGGAAGTTCCGACGGCATGGTGTAAATAAATTTTCTGCCAAAATAATGTTGGGCAAAATCAAACCAACATTTAATAGTGCGCTTGTTAAACCTAGCACAAAACCAACAACCAGTGACGTCGTGGTCTGGGCCTAGGCATGGGATACAATGGGAATGGAAATCCTTATGAGGTATTTGCTTCCCACAAGAAATACAGTTATTAACTTTTAATGACATCGGTCTGAGGCAAGAAAAACAACCGGTAATCGTCCAAATGAACCAACAACTAAAATTGAATGTAAGGAACAGGAACCACCTTCAGAAACTGCTCATACACGAGAGAATGAATAAAAATCCTTTATTCCACAAGTGCGGTTAAGCGCTTTCAACTGGATACACCAGTCTTCTTCAGAACCATTTAATAATGCACATAGCCTAGTATATATAGTCAGAGCAAGTCAAAAAGTCCGCCAAAACTTTTAAAGATATAGATCTCACTGAACACTTAATTAAAAACACATAGTGAAAATTGGATGTATGATATTAAAAATCCATCTTATAAAAAACTAAACAATAAATATTTTATAAAAAATACATGTCATGTAAAAATGTTGCATAACAACAATACTTATTTACCAATAGCTGATAAGGCTTTACACAAAACCATTGTTGCTAAAATGTATTACAGATAATAATCTGACAACAAATGTGTGTATGTATATTGTAGTGGTACTGTCCTTATTAATTAATAACAATAATATCAGCTAAACCTTACTGGGAAAGTGCCAAGAAAGGTTTAATACTAATAAAATCATTCAATCCAGGGGATCTAGTGGCATCCAATAAAATCAGGCCACTTGCTCTCCTATGCTCCTATTGCTATGGGGTTATTCCACACATCATGAAAGACTCCTGGAGTTTTTTGGGGAAGTTAACTCAGGACAATTGGCAAACTGATCTCACCCTTGTAACTATAGATGTTGTGGACTTATTTTCCAGTATTCCTAGAAATGAAGGACTGGAATATTTTTCCAATAGTTTGCGGAAGTACTCAGGATTAAGTTGGGACAAGGTTTCCTTGCTATGTGATATGATGGGACTGGTGTTGGAGCATAATTACATCACATTTCAAGGGGAATTTTTTAAACAAATAAAGGGAGTTGCTATGGGAGCTTCTTGTGCCCCAATTTTTGCAAACCTTGTGATGTTAGAATGGGAGGAAGAGACACTATTTAAAAGCAATTACTATGCTGATATAAAATTTTATGCCAGATATTTGGATGACATCTTTATTTTGTGGCAGGCATCGGCAGAGAGATTGCAAGATTTTATGTCCTTCCTTAACAATTCATCTGAATTCTTAAAATTTACTCACAACACTAGTGACCTTAATATACCTTACTTGGATGTTTTAGTTGGTTTGGATTCCAATGGTTTCACATCCAAGCTTTATCGAAAACCAACTTTTTCTAATGATTATTTGTATTTTTCCAGTAACCACCCACCACACATCTTTAAAAATATAGTCAAGGGGCAGTGTATTCGTGCAGTGAGGATGTCTTCGACTGAAACTGTTATGAGATTAGAACTTGATGTTATTAAAAACTTATTCCTCAATCGTGGATACCCGGCTAACATGGTCCGGGATGTTACAGGTTATGTGCAAAAAGAATGGGGGAATAAATACCCACCTTTATTAGGTAAATACGTAGCTAGGTTGGCAGGTGAAGGGAATGAACATAGATTATTTGGTAGAGCATGTATATTGACATACACTCCATACACACACTTCATCCAGGATATTTTGTGCCAACATTGGGATATTATTACAGCCTCGAATTTAGATCATATAGTGGGACCTTCACCTAAATTTGTGTATAAGACAGGTGCTAACCTAAAAAGAATTTTGGAGAAGGCTAGTAATAATAGTGATAAAAAAGACATATTCAAAGGTACTACCAAGTGTGGAAGATGCAAACAGTGTAACCACATTAATGAGGTTAAATTCATTCGACTCAAAGATATTAACCATACGTGTATTAAGACCAGAACAGGGAATTGCAACACTAGTCAGGTGATTTACTTGGCAACGTGTTTGATATGTCCAGCGTACTATATTGGCAAAACTGAAAGATTCTTAAAAAGACGTATCTATGAACATTACTATCGTATTCAGAAAAAAGATACCAAAAATGCTCTATACAGGCATATTAATGAGTGTGGGGGAGAGCATTTATTTCGTTTTGCCATTATAGATCACATTAAGAGTTCAGTTTTCAGGGGCAATTGGAAGATGCAGTTAGCTGCATTGGAGAGCAAGTGGCAGATTTTATTGGATGCCACTAGATCCCCTGGATTGAATGATTTTATTAGTATTAAACCTTTCTTGGCACTTTCCCAGTAAGGTTTAGCTGATATTATTGTTATTAATTAATAAGGACAGTACCACTACAATATACATACACACATTTGCTGTCAGATTATTATCTGTAATACATTTTAGCAACAATGGTTTTGTGTAAAGCCTTATCAGCTATTGGTAATTAAGTATTGTTGTTATGCAACATTTTTACATGACATGTATTTTTTATAAAATATTTATTGTTTAGTTTTTTATAAGATGGATTTTTAATATCATACATCCAGTTTTCACTATGTGTTTTTAATTAAGTGTTCAGTGAGATCTATATCTTTAAAAGTTTTGGCGGACTTTTTGACTTGCTCTGACTATATATACTAGGCTATGTGCATTATTAAATGGTTCTGAAGAAGACTGGTGTATCCAGTTGAAAGCGCTTAACCGCACTTGTGGAATAAAGGATTTTTATTCATTCTCTCGTGTTCGAGCAGTTTCTGAAGGTGATTCCTGTTCCTTACATTCAATTTTAGTTGCTGAGGCAAAAAAAAGTTTCCCCAACGGGGTACTTAGCTTTGCAGAAAACTTCGGTTCTGGATTCGGAATGAAAATCTCAGGAGTCGGCCAACCGGCACTTGCGAACTGCTTTTGCTTCGGGTACCGCGCGGCAAGAAAGCCTGAAGAAAATGGCGTTGGCTGCATCTTACATACCCCTGTCGCACTGACGTCAGGGAAGAAGCGACAGCAACAGACGCCGGACCAAGACTTCGGAACTAAGGCAGACTGGGGAACCGCCGGACGGCAGGATAACCCAAGTGTAATGACTGCAGCAGTGTAGCACGATGAACATCAGAGATCTCCCAAATGCACACCACCCACATTCACCACCAAGCATAAAGAAACTAGTACACATAATGCACACATCCGTGTCCCAACAAATAATCCCCCAAGGTAAGACGCATCAAATGTCTTGGTCATAGGTGACTCCATAGTGAGACAGATAGATGTCCACCTCACCAAAATGGGGAAGGTCATGGTCATCTGCCTATCAGGTGCCAGGATCTGACAAATCACTCATGCACTCAGGTCACTGAACAGCAAGTACCATTATGAGTCTATCATAGCCCATGTTGGAGTGAATGACTTGAGACATACCTCTCTGGAATATATGAAGAGAAGCATGACAGAACTTTCTGATTGTGTCCCAGACAGGCATGTCCCTAGCCCTAAGCAGTATCCTACCCTCAGCCAGGATGATGCAACTATGTAAACAAAAAAAGATGGACTTATTGGCTCCGCTTCCGGTGTCGGTCCAGGGGGATCCAGCATCTGTCACAGCCTGGGAGGATATGGTAGACAGACCTCGCTGCTTTGCTAGAGATTCTCTGCACCTGTCCCCCCCCAGGTTTTTGGATACTGGCAAAAAACCTTGCCTTCCCCAACTGAAACCTGGCTAAAGCTTCACATTAATGACAGAGAAATGATCACAGCAGGCTATATCATCATTAGACTAGACAGATTAGGCAAAAGAGGTGGTGGCATTGTTATGTTTAAAGACTCCCTCAAAATTGTGCAGCTTAACTGCACCACTTCTGACCTATCCAAGACTGAAATTCTAACTACTCGCCTAGAAATTAACCCTAATAAAGCAATAATTATCACAGCTATCTTCCTCCTGGCAATAACCAGCCCATCATTGAAAGTCTACTTTCCTGGGCTTCTACCACTTTCAGCCAAGAAGCTATTGTACTTGGTGACTTTAATCTGGATTGGCACACCTGCTCATCCAATAACCCCACCAATTTCCTAAATCCCTTCAATTTCACCCAAACCATAACCTGTCCAACTTGTACAGACAAACACTCAGTCAACATTAGACTGGACAAACCTAGCCTAAGTTACCTAGCTGGTTGCCTCCCAAACTCCCTCAGCGACCATTCTCCAAACTTTCTATACAGAAAACACATGCAAATCCATGGCAACATCTCTTATAAATATATTTTTAACAAGAAAAACTTCTCCCCCACTACTTTTAACCTGCTACTCCCAACAATATGACTGGACATCACAAACATCTCCATTTAGAGTCAGCTGTTCAGTACTTCTAACCTTGCTCTCACTAGGAAAGTGTGCACAAAAGCTAAGCCCCTACCTTGGCTAACCGCTGACACCAAACATCTACTAAAGCGCAGAGACAAGAGCTTGGTCAGCTTACCATAGATCCAAAGACAAAGGTGGCCTCTTAACCTAACAACTAAGAAACATAGCAAAGAAACAAATCAAGAAAGAAACATATTTCCAACCCTGTCAACAGAAACACCAAAATACCCCCCCCCCCCCAGCATTCTGGCAATCCAACTATCTCCTAAGCCCAGGTCATACCCCTACCCCACCCCCAGTCTCCCCAAATAACTTGGACCCTATTACAACTCAATTCAACTCTCACTTTATAAAATGCCATCACCTCCCTGCTAGACAACCAACCAGCTCAGCCACTTACAGTTCCCACCCTGTCCCAGCACATTCCTACCCCTTCTCTCTCTCAGCCACCCAAACTAACTACATAAAGTCACTCTTAACCAAACAAACTCTGCTGTACTGCTTCTGACCAACTTCCCAATGAATTTCTAAAATGTGCCTCTCCTTCACTTGCCTACCCCGTATCTATTTTGATCAAATCGCTCTATAACACAACAATATGTCCCACTTCTATGGAAAATCTCTCACATCATACCCTTCCATAAAGGCGGACCCTCCAAAGAACGAACTTTCGTCCCATAGCCATCCTCCCCCCCCCCCCCTTGCATAAATCTTAGAAAAAAATGCATACACTACCAACTCAATAAACATTTCTTTAGTAATAATCAACTTTTCAGTTCTCAACACAGCTTTAGACCTAAACATAGTACCAGCACTGCTCTACTAACATTTACTAACACCATTCATCACCACATGAATGAAGGCCAGTTTGGACATATCAAGAAAGATGGATGAAACAAAGTCTTTGACACTGTATCCCACCAGCTACTACCAAATAAACTGTCTTCTTATGGCCTTAGCTCATCAACCCTAACTTGGGTCCATAGCTATCTTACCAATTGACAACAGGTTACCAAATGGGACAACTCTCTTTCCCCCTTACTTCCCATCTCTGTGGGTGTATCCCAAGGTTCTAAACTCTGGTCTACTTCTATCATATTCACAAACAGCCTTAGTTCTGCAACTCAACAAGCCTCCATAGTACAGTATGCAGATGATGCTACTCCATCTGCTCAGCCACCTCACCCCAAGAACTTCAACTAAAAATGAAAATTTTTCAGGACAATGAAAAATACCTCTGAACACAAACTAATCCTAAACCCCAACAAAACTAAGACAACTGTATTCAGAAAGAAAATACAAACTTTCTCTGTCCCATCACAATCTTCTCCTCAAATGGAACTGAGATAGTACCAACTAACCAGACTAAACTTTTAGGAGTCACTACTGACTATCTAGACTAAACTTTTAGGAGTCACTACTGACTATCTAAAATTCAATAAACATATTGCTCTATCATTCAAAAAAAGTCCATATCAAACTTGGCACTCTATACTTGGCCAAGCCATACCTAACCCCTAACACCAAGCTAGCCACTGTTCATTCACACCTCCTATCCACCCCCCTGTACTGCTCCTTCATATTCACAAATCTGAGAAAGACAGACCTCAAAAACCTTGAATCATGTTGCAATAAAATAGCCAAACATGCCACAAACCATCCTCACAGATCTCACCACTGCTCAGCTTTCTCACAGCTAAACTGGCTAGAGCTCCCCAACCTTTATCAACTTACTTTAGCCCATAAATTAGTCCATCATCCTAGCGACTGCCCTGCCATTTCAAACTCAGTCCAACCTAGTACTAATCTCAGATCTTCTAACAAACTTTTGCTAAAGGTTATACCCTCCCACAACTTTCATGGTGACTCCCTCTATTCTCACAAAATAGCCAAACTCTGAAACACTCTTCCTGAGACCATAGCAAAAAACCCTAACCACCACGTATTCAAACTGCTCCTGAAGAATCACCTTCCTACGCATTGGCTATTCTCTTGCCATTCTCCAGGCTATATCTTTCCATTAATGTATCCACCTCTCCCACCTTACCATATTTCTGATGCTTCTAGCAACCCAGTCACCACTTCATCTCCAACTGCATTTATTTTTCTTCTCTATACAGAATTTCTCATCCCTGTCCACTCACTTGTTTTCCGAATAACTTTTTTTTTCTGCTACACTTTCATATGTTGTAAGTTTATAACTATGCCTGTTCTGGCAATATGTCTCTCAGTTCATGGCCAACATTTTCTCAGGATATTTAAATTGTTAACTTGTTCTGTGCTATAAATTACTATGGTTTGTATGTAAGTTTGTATTGCACTGTTGTGGAGCTTTTCTCCCCGGGTCTCCACTGAAAATGGGCCCTTAGCCCAGTTGGACACTACCCAGTTAACAAATGTAACAAATAAATAGACAATCCTCAGGAGCCATATACATGTCAGGTTTCTTTGGAGCAGGAGGCGGAGAATCAGGAGACTGAGAAATCAGCTACAAAGATGTCTAACAAAGCAGCCAACACAGGAGGTACTGCAGAAGGTTTAGAAATGTCCGCATGAAGCAACTCATAATCCCTTTTCCTGGTTATGAGACACTTAAGAAAAATCCCACTTAAAGTAGTCCATCATTCTAGCTATAGTGCCTCCAAAAGATAATTCCTCAAAACGAGACTCGGGACTCAGACGACTCATCAGAGCCATAAACCAAAGGTGACTGCATTTGAGAAAAGTAGGACAGGGACCCATCATCAGACTCTGAATCCTCATCTGAGGAATCAGGTTCCCATGCCCATTTGTAATAAGTAGAAGTCCAGTCCAAGGTGGACTAGACAGAGAAACCCCTTGGGGAGGCTTCAGAGCCATTAAGGCATTAAACAGGCCCAGAGTAAACTCCTGCTATTCCCTCTGAGGATCCTTAGGGCAAACAGAAGTATGCTTAGTGTTCTGCTTTTTCTTGGTGGGGACGTCAGCCCTCACAAATACTGGAAGTTATGACCCTTGATAAGATTCAATAAAAGTACCTGGAACCTCTTCCCTGACCAGAATCTGTGGAATCCCTCTAGGGCCCTCAGAGATAATCAACTGTGGTTCCTCCTCGACATCTGAAGCATAAACCTGCAAAGCTTCAGAGGACATGCAAAAGGAATGATCCTTGTCTGCCTCCAACAGGGTTACAGTAGAGGAATCTGATGTTGACATGTGACAGCCTACAGAGCTTTCACCTGCTTCTAAAATCTGGCCAAGACATCTTGGCCACTTTCTTGCTTAATGGCATTTCGTGGTTAGAAGATACCACTATGCTACCTTGGGCTAACAGTTTAAGGCGGGTCCGCAAGATAGATGGCCAGGGAAGACAAGAGAGTTCCAAGAGTCTTAGGCACAAATGCTTTACAAATGTTAAAGGATGCATGGTCGTGAGAAGCACCTAGACAAAAAACACACTGTTTGTGACAATCCTTATGGGGAATCTGCCTCCCACACGGACATCTTCCCTTCTTGGATGACATGAACTATAGGTAACCAAAAAGAAAAAAAGACCCCAAAAGGGTGCGCATCTTACGGCTATGAATTCGGCACTGCAGAAGGGCTTTCAGACTGATGAGCGATGACAGCATTTGAACTGGCGGCAAAGTAGTTCTGGGTAACTTTGCCTGTAGATCACCTTTATTCCCCACGTCCTAATGGAGGAGCATATGTGCGACATACAGCTCATACAAGATCCAATGGCTGTGGTATACTGGCTGAACGCTGGGCTATCCTTGCCAAGAGATACCCACTGTGAAGAACTTTTAGTTATGTACTCACCATAACTTCAGATGTTTGGGATCCATCTCGCCTACATTCTGACTGATGGGTTCGGAGCCGATCCCTCGGCTCCGACTCGGCACGCTTATGCCAAAGAGCGAAGTCTCTTATTGGCTGAGCTTACTATATCCCAGGATGCACCACTACCAGTCCCCCAGATCTAGTTTGTCCGCATACATGCACACATGCACGCCCTGCTTATATAACATCGTCAGATGAAACAAGATAAAACAGTAGAACTCAAAACCGTTCAATCTCTTCTGATCTCCAAGGCAGGGGGAAGGAGGGTGGGTATTAGGAATGGTGAGATGGATCCCAAACATCTGAAGTTATGGTGAGTACATAACTAAAAGATGTTATGTGATCCTATCTCGCCTACATTCTGACTGATGGGACAGCGTCCTAGCACCTGAATCCTGGGTGGCTCACCGGAAAACACTCCTGAGTACCGTGGAACCAAATGATGCTCGCCCTTTAGATGCCACATCCAATTTATAGTGGGAAATGAAAGTGTGCGGGTTGGACCAAGTAGCCGAGCACAAATCTCCGATATAGCGAGCTTGGAATGAAAAGCTATAGAAGTCGCCATAGCTCTGGTAGAGTGAGCTTTGATAGATGTTGTAAGTTGCTTATTCGAAGAAGAATAAGCCTGAGTTATACAATCTCTAATCCATTTGGAGATAGTAGCTTTTGTGATGGTTTTACCCAATTTATTGTCTGAGAAGGACACAAACAACTGGTCTGACTTATGAAATTGCTGAGTCCTGTCTAAATAGAAGAGCAATTGCCTGTGAACATCCAATTTATGGAGAGTGTATTCTGCTTCATTGGAGAATTTTGGGAAGAAAACTGGTAGCTCTAGAGATTGTTGGAGACAGAGATTAGAACAGACCTTTGGGACAAAGGATGGATTAGGCCTATGTGATACTCTATCCTTGTGGAAAATCAAGTACGGTGGTTTAATAGACAGGGCTTGAAGCTCTGAAACTCTTCTTGCAGAAGTAATTGCAACTAAGAAGGCAGTTTTCCAAGACAGATATTTTAACTCACATGTAGCAGCCGGTTCGAAGGGGAAGATGTTAATGCTTGCCAAGCACCAAATCAAGATCCCACGGAGGCGCAGGATGAAAAACTGGGGTCTTAACAGGCCCGCACCTTTAATGAAAGTTTTGCATAGTCTGCTGCTCATCAATGGAGGATCCATGGATTCGTGGAATTTAGAGATAGCCGCTAGTTGGACTTTAATAGTAGAGACAGAAGATCCTTGATTAAACAGGGATGTTAAGAATTTCAAAACCTCTGGGATAGGAGCAGTGATAGGGTCTAAGCCCTTGAGTTGAGCCCAGATAGCAAACCTCTTCCACTTACTGAGGTACAATTTGTTAGTGGTGGGTTTGTGGGCGAAGATAAAATGTGAACAACTTCCGGGTCTAATGTGTGACTTCTGACTAAAGTCGGAAGTGGAGGAGCCAAGCTGTCAACTTCAAAGATCGAAGGGACTGATGCTGATGTCCCGACTGATGAATTAAGAGGTCCGGAATTAGGTCTAAAGTCCACGGATCGTCCACGCATGCTTCTTCAGGTAAGGAAACCATACCTGACGAGGCCAGTATGGGGCAATCAGTATCATTGCGGACCCCAATTGAGAAGCTTTTTGAATGACTTTGGAGAGAAGTGGAATCGGAGGAAAGGCATAAAGTAGCCCTGTTGGCCAAGGTTGTGCTAGAGCATCCATAGCTGGTACTCCCTGATGTGGAATCAAGGAGAAGAACCTTTTGCACTTGGTGTTTAGTGGAGTTGCAAATAGGTCGCAGCACGCGTCCCCATCTCCTGAAAACCTGAGCTGCTACTGTTTGGTTTAGAGACCACTCGTGAGGAGAGAGAATTGTCCTGCTCAATTTGTCTGCCAATATATTTGATTTCCCTGGAATGTGGGTCACTACCAAGAAGCGGTTGGTAGCTACAGCCCATTCCCACACTCTCATGGCCTCTCTGCAAAGGGGGTAAGATCTGGTCCCTCCTTGTTTGTTCAGATACCAGACCACCGACATGTTGTCTGTGTGGATGGCGATGATGCCCTGAGGAAGAAACTTGTGTAAGGCCTGTAGGGATAGAAGTACAGCCCTCATCTCCAACACATTGATGTGGAGAAGAGCTTCGTCTGGAAGCCAGGAGCCCTGAACTAACCTGCCCAGACAATGCCCCCCCCACCCTATCTGGGAGGCATCTGTCGTCAGGGTAACCACTGGAGAGGGAATAACAAGGGGCTTCCTTGATTCAGATTGGATGTCTGAAGCCACCAGCGAAGGTCCCGTTTGCATGTTTCCGTAATCATGATGTGATGATTGAGGGGAAGATCCTGAAAGGACCATTGAGTTGACAATAGCCACTGAAGAATCCTCATGTGCAATCTTGCCAGAGGAACTAAAAGAACCGTGGCCGACATTGAACCTAAAACTTGTAGAACCATCCTGGCTGGGGCTTTGGATCTCGAGATCAGAGCTTGAACTTGGCCCTGTAAAGTTTGGATCCTTTCGGCAGGAAGAAAGACGCATCAATTTTGAGTCTATCTCTGCTCCTATGAACCTTATGCTGAGAGGGCAGCAAGACAGACTTTGACCAATTGAATGTAATCCCAGGGTAGCACCCAGGAGATGGTGGCTTTGAGGTTGTCCATTAGTAGATGCCTGGTGGTGGCAGTCAGGAGCCAGTCGTCCAGATAGGGAAACACTTGGAATCCAAGACTTCTCAGGTGAGCCATCACTACTGCCAAACACTTGGTGAACACCCTGGGGCTGTGGTGAGACCAAAGGGCAGAGCACAAAATTGGTAATGACTGACTCCCAGGCTGAAGCGCAGATACCTCCTGGACGCCTGATGTATCGGTATGTGATAATAGGCGTCCTTGAGGTCTATGGAGCACATCCAAACATCCTTCTCCAACAATGGGAGAATGGATTGTAACGTGACCATTGAATTTGGATTTCGTGACGGATTGGTTCAGTCTGCTGAGATCCAATATTGGTCTCAGGTCCCCTGTCTTTTGGCACTAAAAGAACCTGGAGTAATTTCCTGATCCGATCTGGTCTGTGGGGACCGGTTGGATGACTCCATTTTCTAGCAGCTTTAAAGCTTCTGTGGCTGCCATTTCCCTTTGACTGGGTGGTGGGTCCGGGATTTTTTTGGACGGTGGCGGTGAGTATGTGAATGGGATGGTGTAACCTCCGGCAATGATCCGAAGCACCCATCTGTCCTGAGTGATTGACTCCCAGGCTTTTAGGTGCTTGGCAAAACGACACCCGACTGGCTCCGGAGCAGCACAGCCGGGCAATCCCTCATGATGTGTGGGAGGCTGAAGAGCCACGAAAGGACTCGCGGTCTCCAGAATTGCGGGGCCCTCTGCCGCCTCTGGGACGGCGTCTCCCAGAAAAATTTCCCCGTCCTCTGCCTCTGGAAGGGGAATCTTCCTGCTGTTGGGGGAAAAACTTGCGAGATTTGCGGAACCACATCTTCCCCCCTCCTTTAGCCTTGGGGTAAGGCCGAAAGGGAGTGGAATAATGGGCACCTACGGCAGATAAAGTTTTTCCCTCTTGCTCACAGCGGGTAAGGGTGTCTTTAACCTTCGGGCCAAACAAAGAGGACCCATCAAAGGGAGCGTCGGAAGGAAGACTTGAAGGCCTCCATAACGGACACAAGCGGAGCCAGGCTTGTCTCCGTGAGCCACGCCTGTGCCTGCCGCTCTACCCGCCTTCGCCGCATAGGAAATGAGCCTCATGGACGAGTTAGAAATTGACGTAAGGATAGCCAACTGAGAGCTAACCGACTGGGCTAGCTGCTCAGGTAGGTTACCGAGAGGAATCTGACAACTCCTTGACCAGATCCCTCTGAAGCCTGGTAAAATGTGCCAAATAATTCAGAGACCTTAAAGTAAAGGCCGCTGAAGTCAGGGTGCGCTTCCGCACCTGTCCATGCTCCTAGACTCCTTATTAGGAGGATGGACGGACGTTGAAGCCTCTGCCACGTCCTGTTGTGTAGCAGATGCCACCACCATGGCATCTACAGCCACGCCTTTAGTGAGGAACTCCTTCTCGGGGAGCAGACAAAAATTTATTTGGACGAGAAGGGACTGGTTCCACGGTATCTGGATGTTCCCGCCCTTGACAAACTAAATCCAGAAGCTCGTCAAGGGCGGAGAGACCCAGGAGGCGGAGGGCTGAGCCCCAAAGGCCTACGGGAGCACTGACTCATGACCAGACGGGGGTTTGGATGTCCAGCCGCCTGGTTGTTTGAGGATCTCTAAGATGTCTGCAAATGAGACATCATCCGAGGACGACTGGGACCCCTCTGCATCATCAAGATCAGTGTCCGATGTAATAGACTCGGGGAGTCCACGTGCTTCCTCTTGCACGATCTCTTCCTTGGGGTTCCTCCGAAGACAACTCCGAAGAACCCTCAGGAGGAGGGGAACCGCCAAAGGGGGTAACCTCACGCCCAGGGGCTCCGCTGACTACGGACAGGGGAACAGGCAAAGAGCCAGTCTCCACGCCCAGGGAAGGTGCCGGTAAAGCCGGAGAGATGGCGAAGAAGACTTGGCCAAGGCACTCCTCATGGCTCTGAAAGCCGGACCCCAGAATCCTGGGAGTGTCCGGTCCCCGAGCCATGATAGCCGACGGAAGTCCCAGCCGAAGCACCGAGGGGAGGCTCAGAACCGAAAGCATAGGTCCCAAACATCACCCCGGGTCCAGCCGAAGAAGTCCGTGTACCAAACTCGGACCCGAAGGCCTGGTTGGAGTAAGGGTCGGAGCCGACCCTAAGATCTCCACCGGCTCCAACAGCACCTGCTCCGCGGAGCCAAGCAGTCGGAGGAGGAATGGCAATGGGTGGGCCAGGGTTATCGGCCCGAAGCCAACTGGGTCGGAACCGAAACAAATTTTTGGAAGACTGGGGACTGGAACAGTCTTTGGAGCACCCTGTCTATATCAGAATCTGACATCCTCAAGACCGAGAGGAAACTGAACGGGTTGAGACGGCCTCTCCAACGGCCCCAAGGACTAGGGGACCGGCCCGAGGCGACTCGATGACTATCGGCGCCGAGGAATACACACACTAGATTCCATCGGTGCCGAGGTGGACTTCGCCGAGGAGGAAGTGTCTGAGCGGCGACCCTTGTCGGCTCGAGACCAGTGGAGCCGGCGAAGGTGACCCGCCTCGATGCCCCAGCCATCGGCTCCGAAGCCAGAGGAGTCGAGACTGGTGGCATCGAGGCAGACCGTTCGCCCTCGGCTCCAAGTCCTTGGAGCCGAAGGAGAGGCCTGCCTATGTCTTTTGGCGGTCGGATCCGACGGACTGGTCGGAACCGGCGCCTTTTCTTTAGCCGGAGAAGGAGAGGATGCCAAGGCTTCTTCAAAAGAAGGTTTTATTAACCCCTTAAGAATCAATTTATTTTTCCTCTCCTGGAGGACCCTTGAGGAAAAAGCGCGACACACGCTGCATGACTCCTGTAAGTGTTTAGCACCCAAACAATACACACAGAGCGAGTGATCGTCTGTGATGGACATTTTGAAATTGCATTTGGTGCATTTTTTGAAGCCCGAAGGCCTAGGATTTTGTGACATTATGGCAAACAATCAGTAACTTTGACAGAAAAAATCACCAACTTTCTGTTTACTGACACTACCTACTACAGTTATCGCTTAGGTAACAAAATACTAAGGGTACTTCGAAACCCTGTAAGTTTTAGGAGGGTTGAAAGACCAGGAAGGCCCTAGATGAAGGAGACCTAACCAAACTCAACCCAATCACACAACAAAGTCTTTGATAAACTCCAAACACACACAAAAGAGAAGAATAGCCGTGAAAACAGCTTTTTATGACTAGAACAGGAAATTCCTGACAGAAAAAAGTTAGTAAAATTACTACTTAGCTCAGCCAGCTCGAGACCACGTCTTCGCAGATTAGCGGCAAACGAGATCTGGGGGACTGGTAGTGGTGCATCCTGGGATATAGTAAGCTCAGCCAATAAGAGACTTCGCTCTTTGGCATAAGCGTGCCGAGTCGGAGCCGAGGGATCGGCTCCGAACCCATCAGTCAGAATGTAGGCGAGATAGGATCACATAACATCACTGAAACAGTGACAAAGAATGACATCAATAAATCTAACAGTCATTCGGACTGCATAACAGGTAAAACGTTTACAGGCTACAGACCAACAACATCCCAGTTTCCATTATGTAATCACTCACTCGCTCTGTAGTTCTTCTTTCACAGTACTGAGCCAAGGGGAAAAAAGACAAAAAAGCAAAAGGACAACAGAAGATGCACAGAAAGTGGAGAAAGGGAGGAAGATATGCTCCAGAAGACAGGTCTTCTTCTTACAGTCTGTCATTATGGTTACGTGCACAATTCTCATACCTTACCAAACGGTCCTTTAGGACAAAGCCCTACCCAAACCTCCTAGGTGGCCATTGTCATGAAAATATACCACAAATAACAGTACTACTGAAAGAAAACCAAGCCCTAGAAATAATGCCCAGTTTAAAGTGGCACACAAAGCCATTCAGAGAAGGACACTTTACTGCTGCACAAACGTCAACAATAAAGGCACTGTAAAAAAATGGAAGAGGAGGATATCATTCTATTGAAATAAGCTCTGAGAGTCAGAAAGAAGTCTTCCTTAGTAGTTTTGGCACAACTCGGTGAATTAGCTATCAGGAAAGGGTTAAGTTAGAAACTTTCTTATTTATAGACATGGAAAAGTGACAAACAGCAGATCATCCTTGTGGAAAGATCTGGTTCTTTCCACATACAATTAAAGTAGTCTACAGATAAACATACATTAAAAAGGTGTTCACCACAGAATATTCAGAAAAAATACCTAGTGACTTGCTCAAACTTGATTCTGTGGCAACATGTTGACATGAGATACAGATTTGTTCTACACACCAGCCTTTCTCTGTGGAAAACCAAGTAAACTTGAAAGGAAAGAACATACAATGTAAACATCTTGTTGGCCATACTTCTCAACCTTATCTGTTTTGGTGGAACATTCTGAATTTCAATCTCGATGTGCCCTTCTACACAACTTTCCAACTCACCTTGCCATAACATGATTTTTGACACACCTAAAAAGCTTGAAGGAATTTGTTTCTCCATCAAGCCATGCCAGGTATTGCAACTGGAGCTCTTCGGTCAGCTGCGCCCAGCGAGACCTGTACCACTGTTAGCCAAGGGTAAATTTGATACCGGATTCTGAAGACTGTACTTTGGAATGCTACACTATCAGTTGGTTGCACAGCTAGTGTCAGGATTTTACTATAAAATAGGAAGTTGCAGCAATGAGTTTACCATAAATCTAGTCTGGATGTTCAACTAAATCTTAAAACAGAGAGGAAGCATTAAGCTGATTGGTAAAAGCTGTGGTTTAGTAATGGTTTCCCTACTTCTTTTGGTTACAAAGACTTTTGACCTATACAGAAGACCAAGCTTTTGGAGTATTGTTTAAACAGTAGTTTTAAAGTACAGGCTGCATTTAATTTGGTCACTGACTGCGATAGCCAAGTTTACTTTATGGGACTTGTTCTATTTGAGTAGTGTTGAAAGAGGTGTTCTGAAAGTGGGATTTACTTTTGGAGAATCCTTTTGGGGTGAACAGGAGTAGTTTGAATTTTCCACAGGTTTACTAGGAGCCAAACTGTCTAGCCACAATTCAGCTGAGGTGAAAGTATTTGTGAGTTAGTTCTTGTAGTAGTTTTAGGTTGGGGGCTGTGCATATGAACATGAAGTCATCTACATATTGCATGAGAGTTGGATGTCTGGCGACCATGTCATTGATAAAGATGGTTAAACAACCCTTGTTCTAATATGGATTTTTGTGGTACTCCTACAGCAACTGGTAAGTATGGGGAGTACTACTGTTGCCACTCAACTGCTTTGTTTTGGTCAGACACAACAGCTTTGAAACCATGAGACATAGAAGGAAGTGGATTAAACAGGCAAGTTTTCCCCCCACAGTTTTTTTATGAGGGAGAAGGCATCAAATGCCTTTGATAGACCTAGGAATATGGTAGTAACCATATTGTCCACATTTCTGTTTATGGTTTCAAATTGCCACACGTGTCTGTTTATGGTTTCAGCAAAATGAATAGGGCAGTAGTTTTACCACAGTTAGGCTAGTAGCCATGTTGAGTAAGACAGAGCAGATTACTGTTAATGATGTAGTTAACTACAAGAGTGTGTATACATTTAAGTATTTTGGAAAGTGTAGACAGAATTGTAATCCTAAAACAAGAAGTAATGTACTTACCATAACCTTCTATCTGTGTTGTCCATTTTCATTCCTCCTCGAATTATGGGTTCGGATCCAAGACACTGGATTCAACTCGGCCGCAGTAAAAGCTCGTGGTCATTTGAAACTTTCTCCCTGGCCCATAATGCACCAACCCTCATTACCTCAGATCTTGTTTGCAAGCTATAAAAGAAAAGTGCTCATAACTTTACATATCAGATAAACAGAAAGACAGCAAGGCAGTGCCACATCTGGAGCCTGAATGCTCATAAGATACAACAAATTTGTTAGATCCGCTCGCTCTTCTAAAACAAACCTAAAAAGGGATTGGGACTGGTGGGTGGGGAGTAGACATGGAATGAAAATGGTAACAGACAGAACGTTATAGTACATAGTTATTTATCTGATGTCAATCTTCATTCAGTCCTTGATTGATGGGATAGTCTCCAGCTACGCAAAGCCCTGTGTGGACTCAAGGAAAGATATTTCTGAGTACCATTGAGCTGAAAGATGCCGTACTCCTAGACACCAGATCCAAGTTATAATGAGAGATAAAGGTGTGAAGGGAAGCCCAAGTTGCTGCTGAACTAATGTCATCCATGGAAGTTCTGGAGTGAAAAACTGAGGAGGTAGCTACAGTTCTGGTTGAATGAGAGCATACCTTGTGTGGCAAAGTTATACCCAATTTCGTTGTAAATAAAGGAGATGCAGTCAGTAAGCCATTTAGTTAAGGTGACTTTAGATACAGATAAGCCCAATTTCAGATCAGCAAAGGATACGAACCCAGCCACTGGGGATGCACAAGCCAGTGCATTTCTTTGTGCTGGTCCCAGGCCTGGATAAATGGGGAGGGTTGCGTCAGGAAGGGCATCCGGTGTAAAACCTTGCCAAATCATTCATGCAGACAGCAGTAAATATTTACATACCGGATTGGCCGAAGCCCGGGTTAATGACGACTGTCACCAGTACTGTTAGCCAACAGGGTGCTGGCGGAAATTGAGCTACTGTTGGCCGAAGGAGGAGAAGAGGGAGAAGGCATGTCCAAAGGCTGGAAGACAGGAGAAAGGCTAGGGAGGGTCAGAACTTTGAATGTTGGCAGTATGACTGGTATAGGGAGAGAGCTAGCCGATATGATGGACAGAAGGAAGGTTGGTATATTGTGTGTGCAAGAGACCAGATGGAAGGGGAGAAAGGCTAGGTGTATCAGAGGCGAGTTCAAATTGTTTTATCATGGTGTGGATGGTAGGAGAACTGGCACAGGAGTTATCCTGAAGGAACAGTATGTTAAGAGTTTTGGAAGTGAAAAGAGCGTCGGATAGAGTGATGTTTATGAAGCTGGAAATTGATGGTGTAATGATGAATGTTGTTAGTGCATATGCTCCATAAGATGGGTGTGTGATGGATAAGGAAGAAAAAGTTTGGAGCGAGTTGGATGAAGTGGTGATGACTGTACCCAAGAGTGAGAGTGGTGACTGGAGCAGATTTCAACGGGCATGTTAGTGAATGGAACAGAGGGGATGAGGAAGTAATGGGTAGGTATGGTGTTAAGCAAAGGAATGCAGAAGGTCAGATGGTAATGGATTTTGCGAAAAGGATGGACATGGCTGTGGTGAATGCATATTTTAACAAGAGGGAGGAGCATAGGGTGACATACAAGAGTGGAGGAAGATGCACACAGGTGGATTATATCTCAAGTAGGAGGGCCAGTTTGAAGGAAATTGGAGACTGTAAAGTGGTGACCGGGGAAGTGTAGTTAGGCAGCATAGGATGGTGGTTTGTAGGATGACGCTGGTGAGCAAGAAAAGGTGGAGGAGTGTAAGGGCAGCACCAAGGATCAAATGGTGGAAATTGAAAAAGGGTAATTGTGAGGTGGAGTTCAGGGAGGAGTTAAGACAGGCACTGAGTGGCAGTGAAGAGTTACCAAATAGCTGGGTAACTACAGCAGAGCTAGTAAGGGAGACTGCTAGAAAGGTGCTTGGTATGACATCTGGACAGAGGAAGGACGACAAGGAGACATGGTGGTGAAATGAGGAAGTACAAGAGAGTATACAGAGAGAGGATGGCAAAGAAGAAGTGGGACTGTCACAGAGATAAAGAAAGTAGACAGGAGTATAAGGAGATGAGGTGCATGGCAAAGAGAGAGGTAGTGAAGGCTAAGGATAAGGCAAATGAAGAGCTGTATAAAAGGTTGGACACTAAGGAGGGAGAAAAGGACCTGTACCAATTGGCTACACAGAGGGACCAAGCTAGGAAAGATGTGCAGCAGGTAAAGGTGATAAAGGATAATGAAGGAAACATACTCACAAGTGAGGAGATTGTGTTGAGCAGATGGAAAAAGTACTTTGAGGGGTTGATGAATGAGAGGGAGAGAAGGTTGGATGATGTGGGGATAGTGAATCATGAAATGTAATGGATTAGCAAGGAGGAAGTAAGGATAGCTATGAAGAGGATGAAGAATGGAAAGGCTGTTGGTCCAGATGACATACCTGTGGAAGCATGGAGGTGTTTAGGTGAAATGGCAGTGGAGTTTCTAACCAGATTGTTAAATGAAATCTTGGAAAGTGAGAGGATGCCTGAGGGAATGGAGAAAGTGTTTTGGTACCGATTTTTAAGAATAAGGGTGATGTGCAGAGCTGTAGTAACTACAGAGGGATTAAATTGATCAGTCACAGCATGAAGTTATGGGAAAGAGTAAGTTATGGGAAAGAGTAGTGGAAGCTAGGTTAACAAGGGACGTCATGATTAGTGATCAGCAGTATAGTTTCATGCCGGGAAAGAGCACTACAGATGCGATGTTTGCTCTGAATGTATTGATGGAGATGTACAGAGAAGGTCAGGAGGAGCTGCATTGTGTTTTTGTAGACTTGGAGAAAGTATTTGACAGGGTGCCTAGAGGAGTTGTGGTACTGTATGAGGAAGTCGTGAGTGTCAGAGAAGTATGTAAGAGTGGTACAGGATATGTACGAGGGTAGTGTGACAGCGAGGTCTGCGGTGGGAGTGACGGATGCGTTTAAGGTGGAGGTGGGAGTACATCAAGGATCAGCTCTGAGTCCTTTCTTATTTGCAATGGTGATTATCTTCTGCTTTTCTGCACATATGTCCAAACCACAGTAATCTGTTCTCTCTGATCTTTTCTGCAATTGGACCTACTTTGGCTTCTGCTCTTATGTTTTCATTTCTTTGTCTGTCCGACAGTGTGCATCCTACCACCTCTCTCAAGCACTTCATTTCCATCACCTCCAGCTTCTTCAACTGCCCAAGTTTCTGTACCATACAGAAGTACTGGTTGTACCACTGTCTTGTACACCTTATTTTCAGCTTCTTTGGTATTCTTTTGTCATAGACTACACCTGATACTCTATGTCAGTTGGCTGCAGCCCCTCTGATTCTAGCTTTGACCTCTTCATTTAGACTACCCTTCTCCTCAACCACCCCCTCCAAGATACTTGAAGACGTTTAAATGTTCCGCTATCTTCCCTTCTATCTCTATTCTCAGCCCTACTTCGCCATTGCATCTCCAAAAAGTCCTACCTGTTGCAGGAAACATTTTCTTAACTTTTTCAGGCATATGTGTAGACATTGCCATGCAAATATTCTAAATTTCCTAGAACTAGTAGCTTGCCCAGGGGATAAATATATATCCTTCCATTCTTGAGTTGTGTATTTTCTTTCACAAATACTCTTTTTCATACATACCAAAGCAGGCTTGTGTTTTAAACCTCGATGAGGCCCTTATTTGCTCTAATAAGATTTTACTTTCCTCCACATCTGATCTACTTTCCAGAATACAGTTCACTAGCAGTAGCATATCACAGTCTTGTGAACCTATTTTCATATCCCAATTACCCATTCGAGCTACTCCCATATAAGCTAGTCTGTCCCTACTGTTCACGTTGAAGCCTATTTTAACTTGTTCCCAATCCATTATACTGTTCTGTCCATATTTGTCCACAAAATCATGGCATTACGTTTTCCTTTTCTAAATCCTACCCGTTGGCTCTCCCTGCATCTCATTTTTTTGCTTTAAATTGGGAAGTACTCTATCCATCCAGTTCAATAATTCCTTTTAACAATTTTTCCAAAATGTGCCTGATACAGTTGTGAAAATACAATCCTTTAGGTTTGGGGAATAAACCCTTCCAGGCTTCTGTTACTTCCCCTGTATCTAGCTCTTCTTCCATCTCGAACCACAGTCCTTTCCATTTGGGTAAATACAAGCTTACCTGTACCAGATACCAAAGTCTCAATTGGGTGGTTTTATAATACATGTCTAGGTCAGGCATTTCCAGTACTCAATCTATTAGCAACAGTCTTCCTATTTCACCCTACTTTTCTTGCCTTCCCTTATAAATTCTTGTTAATTTCTTATTTTTCGCAAGATTTCCCTTTTGCGTGGATAGAAAGACATGGTCTAAATATAAAATCAAAGGTTATGTACTCACCATAACTAAGCATCTGTGTTGTCCATTTTCATTCTTCCTCAATGTACGGGTTTGGATCCAATCCACGGATCAAACTCTGCCATATATATATCAGACTTCGGATCCAGCTCTCAAGCTCTTCCCTCTACCCATAACGCCCTACTCCATCCCACTAGCCATAATGCCCTACTCCATCCCCAATGCCTCAGAGAGTTTGCTGCCAAGTATCCCTACGTTAGAGAGAGACATGTATAAGCTGATAGAAAAAGGCAAGGCTCAAACCCAGAACTGTACGTTTCAAATACAGTCCAATAGGTCTCTTCAGAAACAAAAAGGATGGGGGAATGGCTGGGAGGGAAGTTGAGAAAGAATGAAAATGGACAACCAGATGCCTAGTTATGGGGAATACATAACCTTTAAATCTGATGTTGTCCTCCTCATTCTTCCTTAAATGTATGGGACAGAGTCCCCAGCTGTAATGTAATGATCTTGGGTGGCCCTCATGGAAGGATATTCCGAAGTACTGCCGAACCAAAGGCGGTTCTGTTCCTGGAAATGATATCCAATTTGTAATGGGAGACAAAAGTACAAGTCTCGGACCATATAACGGTAGCACAAATATCAATCGAAGTTCTTGATCTAAAGGTAGATGAAGGAGCCATGGATCTGGTTGAATGAGCTTGGAGAGTTTTAGATAATGTCATACCTTTCTGGAGAGTAAATCCATGAAACAGTCCATAATCCATTTAGCTAGAGTAACTTTAGAAACTGAATGGCCTAGATGGTTTGGCGAGAAAGACACAAGTTGGTCCAATTTTTAAACTGTTTAGTCTTGTGAAGATAAAAATGTAGTTGGTGCACATCAAGGTGTAGCACATGCTCTCCTTTATTGGAAAAATTTGGAAAGAAAACTGGTAGTGGATGAACTGGTTGATGTTATTTTCGGAAGCCACTTTGGGTAAATAGTCTGAAAGGAAATCCTATCTTTATGAAAAATAATGTTAGGAATTTTAGACGAAAAAGCCTGTAGTTCAGATATTCTTTTTGCCAGATTTATAGCTACCATGAAAACAGTCTTCCATGATAGAAATTTGAGATCAGATTTGTCTACTGGTTCAAAAGGACTCTGTGTTAAACCCACAAGTACAGTTGTTAGATCCCATGGAGGTGATGGGTCATTAATCAGAGGTCTTAGAAAAAAAATGCCTTTCATAAAAGCTTTACACAATCTAGAGGAAGCCAAGGAGAATGTTTTGTTCCTGTGTGAAAATTTGAAATCGCTGACAACTGAAGCTTAACTGTAGAGAAACCTGGTCCCTCTTTAACAAGGGTTACAAAAAATAAACAGCAGAACTTGGAGTAGAAAAAGGGTCAATTCCCTTACCTGATGCCCAAAGGCAGAACCTCTTTCATTTGCTCTTGTTAACTTTTTTGGTAGAATCTTTTTGAGAAGCCAAAATAATGTCATATACAGGTGAAGAAAGACTGGGCTGTTTATTACTGGAAGTGGAGAAGCCACTTGGTTAGCCTGAGGGCCTGAAACTTAGGGTGTTGAATCTCTGATGGGTGAGAGAGCAGATCCTGAGTAGGCTCCAATACCCATGGAGGATGACAAAGGTGAGACCGTAGAAAGGAGAACTACACCTGCAGAAGCCAGAAGGGGGCAATAAGAATTATGGAGCTCTTCAGCCAACTTGCTTTCTGTAGAAATTTGTGAAGTAAGGGTATAGGAAAATAGGCATAAAGGAGTCCCAAGGGTCAAGTGTGCAGAGTGTCCCTTGGTGACTCCTCCTGAGAGGGGATAAGAGCGAAGTACTTGTTGCACGTGTTGTTGAGAGTGGCAAATAGGTCCAGCAAGGTCAGCCCCAATACCAGAAGATCATTTCCTCTACCGACCGACAGACACCATTCGTGATACATCAGAATGGATCTGCTTAGTCTGCAAGCACAGTGGTCTTCCTCGGAATGTGCATCGCTATTAGAAAGTGGTCTGGTGAGATTGCCCATTCCCAAACCCTCATGGCCTTTCTGTAAAATGGATAAGATAGAGTTCCTCCTTGTCTGTTGACTTACCAGACAACGAACATGTTGTTGGTCTGAACTGCAATAGTTCCCAGGGGAAGAGCATCTTGAAATGCCTGCAACGCTTATAGGACTGCTCTCATCTCTAGGACACTTGTATGTAATTTGTTTCTCTTCAGGGGACCACATGCCTTCGGGCAGTTCTTTCAAAGAAATTCTCCCCACCCCACTTTAGTTGAGAAGCGTCCAAGGTCACTGTGGCTACTGAGTTTGGTAGGACAAAGGATCCGCACAGAAAAAGATAATCGGACTGTATCCATCAGCGAATGTATTGCTTGCAAATCAGGGTGAGCTTTGCTAGACAAGAAAAAGGTTGATACAGAATGGCCTACTGTACAGCTAGAGTCCATTGCAGAAGACCCCTTAAAATTAGTTTGTTCCTTCTGTCTCGTAAACACAAAAAGACAGCGAAACTTGCAGATGTTCTCCTTTTCCAAAACTTTATTCCACAAGCGCTTTCGTAAGGACTAGTATCCAAACTTCCTCAGACAAAGTTACACAAGCAGTCAATGACTTGTATACTTACACAATTAATAAATAAAACAAAGCAATTATATAAAAAAAAAAATAAACAACTCCATTCCTTTCCTCCTATGGAAAACTATTTACTTTGTATTTCCATACATAATTCATGATTTTATTACTAAATACCTAGACACTAAATTAGTGACTTGAATTAATATAAAATACAAATGTATTCGGTAGAAAAAATAATATATATAAAAATATTTGTGGTATAATTGAATAAATAAAATACCTGGGACTATATTATTAAAGTCACTAATTTAGTGTCTATGTATTTACTAATAAAATTATATATGGAAATACAAAGTGAATAGTTTTCCATAGGAGGAAAGGAATGGAATTGTTTAATTATTTAATTGTTTTTTATACAATTGCTTTATTGTTTTATTTATTAATTGTATAAGTATACAAGTCACTCACTGCTTGTGTAACTTTGTCTGAGGAAGTTTGGATACTAGTCCTTACGAAAGCGCTTACGGAATAAAGTTTTGGAAAAGGAGAACATCTGCAAGTTTCGCTGTCTTTTTGTTTTTACGAGTACTATTTGGTTGTGTTATTTTCATGTTCCTTCTATCTGCCACGGATCTACGATTGAACGTAGAACAGATTCTACAAGGTATGTCCAAGTGCCCTACTCCAAGGCTACAAAGTTACTCCTTGCTGCATCCGAGTTCGGGATCTTATGCCCAGAACAACAGCATTTTTTAAAATCTGTTTTGTCCGACATGGTTACAGAAAAAGGAGGACAAATACCAAAACAGCAAAAAAATGGAAAGAACTTTTTTTTTTTTTTTTTTTTTTTAAACAAGAGAGTTACAAGAAGAAGAAATTACTTTTTTTTTTTTTTAAACAAGAGAGCAAACTCGGATCTGCAATATATAACATTAAGTATCCTGTTTTTTTGCTTATTTTTATGAGTTATTTATAGCACTTATTGTCTGCTGCATACTTTTCTAGCTAGTTTCAGTGTGTGCAAGGTATTAACTGGATAATGTCTACAATTATTAAGCATCTGTTTGGGCTTTTTGTTCCGATTTCCTGCCAAGAAGTCTCATACTGTTTCACACCCTCCCTCCCTATTGGTATCGTGTTCTTATGCTTGGTGGCTTTGTAGTTGCCCGTCTCTACTGTAAATTTGATCTGGGACACTCCTCCTTGTCTAGTGTCATCACCTCATTCTACCTAATCCAAGGAGAACATTTGAGAAGGCCAACCCACTTAGTTTCTGCTCCTCCTTTCCCCTTTACAAGAAAATAAATAAATAAATAAAATTCTAAACTTGTTTCCTGCCTTTCCTGTAAGTCATCTAGTCCAGATACAGATTTGTTGTATCCAGGACTGTTAGTAAGCTTCTGAGCCCCCAAGCCTTTCTGTGTTGAAGGGAAGCCTTCTAGCTTAATTTGGTTTCTTAGAACTAGCCAGTATTTTAGTTTCAGCACTCAAATCTGTTTCTTTGAGCTCAGCACTTGTTCAGAACTCATTGTAAGCACCAAATAATCTACAAATTACTACAACACTCAACTTTCCTTACTTGTCTAGAGGAAAACAATTTTTAATACTTAATAAATAAGCACCTATCCAGGCATGTCTAAGGGTCAGCTCCCAGTGTTTTCTCCGGTCTACCTGATGAATCTGAGCATCTTGGGGAAATGCAGCAATTAACCCATGTACACAGACAACCCTCTCCTCCTACAAACCCAACACTACAACCTGTGAGAGATGCACTTATATAGCCAAACTGGAAACAAAGCTCTCTTCACCCACGACTGGACTAGACAGTCAAGAGGAGAAGGTAAACACTTGCACACCACCACACCACACTCATCATAGTCCCTCAAAACCGACACCACCAAAACACACACAGAAACACAACACACACACACACCTACATTCGCGGAGGCTCTCAATGAAAATCTACCCAAGCAACAGGGACCTCCAAAGCAGAAATGCAAGCAACCTCCACCACCCCAACACAACCAAAATGACACATAGCCCACAAACTCAGTGTGCCAATCAACCACAGCCCATAAGGCATAACAACGTACCCAACACCCTAGTCATAGGTGACTCTACAGTCAGGCACACTGATGTTCCACTCACCAGGCTAAACAAGGAGAAAGTTACTGTCACCTGCCTGTCGGGTGCTAGGATCAGCCACATAATGCACGCATTCAGGACACTCCACAAGTACAAATTGTCATTGTCCATGCTGGTGTAAATGACCTGAGACGTACCCCCCTGGGCTACATGAAGAGAGACATGGAGGAGCTGTCCGATCTTGTAGCCCTGGCAGGTATGACCCTAGCCCTGAGTAGCATCCTGCCATCACCCAGAGTGATACCATACCACAGTAAAAGGACAAAATGACTGACTTCAGCAATTGGCTAAGCTTCTGGTGTCATTGTAAGGGGATCCAGAATCTGTCTGCCTGAGATGACATGACTGACAAATCACGATGCTTTGACAGAGATGGCCTGCACCTGTCGCCCTTGGCATTCCGGATACTGGCTACAGCTCTTGCCACCCCATAGTGCTTTTTTAGGCAAGGTTCAAATGACAAATTCACCACCGTAACAGGTACAAGCAAGCAAAATCTGAGGATAATGCTACTCAATGCTAGAAGTCTAAACCTCAAAATGCACACACTAGAGGCCCTCAAAATGGAGAACATCAACATCCCTGCAGTGACAGAGACCTGGTTCAAGGCTCCAGGGAGCACCCATGCATTACCAGGCTATAATTCATACCACACCTTTCGGGCACCTAACCTGGACCGATATCCACACCTCCAGGCTAGTTGCTCAGCATAATGCATCAGAGATTATCCAAGTGCAACTAATTCTGGGCAAGATCGCAATCCAAATTGTAGCTTGCTACAGATCCTCCACCATGCCCCAGGATTCCCACTCCTCATTTCGTGATACACTGGAAAATATTAGGGTACAACCCAACACCCCTAATAATGGGCAATTTCAACAACCCCACCATTAACTGGGAAAACTACTCTTGTACCAACTCTTGTGCTCACCGTTTTCTGGAACTCAAATTCCAAAGCCTTGGATCAACTTATCCACACCCCCACCAGGGGCAGCAATATCCTAGACCTGGTCAATACCAACATGGGGAACCGGTGTTCCACACCAGAGGTCAATTTCTCGTCAGACAGATCCGACCACAAGCTAATCACCCTAGACATCCACATCCCACCCGCACCGCCCATTAGGGAATCCACCATAAAAAATGTTTCGAAAGCCAACTTCATGCTTAAGACAAAAGTGGCAAACTTCACGACACCCATGCTGACGGACAATAGAGGTACGACTGCTGAATCCTATACAATTGCACTTTATAAGCACTTACACGAGTGCATGGATCATGCAATCCCCAACAGAACCAAGGTGCTATCCTCCAAAAAAAGGAAGCCAATCTGGTGGTCCCCTGCCATAAACAAACTCTACAACAGAAGAAAGAAACTGTTGCAAAAGAGAGTAAAATCCCATGATTGGATAAACTCCCTGGTCAGCCTCCGTAAGAAGCTGAGATCCCTCAAAATCCTCCAAAGCTAATTATGA